>NW_019154088.1:17964223-18030101 GCF_002288905.1 Enhydra lutris kenyoni | reverse complement strand
TGCCTCTCATTTTGCTAATATCTTGTTTGATGTTCCACCTTTGAAGAACTTCTCATTTTTACTTTATTCTTTTCCTGTAATAAATACTTAATGTTAAAACGTAAAGGACTTTGGCCACTGCTGCTTCTGTTGGAAAGCTAAACTAAAGGAGGAGTTATCTGTACTATATCTGCCTCTCATTTTGCTAATATCTTGTTTGATGTTCCACCTTTGAAGAACTTCTCATTTTTACTTTATTCTTTTCCTGTAATAAATACTTAATGTTAAAACGTAAAGGACTTTGGCCACTGCTGCTTCTGTTGGAAAGCTAAACTAAAGGAGGAGTTATCTGTACAACACTATTCAACTATGTGTTGAACTTTGTCAAGGACCAGGAGAGTCACTCTTGGAGGGGTATTGAAAGATAACACAGGAAAACTGTAATCATACCGCAGGCAATAGATAAGCAGAGATCCTACAGAGGGGGTTGACTCAAGAGGAAAATGTAGATACATGGTATTATTTTCCTTGGTAAGAAAACGGCAGCAGGCCAAAAATTCAGAGTGGAGGAGAGAGCAGGGGCTGATTGATCTGAAAACAGAAGAGAGAATTGCCTGGCTCTGAATTGGCAAAGAACACTGCTGAAAAGAGTGGGCTCTGGAAGCAGAGTACCTGGGTTCAGATCATGGTACCACCACTTACCGGCTGTATAACCTTGCTGAAATTACTTAATCTCTCTAAATCTGGGATTCCTCTTCTATGAGGAATAAGGTAATAGTACCTATTTCATAAGGATATTATGAGGATAAAAAGAGCTATGAACTGTAAATCTCTTAGAATAGTACACATGGGAAGAGCTTGATAAATATCAGTTGCCATTATTATTATTATTATTATTATTCATTGTCAACCTTTCTGTCACCGCCCGTTCCAAGCCACCCATCATCTGTCACCTGGACTAATTAAAAAACCTTCTCATTGGTCTTCTCTCATCTGTTTTGTGTCATTTCCAACTTGTTCTCCACCCTGTAGCTAGGGTAATCTTCTGAAGTTAGAATCTCAACAAGTTGCTTCTTTGCTTATAACGTTTCAGTAATTCCCTCTTCACTTAGGTTTTTAGTCTTTATGATAAAGTCCAAAATTCTTAGTGGATTCCAAGGAACTACTCTATCTAGCCTCAGTCTGTGCTGACCTCTTGTACAGCCTCATGGCCCCTTTTGTAAACTCCCAAGTGAGCCATCTTCTGCCTACCTTGGTACCTTTGTATGAATATATTTTAGATGAGCAATGCTTTCTTCTCATCCTGATGTTGTCTTCCTGATGGAGGGATCTCTACTGGGGTGACACTTCTCTTACCACCCCTTTACTTAACTTTGTAATGAAGTTATTTGTTTTGATGGGTCAGTCTTGGAGGGATGTCTAGTCCTCAGCAGCTCAGCTCTGCCCTCTTCCTCTTGGAAGTAAGCTTCCTCTAGGGAACCTGTATTCTCTGATGCTCCTCTAGGGGTAGACCCCTTTCACACTGCATGGGAGGTTCCCCTGCTCCAGAATGGCCTATGGCCTCATGGTTAATCTACCACATTGTGGGACCGGTTAACAGGTCCACCTGGCTAACAAATGAAAGCCATGACTTCCAGCCTGATTTCCTTTAGCACTAAAGGTGCTGTATGGATTCTCCAGATGTACTCCTTTCTCCTTGTTCTCCTTCTCCTTCTCCTCTTCCTCAATTCTTTTGAATAGGGGTGTTTCTAGTGGTTCATGGTGGAAAAGTCATGCTGAAGGGATAGAGGTGAAGATCTTCTGTGCTGTATTATGGAATGAACTGTACTAAAATTTGACTGTAAGCCAATAGGTGGTTCAGTGAAATGACAGAATATTTAAGGTCTTACCTATACTCACATCCTTGGATAAGGCCGTGGAAATAGAAACGCTTTTTCCTTTCAATTAAAAAAGACAGGTAAATGGCACTCCAGGAGGGGGAGCCCTCGTTCTTTGTTCCCAGGCATAGCTATGAGGGTTTGCATCATCTGTGATCAAGTCACAACAGAGCCAGAACATCACAATCATTGTTATATGTTAAGTTAAATAGGAGAAAATCGTCACAGACCTGTGACTATTATCACTTTGTCCTGCTCAATTGTCTTTTCACCTATGTGGGATTCAGTTTTGTAGGAGAGTTTCTTTATGATTCCAGTCATGGTTTTGAGCTTCCCAGCAGATGTTCCATCTGTCCTTTTGCAAGATACAGGCTTAACCTCATTTTAGTTTCAACTTAGAAGAAAATATAAAACAGGAATATGTGATTTTTTTTTTTAGTTAACTGCTTTTTCTCCTTAGCTTTTCTCCTCCCTACTATTTTCTCCAATCCCTTCATCAGAAATATGTTTCATCATTGACAGTTCTCACAGCCTTCCTTTTAGCCCAGACCTTGAGTAGATAGCTCACTGCAAAATACTCCTCCTCATCAGCTTATAGAACAGTTTTAAATACATTACTATGTATCAGACCAGCTAAGCTGGGAAATTTTTCTTGACACCTCTCTTACTGTGCCACAGCTTGTTGCACAGAGCTAGACACAATGATTTCTGGTAAATGTTTAAAATAGCTATTTAAGGGGCACTTGGGCGGCTCAGTCAGTTAAGTGACTGACCCTTGATTTTGGCTCAGGTCATGATCACGGGCTTGTGAGACGGAGCCCTATGTCAGGCTCTGTGCTGGGCATGGAGTCTACTGGAGATTCTTCTTCTCCCTCTTCCTCTATACTTTCCCCAATCCCTGACCACCATTGCTCATGCTTTCTCTGTCTCTTAAAAAAAAAAAAAAAAAGGCTATTTTAGTAGGTGCTCATTTTCTTTAATAACAGTAACAATGATTGCTGGAAGCGTAGTTTCACTTAAACTAAGTCACACCGACTAACCTCAGTTTTAAAATATGAGTGGGTGGAAAATCTCTGGGCATATTGATTCAGAATTTCAGAGAGACTTATCACCCCAGATTTTGCTATCTTTGTAGATAAGATGGAGTTAAGTCTCGTGGGAGTATAGTTAGGTGCATTTATAAATGGTTAAATTCAACTGAACATATTTTGTATAAACAACTGAAAAGATGTTAATCTCTGCAGAGGTCTCTAGTAGTTTGCCAATGAACATCTCCTACCAGTTCAAAATGCTCATGCCCATGGGGATAGTGGGGAGGGGTAAAGAGGGAGAGAAAATCTTAAGCAGGCTCTATGCCCAGTATGGAGCCCCACACGGGGCTCAGTCTCATAACCCTGAGATCATGACCTGAGCTGAAATTAAGAGCCAGATGCTCCACTGACTGAGCCCCATGGGGGCCCCTGCTTGCATCTCTTCATAGCCACCTTAGATTCCATTCGATGTGTAGTTGGGGTCAGCATATTCAAGCCTCAGCACAGTCTTTGTAGTTTTAGGCTTTTGCTGGAAAATCAGCTTAGTCTGCCCATCATATCTACTCTGCTTCCTGTCATAACATTGTTTCCTGGGACATAAAGAGAATCTGCCTTTCCTATACTGTGTCACTTTGTGGGGTTGGTACTTACCACACTTCTTGCAGAAAGTCCGGTGGTTTTAGAAATGTTCACCATGGGGGCACCTGGGTGGCTCAGTGGGTTAAAGGCTCTGCCTTGGCTCAGGTCATGATCCTAGGGTCCTGGGATCAAGCCCCGCATTGGGCTCTTTGCTCAGCGGGGAGACTGCTTCCTCCTCTTTCTGCCTGCCTCTCTGCTTACTTGTGATCTCTGTCTGTCAAATAAATAAATAAAATCTTAAAAAAAAAAAAAGAAATGTTCACCATGTTCAGCACTAAAGATGCTGTGTGGATGTACTCCTTTCTCCTTGTTCTTTTCCTCCTTCCTTCTCTCCAAGAGTACCAGCAGCATAGAAAGCTATTTTTTTAATTAAAAAAAATTTTTTTTGGTCTTTAGTCATATCCTTTGTAATGTATTAGTCTACAGCTTTGGAAGAATATATAAAAGGCACATGTTTGAAATTTTTTGATGGCAGAAAATATTGAATAATTTAAGATGGTATATTCAAAAATTGTTTTCAATAGGTTGGTACAGTAGAAATATATGAAAGACCTTGTACATCAGTATTTTAAAAAAGCAACCTATAAGTATTTAGGAAGGGGAAACCTGATTTCATAGTGATTTATGAAGAGATGATCTAGAGATTTTTAGTTCACCCAAATTCTGTGAATAAACAGTGAGATACAATTGCCAAAATGCGATGAAATTTTAAGGTATGTTAATACAATAGTCCAGAACATAGAACATCGAAGTCTCTACTGTATGTGGGCTGGCTGACTCAGATCTGCAATATGTGTATGGTTCTGTGCAGCATGTTTTAAGAGAGATACAGAGAGGTTGGGATAAATCTAAAAGAAACTGATCAGGAAGAGATTTCTGTTAAATAAGTCATGGAGTGGCTGAGGGGTTTGAGAATGCCTGGATCAGAATAGAGATTTTGGGAAGTCCTGTGAATGGTCTTCAAATATTTGAAGATTTCCAACATATGAAGGGCTTAGACTTGGTGTAGGTGACCACGGGGATGGAAATTGGCACATGGTAAAAAGTTACAGGGAAGCAGATTTGGGTTTCTCATAATAGACCTTTCTAGCAATTCCAAATCTGAAATAGAAATAGGCTGGTTTGTGAGGTGGTCAGTTTTCCATCACAGAAGACTTTCAAAGACAAGCCTAGGATCTCCTTGTCAAAGTTATCTAAAGGGTAGGAAGGTGGACCAGATAATCCCTGAAGTTTCTTCCAACCTCAGTCACAGCATAAACTCAGTGTCTGCATACAGGTATTGTACTTGATACATTTTTAAGTCATGGATGATTTTATGGCACTGGCCAGTAATTTCACCTATATCAGGAGAGTGTCATCTTTGGGAAAAATGAAGACCTTGAGCCAAGAGAACTTAACATTTTCTACATAATTGATTTATCTGTCTTGTTCGGGCAAAAATCATGTTTAGCCTTGTAAGTTTTAGAGCTGTTCTGATAATGAGCAATACCTTGCCCCAATCTAACATGATGGTATTTCTTTTTCAGGATAATCGTATCCACACATCCAAATACAACATTCTTACCTTCTTGCCAATTAATTTATTTGAACAGTTCCAAAGAGTGGCAAATGCCTATTTCCTTTTCCTTCTGATATTACAGGTAATGTTTAGATTGTTCCTCTTCATCATCTGTTTGTTAAAAGTATTTATATAATTTGAAAAAGTATGCTAATTCACTCAGCTGGGTGTTCTTGATTAGATAAAACCATTCTTATCAGATTTTGACTGTTATTTTTGCTGTTTCTTTTCACAAATGTGGGAGGGCTAGTAAGGGGTAAAAACTAGTACATTCATCATTTTAAACATTGAGGTCATTTTAGAATGCAGCTATGCACTTTATCTGAACCAAACCAGAGCCTAATAATTACTGTCCATAGCCTCCCTCTTTTCTTTATCTCCTTCTCACATCAACAGTGTGGGTGTTGCCAGAGTTGAGGTAGTCTAGCTGAGTGGTAGTTAGTGGAACCTAAATGGGCAAATTTCATTTGTTTCTAAGAACAATAACATCTTTTCTATATATAACAAATGATGTATGCTCTCTCTTCACTGTAGAGTGACCATTTTTTACAGTTTTTGGTGGTTAATTGGTAGTTGATAAACTTTCTTTTTTCTCCCATCTGACTAAAATATGAGCTTAAATGAAATTTCAGCTTTTACTGATATTTTAGGGAATAAAATGCATAAATCAATGAATATACATAAACAGTTCATGAGAGCTGTTTATTTACCTAATATTTATTTTATAGTAAAAAAATCAGACCAAAATGGTACATTCAAAATGCGCAGGGTGCTGTGTTAATTTTAGAAGGTTAAAAAGATGGATTAGATGTGAACAGTCCAGATTAATAAATATTTGTATTAAGAAGCTTTTGGTTGTAAGTGGCAGAAACCTAAATTTGTTAAAGCAAAAAGGAAATATATTTAGGATTATATCATTTCATATATGACTGGATTAATGGGCAAACTGTTTCGATAGGATGTGACTTCTCTTTCCTCCATGTTGGCCTTACTTGGGCAGGCCCAATCTACCTGGTGGCCCCTGAAAGCTTTAGACCTTTATTCTCCTGCTTCATCTCCAACATTAAAGAGAGAGAGATAGAGGGATTAAAAAAAAAGAGAATGAGTCTTTTTTTTTTTTTTAATTGGTTGTTCCAGCAAGTCTTGTGATTAGCTCTCACTGGACCATGCTGAGTTTCATCCCTATTCATTAATCATGGTGGCTCAAGAATTTGTAACAGTAGTTGTCTTGACCTAGATCACAGGCCAAAGTGTGGAGCCAGAGTGGAACGAGTCTGCTAACATTGTATGTACTGACAGTAGAAGGGGTGAGATAATTTCCCAAGGTATACTCGAGAAGAAATGGATGCTAAACAGGCACAACAAAACCAAACAACAACAACAAAACCTCCACACAGTTGATGTATACCTTACAATTTATTGAAAAGACTTTGGAATCCAAGATCTTTTTCCTTCTTCCCCTTATGAATTTTTGTTTCTTTATATAACTCTACATCATTCTAGAATTTTGAGCTCATTTCTTTAATGGCTTTCTTATGTATAGTCAAAGGCTCTTGTTCACAGAATTTTATATCTGGAAGGAGACTTTGGGGTGGTTTGGTGCAGGCTCCTTTCTTCTGTTTATTAAGAAATGAGACCCAAAAAGGATAAGTAATGTGTGAAACTTTTACCACGAGTCAATGATAGAACTAGGACTAGAATCCAGCTTTTCTGTCACTGAGGCCAATGTTTTTATTGGTACCTCAGAGGCTTTCAAGTTTTTTTTTTTTTTTAAATTTTATGGAAGCTATTGTATAAGATTGATTTAGTTTAGAGCTGTTTTTGATGGTGCCTGATCTCCACGTACTGACCACATCCACCCCACTCTTTCCTACCTGATGGCTCTGAAGCAGCTCCGTATCAAAGCCCATTTGAAAACCACCTTTCTAAGAGAGTCCTGTCAACTTTCATTATGTCTCATGCAGGTGGTTTTGGAGTCAAATAGATCTAAGTTTCAAATTTTAGCAGTGTGTGTTCTTGACCTAGCAGGGTGACCTCTCAGGTACTTATTTACAAAATGGGAAAATGATATCTAGGGCTGCAGCATTTCCCGACTCTAGGGCACTATTCACAATGTATTCTGTGTTGTGCACTGGGGGTGCTATTTACATGGAATACAAATCCTTTGGGTGTGTGCAAAAGAGATCTGGTACAGAATCTAACTCAATGAACTTTCTGAGGGTCAAATGACATAAAATATGGAAAGTACTTGGTACAATCTTTGGTATAAAATATATACTCAAAGAAACTCTCTTTTAGAATTAGTAAGAAGTTAGTAAAATTGTTAAAAGTTGAGATGAGAAGCAGAGAAAAGACAAGTGACATATGTCCTGGGAAGTTATTCTGCATTTGTATAAATAACAATATAATCCCATTACTTTCTGTGAGTCTTATGACAAAATTTGGAAGATATATTTCCTAACTTAAAAGCCCTAAACTATTTGAAATGTTTGTTTTAGCTGATTCCAGAAATCTCCTCCTTGACCTGGTTTACCACCATTGTGCCTTTGGTCCTGGTGATAACTATGACAGCTGTCAAAGATGCCACAGATGACTATGTGAGTATTTGCTTTTGAGCATTTTTGAGGTCTCAATTTCAATTGTGACCTCTCAAAGATAAAAAATTGGGATCCATTTGGAATTTTTGAATGGAGCTCTTTTGATCAGTATTAAATAAAACTCTTTTGCTATTTCTTTAGTGACTAATACAGATTTCATAGAACCAGAGCCTGTTTATGTTAAAAGCAAGAGGGCTTGAATAATTAGACTTACTCCCTCATTTTACAGATGAAGAAACCAAGGACTCTAAAGAACTAGTGATTTGCTAATGATTATACAATCAATTAATGGTAAGACCAGAATTAGAACACAAACTTGCTTCTACCCAGTGAAGTATTATTTATCCTATATCATATGTCTTTCTCTAAGCTTTAGGAATTGGTAAATGTTAGGTACTCTCACATCCTATGCTCATTATAGCATGAGTTGAAAATCAAATCACTTCAGAAGTCAGGCAATTAATGTAAACAAGTGAAGTCTAAAACAATAGAGAATTCTGAAGTCTGCATAAGCCAAGGGAGGTCATTAAAACACAAAGATTTAAAACATGGTCTTGTACAAATCAAATATTCTAAATGTAGAAAGTTTATATCTCACCCTGGGTGCCCTAGCCTCAGTAACTGTCTGTATTCCAATGACTTATGTATTTATATTCCTAGCCTAGGCTTCTCCTGTGAACTCATACCTATATTTCCTATTGTCTATTTTTAACTTATCTATGTCTTTAAAGTGGGTGTCTTGTAGATGGCATATAACTAGGTAATGATTTTTTATACAGTCTGAAAATCTTTTTTAAAAAATTTTATTTATTTGACAGAGAGACAGCAAGAGAGGGGACACAAGCAGGGGGAGTGGGAGAGAGAGAAGCAGGCTCCCCATGGAGCAGGGAGATGTGGGGCTCCATCCCAGGACTCTGAGATCATGGGTTGAGCTGAAGGCAGATGCTTAATGACTGAGCCACCCAGGCAATTCTGAATGTTTAACCCATTTACATTTAATGTGAATATCATTATGATTAGGTTTAAATCTATCATCTTATTCCTGCTTTCTTTATGCCTCATTGGTTCTTTGTTCCATTTTTCTTCTTTTAGACTGAGTATTTTTGTGAATCCTTCTTATCTTTATTACTGGCTTTGTAGAACAGTAGTGGTTCTGGGTTTTAACTTATAGTCTTTCTGAATTGGTTTGGCTTTGGAACACTGGCCTTTATGCAGACCCCTCTGTGCTAAGCTATATGGGAGATGCAAAAATAAAACATACACAGAATCTGAAGTTAAAAAATAAGCTTAAAATCCAGCAAGAGAAGATGAGACATGGACATGAATAATAATAATGTGATGTAAAAAATTTATGAGTCATAATAAAAAAACAAAGCACCTTCATTCTTTGTGGGAAGAAGATGCCATTCAAAGGCTAGTTGGTAGTGGAGGTGGAGTGTGTGAAGGAGAATTAGGGAAGGCTTCATGGAGATTGTGGGAACCCTGCCCTCCTGAGAGGGTTGAATATGGGAAAGTGAGATAGGGAGATTTGTACTTATCAAGTTGGTTCGTATGATCCTTCCTCATAGTTGTTTTATGTATAATTTTTTGATAAATCAACAATTTGATGTGACTCATTTGAAAATTATCCACGTGTATAATGTATTTGTCTTTGTATACCGTGTTTCTGTAGGACAGATAAGATATGACTCTCTTCATTTTTAATGAAGTGCCTCATGTATTTCATGGTTCATATTGTGACTATAACCTTTGAGGCAGGATTTTTAACACATAGGACCTGTTTATACTAATGAATCATGTCACTTACAAGTGGTAATTTTGGAATTTATTCATTCCTGTGAGGTTGCCATTGTTCAAAGTACATTGGAACTCTTCATACAGAATTGCCTTCATGATCAGTGTACAAGGTACAGAAGAAAGCCAATCTTGTAATTTTGTGTTCACCCAGCTTTGGAAACAAATGCCATTTCTCAGCCCCTAAACACATATTTATCTTACCTGCTTTCTAAGAGAAGCTTTTGCATATTTCCAAGGATAAGATATCCCTTCATGTCTTTTCTAAGGGTAAATAGCTCCATCTTCAAAAAATAAGATGACATTCCAAAGAATGCTCTGAGTAGTTCTAGGAGATACAATTTTAATAACGATTTTCATAAGGACAACTTTGGAGTAAATGTGTGTCTTTTCCACAATATCTAATCTTTCAGGGAAATAGTATTTATTTAGATGCTTGAGTTTCTATATATTGGCTTTAAATGTCTTATTCGATATAGTCACACTTAATGGTAGAGCAAAATGGTAGAGTAGAAAGAACATGGACTTGGAAGAAAGACACCTTATCCTGCTATGTTCTAACACTATTATATGAGTAAAACCACATCTCTGAATCCTTCCTTGTCTGTATCTTGTGGCTAATGACACCAGAACTCTTGGAGGGACAAAATGAGATGCTGTGTGTAAAGCACTTTGCACAAGCTTGTCTCATAATGGGTATACAATCAATGCTCCCTTCTAAGGAGGGAGTTCCTCTGCTGTTCCTCTCTATGCTTTCATATCTGTTTTTAGAGTAGAAATTGTCAAGAAGAGTCAGCCTGGGCATGAGACAACCATTTCTAGTCCTACCAGATTCTGTTCCAATACCAAGACTTCTTGGCAAAATCTGAACTGAAGTGAGAGTGGCTTATTTTGAGGCCCAGAGAATAGGCAGCTCAGCTTTCAGGGGATGAACTAGTTGGTCCTTTTCTGTGATTCCCAGCTAGTCAATTTTGGGGGTTATTTCCAGGTTAGATAGAGATGCAACTAAGTACTAAATCTCCTTTTGTCTCTACTGTGGTTAATTCTTTTTTTTTTTTTTTTAAGATTTTATTTATTTATTTGAGAGAGAGACAGTGAGAGAGAGCATGAGCGAGGAGAAGGTCAGAGGGAGAAGCAGACTCCCCATGGAGCTGGGAGCCCGATGTGGGACTCGATCCCGGGACCCGGGGATCATGACCTGAGCTGAAGGCAGTCGTCCAACCAACTGAGCCACCCAGGCGTCCCAACTGTGGTTAATTCTTGAATATGCTTTTTTTTTTTTCTGATAATATGTATGGGTTCAATAACCAGATATATTTATCAGTCAGGGTCTTGGCAGGAAAGAGATGTCACCCTGAAATGAGTAAGGTTGGAGAAAGATTAATAACAAAGGTACTATTTACAAAAGGGCAAAAGAAAAGTTGTCAAAGAAAAGCACATAGTTTAGCAACATGGAGGGCAATACTACTTTTCTGTCTGAAGGGGCAATGGGAGGAAGCAATTACCTGTATCTGACTTCTGCTCATGACAACTGGTGCTGCCTTCAAGCTAACTCCGCTTGAAGGAAGCCAGGGGGCAGGGAAATACCCCATTTCACTCTCCTCTGGCTACTCTCATCTTCTGCCAGAACAACCTATTGGCTAAATCAAACCAGGAGCCAGAGGGTAAAGACCTTATAGGTTAGCTTCCCATAACAAGACAGAGTGGAGAAGATGGAGTGTGGATATAGAGGAACAAACACAGACAAAATAATGTTTCTGTTGTTCTATTGGGAAGGAGAAGTTTGCATGCCAAGGATGGGCTGAGTTAATTTAGTTCTCTACTGATATTATAAATGTTTTCATGTTAGAAAATGCCAAGGATTGTATTTTTCCTGATAATATCCACTGACTTATACTTGGCCGTCAGGGTAATTGCATACACTAGGCATAGCATAGTAGAGAGACTGGGATAGGTTTGGGAAGGAAATTGAATAAGAGAAGGACTGGTTGAAACATTTTACATATTGTGATATTAATATAACATTTTGAATTTTTTAAATGAAAACGCACTAATTTTGATGGTAGTCTTATCTGGATGGCTGTTAATTTATGAGTTTAATAGAGTGCTCATAATACTTGGATTCTTCTAAGCAGTATATGATGTTTACATTACGGGAATGTACAATAAGAAATGGTATCACTTGGGCATAAAAAAACAAATCTGTACCAAATGTGGTTCGGTATTGCAATTTGAGTTTTGTTTTAAGTACCCAGTGTTTCATAAGATTACTGTTAACAATTAGAATTTCTGGAGAATAAAAATATATGTTATTACAAGTAACTTAGTGGTTTCAAAGAAATCCATGAAAAAGAATGACTGTGTTTCAATGAAGTATTGAGCACATATGTGAGAGAAATGGAAGTCTCCTTTCCTTGTTGAAGATCTCAAAATGTATAGTTTTCTCTGGAGCTGTGTGGCAGAGTAAAGAGCATATTGTCATCTTAGAAGCATTTAAAAATGTGTGGGAATTAGAAGAGCATGTGGCTAGACTTGTTCCATTGGTTACCCCCAAGGTTTGTGAGAAGGGTATTGATTCAGATTTAGAACACATGGAGCTGGGTTCCAGGTAAGCATAAACTTTGTTAATTTTGGATTGATGGTGATATTGTCCAAACAGATGATCTCAAAGTATTTTTAGTGCTCCTATTTGTGCTGACAAAGTATGATTAAATATGTTTTTTCACAAACATTTTGACTTTCAGTTTCGCCATAAGAGTGATAACCAAGTGAATAATCGGCTATCTGAGGTGCTCATCGACAGCAAGTAAGAAATAAATTCTTTGGGTTATTTTTAAGATTTCTGGGACCACAAAACAAGTCTTGACATTTGGTGGTTTTCTCTTTTAATTAAGTACATGTTACTTTTCCCTTTCAATTTGTTAACAGTTACAACGTAAGTCAATTTTATCTTCCTTTCTTGCTTGTGCTACTCATTCAACTTCCAATCCCTATGAAGTTTGTTTTGTGGAACACAGACACATAACTATCACTTCATTTTTAGATCTACTACTACTTAAAATTGGCACTTATGCTATGTCTTGTATATAGACAACATCTCATAAGTATTAACTTATTTAATTAGTAAATTTCTGGGAAATATTGATAAGAGACTTTGACAGATTACTGTATCAAGTGATAGTGATAAGAATCTTGCATTTACTTGATAGTTGAATTTAGAATGGATTATCCACCATAACACAGATTTTCATTACTTTTAAATTGATAAATATTTATGAGAATGATTCTTGAATTTGAAATTCTTTAAAACATGTCTTTATACACTAATAATAATTAATAATTATATATATAAATTATGTATATATAAAAATAATAAAAGTTAGCAAAAGTAAATTTCAAACCTTTATTCCATTGTTTCTTATTCTTTGTCCCTTTTCTGCTAATAATAACATAACAAAGTAAACTTAAAATATACTTCATTCTGGCAGTCAATCACATTTGCTGATGATTTTGAATCATTTGGATACTATGAAGAATATAATTTTTAAAGGGAATATCATAAAATGAATTAATCACATGGGATGGGAAATTTCAAGAAATGATAAAGATATCAAGAGGGACTAGGTATAATCTAGACAGTAATTGGTAGGATTGAAGTAATTAGTTTCTTTCCAGAACTAAAATGTGGACTGATCACTAATAACATAATGAATACATACAGTTTTTCTGTATTTGCTTGTTTTAGAAAATAGCATTAAATGCCTAATGAAGTAAAATGATCATACTTTGAAATTCTAGTGGTAAAGACAGAGCTTCTGAAAGTGTGATTCCTGTGTGACATGGATAAGCCATAAAGATGCCTAGAACCATGTAGTTCATTTCCAGTGTTAGCAGGTTTTTAATTGTTGCCACTGTAGTATGGTGTTTAAAAGCATGGATTTTGTGCTCAGAGGGACTTTGAGGATGAGTTTGGTCTTGACCCTAAATAATTCTGTAGTCTAGAGCAAGTTTCTAAGAGGTGGTGAATCTTTGTAAGCTAATGTGGTGTGTGGCTTTGAGCTGTGCTGTTGCATATCTGGACTCTCTCAAGTCTTATGGCTCTGTGTATTAGATCTGCCATTAATATGATATGACTAATTCCCCAAGGAACATTTGATAATAAATCTTATTCCTTTCAAGTATCCTCTCATACAAAGTATGTTTAAAATATGTATAATTACATAATGGATTTGAAGTAATGGCCCTAGCATATCTTTTAATGTCCCTTAAATTACCAGTTAAATCTTTTGGTGATACCTGGACACTGATAGATATTGGGGCCTCTACTTGGAGGCCATGGTATTAGCCCAGGCACTTACATATTCAGAAATTTGTTGATTATATGCCTTCCACACATGCTATCATTATCATTATTGTTAGAAGCAGTGTTAGTGTTACTTTCTCGTGGTTTCATTTAGCTTTCCATTGAGTCCTTATGAAGCAGCAACTCTTTGTAATTCAGCATGGTATAATGCTTTGAGATGTATTGTTGCTGATCTATAAAGTTTAAGGGAGAAATTCTTATCATTTGAGTATGAAGCGTTCTTTAGGATTTGGTAGGAAATCAGGCAAGATTTTTGGTTTTTTAAGATTACCCATTGCTGTGAGCTCCTCTAGGACAGGGGTCATCTCTTGAACACATCTGTGTACCTTGAGCCTAGCATGATGTTTATTTAATTTTCAAACTGAGCAGTAACAACCTCTGAAAGAACAATCTTCCAGAGGAGCTTGATGTGTCTAATTTTGCGGAGTTCCATCATTGGCCAATTACAATGGCTGGGGTGGTGGTCTTTGTACAGTGTACTCAGGCTATGGAGACTGGCTTTCTACTTTTCAGATTTTGAAAAATTGGAGTGATCAACTGGGCTCAGATCTGAGATAATCCCAGGGAGCTTGGAGTCCTCCCTTGGAGCTGATGGTTGCAGAGGATACTGTTGGGGTTCTGCCTAGATCTCCACTGTCTTCTATGCTCATCTCCAGCTTCTCTGTGCATTGCTCGTAAGTGCTTGCATCTGTTGTTTTCTTCAAGCAGTGCCCTTGAGTTACAGGAGCCAAAGTCTGATGCATGCAAGATTATAGAAGAGCAGTGCCCCTGCCTCAAGTTGAGCAAGCTCTGAGGTTAGTTTGTACTCTTAAGCACTCCTTGAGATCAGACAGAGGATGGGACTTTGTCTGCAGTCACACCCTGTGTGGCTTTTTCCCTCCCTTGCCAGTTTCTTCTGGAAATACTTCACAAATGAATCATTTGCACATGAATCCTTATCTCAGGATCTGTTTCTAGGGAACCTGATGTGAAACAGCAGTTAACATGTACTAGATCCTATTGCAATGTTAATGGAAAATATTAGGAAATGCTTTTGGGTCTATCCTTGGCACCTGTGGGTCCTGATCCAGGAATGAAGTAAGATGCCTGGAGTGCATCAGAGAAGTCCAGATGTTGCCAGAGGTGAGTGTCATAGTAGGGTGGGTACAGCCAGGTACCTGTGGCCTCCTTTGGCAGGAAGTCTTGGACTTGGGAGGCAGCCTCATTCTCATGGTCGACATATTTGAGGGGAAGGAGGTGGGATGAAAGCACCAGTCAGGAAATCTGGCTCCATGTCAGTGATCACTGTTTGACTTTGAGCTATTAATTTTCCTTCTAGGCTGTAGTTCTCTCTTCTACTGTGCTCAGAAGTGAGGAAGGTGGGCAGCTACATTCAGATTCAATACATATTTATTGCGCAACTACCACGTGGGAGCTCTAGGGCTTCTCCCTTTAACTTTCATTAAAAAAAAAAAAACAAAAAAAAAAACCAAGGTGTGGGTAATAGTGCTCCATTCTAGAGATGAAGAGATTAAGGTCCTGAAAGGGAGTGACGTGTTCAGGGTCCCATGGAAGTAAGAGCCTAAATTAGAATTCTTCCCATTCATGAGTGATGTGTAAGTGTGGACTACACTATTTATTTTGTATTTGAAGGGCTTTGTATACAATTGTAGGAATATAAACATAATTACATAATATAGATGTAGTTTATCTGTATGTAGTATATATTTGTATTATACACATTACTCATCTATGTTCTTAGCATTGTGTAAGCTGTAATGCTAAGCACTGTAAACCTAAGTCACAAAATAAGAGCGATAAAGCCCTTCCTTTTATAACCTTTTCAATTTTTATTTTGTTTTGTTACTCATATTCCTTTCGGATTAGGACCAGTCTTCTGTATTTGAAATCTATTATGTGAAAGTGCTTAAGAGATACATGTTATATTAGCCTTTAACAAAATTTGCTGACTTTAGTTTTAAAACTAAGTAGAGGTGGCATGATTCTGTATTGTAGAAATTAATGGGACTGCTGAATAGGAAGTGCACATTTTTGTACCAGGCTATGAGATACAGTAGCCCCCCATTTCCCTGCACTTTTGCTTTCCGTGACTTCAGTTACCTGTGCTCAACCATGGTCTGGAAGCAGGTGATCCCCCTTCTGACATATCATCAGAAGGTCAGTAGTAGCCTAATGCTACATCACAGTGCCTATGTCATTTACTTCACTTCCTCTCATCATGTAGGCATTTTGTCATCTCACCCCATCACAAGAAGAAGGGTGAGTTCAATAGGGTATTTTGAGAGAGAGAGAGACCATGTTCATGTAACTTTTATTAAGTGTATTGTTATAAGTGTTCTATTTTATTAGTTATTGTTATTAGTCTCTTACTGTGTCTAATTTAGAAGTTAAACTTTATTGTATATAGGTATGTATAGGAAAAAACATAGTACAGGATTTGGTACTATCTGTGGTTTTAGGCATCCACTGGGGGTCTCAGAATGTGTCCCTTGCAGATAAAGGGGGACTACTGTACCATTTGCGAATGGCACGTATGAACACCAGTAGCTATCTCAGTGTTTCTTGAGAGGGTGTCTCAAGTTGTGCTAACATTCTTGACCAGGTTGGGAGCAACTGGGCAGGTGAGGGACAATGCAAGGGTTTGTGATAGTCCCTTCAGAGGTCATCTAATCTGGCGCCCTTCAACCTGGACTGCATGTTGTATCAGAGCCCCAGAGAAACCCCAGCTTAATTAGAGGAGGGTCTTGGAGTTGAGATCCCAGTGTTTTTTTAAGTTTCCAAGGTGATTTTATGCACGTAGAGTTGAGAACTCCTAATTGAAGCCATCCCTCTGTCCATATATGTATCTTTATTTCTATATTTCTTTAATTTTAAAAGATATCCAAGGAAGGGAATTATGTTAGTTTTTTAAATGGCAAGCATGGTTTTTCCACATGATAAATATCCTTACATAGAAATAATTCTGTAATGCTCCTTGGTTAAATTTATTCCTAGGTATTTTATTATTTTGGTAGAATTATAAATGGGACAGTTTTCTTAATTTCTCTTTCTGCTACTTCATTTTTAGTATATAAGAATGCAACAGATTTCTGTACATTCATTTTGTATCCTGCAACTTTACTGAATTCATTTATCAGTTCTAGTTTTCTGGTAGAGTAGAGGGTTTGCTACATATAGTATCATGTCATCTGCAAATCGTGAAAATTTTACTTCTTCCTCATCATTTTTAGATGCCTTTTTCTTTTTGTTCCCTGATTGCTGTGCCTTGGAGTTGTAGTACTATGTTGAATAAAAATGGTGAGAGTGGACATCCTTGTCTTGTTCCTGACCTTAAGGGAAAAGCTCTCAGTTAAAAAAAATTTTTTTTTGAATGTGATTACTAGAAAATTTGAAAATTACTTACATGGCTCACATTTGTGGCTGGCATTCTGTTTCTTTTGAATGACGTTGCTTTAGTACATCATCTTTGGATACCTGTGAGAGAACTGAGCAGAGAAGAAAATGAACTCTGTGCTACCAGCCTAGTCTGATTCTCAGCCCAAGATGCCCTGTGAGATCTTACAGGCTGCCAGGATTATGGTTTGTATCACCATTAACAAATAGGCTCAGTATCACTTTTTCTTAACATTTTATTTCCTTGACATCTGAACTTATACTTCTGCATTAGAGCAATGTGGGTTCAGATGCTGCAGTGAGAGTACCCCTTCAGACTGGGTGTTTCCTTGACATCTCTAGATTTTAAATGGCCCTTGACCATCAACTTTTTGTGTATCACATTCCATTTTATACTTTCTTGAGCTTCAGTAAATTTTGTTAAGTCTATCAAGCTCTTTCATAGAAACACCCATCAATCTTATTCAGTCTTTTTTCTATTTCTTTTGGAAACTGTGTGTTTCCACTCATAGGGAAGAATATGGACTACTGCCGAGTATTGTCTCTGAACTATTCCAGTCTGGTAATCCTAGCTGCTGCATAACTGGGAAAACAAATTTCAGTAGGAAGAAATTTTCTTTTTGCTTATTCAACTTTTCCAGTTTGATTGAGTGATGACTCCCATTGGATATTAGGATTGAAAATTTTGTTTCATTTTTTCCTTTAGTAGATAGTCTTTTTTTTTTCTGTTATGAAAATAACATATGTCCATTAAGAGAAATTTGAAAAATAAGAAAAAGTAGAAGGAATAAAATAATATCCATACTTCTAATTATCTTACCATTTTGTTTTTCCTTATTGTCTTTTCTTCTATGCCAAGATTTCTTATAATTGTGTGTGTGTGTATCCTTCTGTTTTCACTTTATATCATATCATTACCATTTTCCCAATGTCTTTAGTACAGTCATTATACATATCATTTAAAAAATTTTTTTAAAATTTCTTTTCAGTGTACCAGAATTCATTGATTATGCACCACACCCAGTGCTCCATGCAATACCTGTCCTCCATAATACTCACCACCAGGCTCACCCAACTTCCCACCCACTGCCCGTTCAAGACCCTCAGATTGTTTTTAGAGTCCATAGTCTCTCATGGTTCATCTCCCCCTCCAATTTCCCTCAACTTCCTTCTCCTCTCCATCTCCCCATGTCCTCCATGTTATTTCTTATGCTCCACAAATAAGTGAAACCATATGATAATTGACTCTCTCTGCTTGACTTATTTCACTCAGCATAATCTCTTCTAGTCTCGTCCACGTTGATACAAAAGTTGGGTATTCATCCTTTCTGATGGAGGCATAATACTCTATAGTGTATATGGACCACATCTTCCTTATCCATTCGTCCGTTGAAGGGCATCTTGGTTCTTTCCACAGTTTGGCGACCGTGGCCATTGCTGCTATGAACATTGGGGTACAGATGGCCCTTCTTTTCACTACATCTGTATCTTTGGGGTAAATACCCAGTAGTGCAATTGCAGGGCCATAGGGTAGCTCTATTTTTAATTTCTTAAGGAATCTCCACACTGTTTTCCAAAGTGGCTGCACCAACTTGCATTCCCACCAACAGTGGGAATCCTCTCCAACACTTGTTGTTTCCTGTCTTGTTAATTTTTGCCATTCTATCTGGTGTAAGGTGATATCTCAATGTGGTTTTGATTTGAATCTCCCTGATGGCTAGAACATTTTTTCATGTGTCTGATAGCCATTTGTATTGTCTTCATTGGAGAAGTGTCTGTTCATGTCTTCTGCCTATTTTTTGACATGATTATCTGTTTTGCATACACATCATTTTTAAGAGCTGTATAACATTTGGTTGAGTGCATGTCTCATAATTCAAATAATCCATTTTCTTTTTGCTTGATATTTAGTCTGTTTTCAATTTTAAACTATGATTTCTTGATCTTTCTGAATTGATCCCTTTTCCATAAGACTGATTTATAAAAGTCAGCTAGGATGATTACATGAATACATTATTTTCTATGTGAAGTAATGAGAACTTGAAGCATTATTCCTCAGTCCTCTGACAATTTTATCATGCTTTATCAGAGCATCCAGGAACTAAGTATGCTTAAGACTGGGTTGAGCATATTGACTGAACCCTGGGAGGTTTCACTTCTATAAAACATGATTGTTTCCTGAGTGGGTGGCTGTCACACCATCACCACCGAGTTCCAAGTTTATCTCTTCTTAGTACAACATGAAAACAAACAAAAAAACCCCACGTTTTTCTTTAAAAAATGTATTAGTCACTGGGGCTTGGGTGGCTTAGTTGGTTAATCATCTGACTAGGCTGGGGTTGTGATCTGAGATCAGCCCCGCTCCCACTCCTACTTCCTCTGCCCTCCCCCTGGCATGTGCATGCTCTCTCTCTCTCTCACATAAAATATTAAAAAATGGATTCATGACACATGTAAACCCACAAACATCAATAATTTGAAACAGTTTGAGTATAAGTTTTATATTTCAATTACTAGCTCTATAGCACTCATATATTAAGTACATCTATCAGTTCTGAACTGCAGATCTCCTAGAGAAAATTGGGGCAGTGATACAAAAGTGTGGTTAGCAGATCCTTCAGACAGCCATGAAGGAACTCTTCCCTTCTTTGTCCTGCCAGATTAGAGGTATATGAACAGAATAGTCAAAAGATCTATCATTTGCTGCTGAATTCTTGAAAACAAGAACAAAAACAAAAACAAAAACTTACCCAGAAGAGGGAGACTTCATATATGGTATTCCCCTTTGCTAGATTTGATTCCAAATGTCAGTCTTGATAAGAGTGGCTTATTGTTCTTATTAAATATGCTTTCTTTTTCTCCTTGGGCACCTGCAATAAAAAAGTTGTTCAACTTAATGAGCCTGAAGGGAACACATATGTAGTGCGTCTGTATGCTTCTTGTAAGTGGGAGAGAGGTTCTGGGATTCTGCTGATCCCATAGGAGGGCCAATATGCCCTGCACTGAGTTACCGCCTCCTCTTCATCTGGGTTTGTGGGCTTGATACTGGAGTAGAGACTTCTGTAGTTAAGTACAGGCAAAACACAAACTCTCTGATTTAATGTCCGGCTTATCCAGAAAATTTATATGTTATGATGGTACTATTAGGTTTAGGGGACAGCTGTTTAGGGTCTGCATATTTAAAAGGAAATTTTGAGGCAAAAATCTTGATTCTTCTTTTTTTAAACAATGTTAATAAAACACACCATTATGGGTTTAAATAACAGTGAGTTCAAAAGCAAGCTAATAGGAGTAGTCTTGATACTTTTTGGATTCAATGGAAGGGAATAAAAAATTAACTTAATTTTTAGCTCATGCTACTAACTCACAGTAAAAGTGTTTCAAAAATAGTTTCACCCTCAATTTCTGTTTCTTAAGTCTTGGATTGATAATTTCTTGGGAAGTTTCTGTGTTTTGCAAATGGAATGCCACGAAGCTGTGACATTGTTATAGTTCTTATAAATGATCTTCCATTGTAATAAATTATTATATTGTATGAATATAATTTTTTAAAGTGGTGGATTTCTAAACGGTGACCATTTCCCCAAATGAGCTTCATCTTGAAATAATAGGAAATTATAACACTTTCAAAACTCTGCACATGAGCTTTTCGGTGGCATCCCCTAATTTCTTTTAAAATTGATGTAACCCAGATGTTTGCTGCTTCCTTTGCCTTCTCTTAATGCTCCTTCAGAGACCTCCTCTGCCCCTTTCCCCAGAAAGGCATGAGAGAGTAAGGTAAAGTTGACGGAAGATTTGAGGGGGGGATAGAGATTAGCAAGTTTATTTTACACACCCCACAGCTAACAATGTGAAATCCTAGTTTAATGTTTTCTCATAGTTCTTCTTCTCTGCTGCTAGCCTTTGTAATCCCCCTTCCCCCATTCAGTGTTCAGTGTAGTTGGCTCCAGTCTCTTCTCTCAGTGTCTGGGGCCCCTCATATTCATCTCCCTTTTATTACTCAAAGTATCTTGGTTCTTCCTTGGCTCTGAACTCAAACTTGTCATAGTTACTTGCCAAAATAGAAGAGCTTTCTGTAACTAGGACCCACTTGTCTTAGATAATAATGAAAGTAAAAAATACATCAAACTCTATGTAACATTTAAAGCTTGATTCTCTCTCTTTTAAAAAACAGGCTATGCATCTCTTCTCAGTTGTCATAGGATTTCTTTTGAAAAAACAAACCTACACCTAAGTCACAAAGGCATTGGAATTGTTAGAACATTAACTTTAATGAGGCAAAGTTTTCTTAAGATCTTAAAATCTGAAAGCCAAATGAGATCATAGTATTATAGTGAGTAAATTTGGTTTTCATCAGAGCCCACAGGTTGTTTATACCAAACCAAACAAATGTTAATAACATTCTCAATTGACTATTTATCATTAATTAACTATACATACATTTCTACTATAGTGACATTTTTTTTAGAGCTCCTGAGATAATCTCAATGGATTAATTTCTTCCATGTACTTTAGATTGGTATACTATCTGTATGTTGTGAGTGTAAAATTAAGAAAACTTGGGGCACCTAGGCGGTTCAGTGGGTTGAGCCTCTGCCTTCGGCTCGGGTCATGATCTCAGGGTCCTGGGATCCAGCCCCACATTGGGCTCTGCTCAGCAGGGAGCCTGCTTCCCCCTCTCTTTCTGCCTGCCTCTCTGCCTTCTTGTGATCTCTCTCTCTCTGTCAAATAAATAAATAAAAGCTTTAAAAAAAAGAATTAAGAAAACTTAAGACTATAAGTAAAATACAGAAATTACTTTTGATTCTGTCACCCAGACCAGAGCAAACTACAATGTTATCACTCCCTTTCCTCTTCCATCTTTGCTTTTTCCTCACCACTCCTCTACACAATATTAATTTTAAAATACTTGAGATTATATTATATCCTGTTGTTGTGGTTTGAAGCTACCACTTCCCCCGTATGTCCCCTGGAAACTGTGAATGATCTTTTTAGAAAAAGGGGTTTTGCATATATAATTACAGCCTTGAGATGAGATTATCCTGGTAATCCAGTCATAAGTGTCTTCGTAAGAGAAGAAAAGGAAGACAGATACACAGAAAAGATTAATGTGAAGATGGAGGCAGAGATAGGAGTCAAGGAATGCCTAAAGCTACCAGGAGCTGAGAGAGAGGCCTTTCCTAGATCTTCCGGAGGGAGCACCACCCTGCTGACACGATGATTTTGGACTTCTAGTTTGTAAAACTGTGAAAGGATAAAGTTTTGCTGTTTTAAGCCACCTAGTTTGTGGTAATCTGTTAGAGCAGAACTAGGAAAATAATACTGAGTTGTTCTTAGCTTTTAATTAAGAGATTCTGTATTTGATCACTTGTTCATTCTTTCACTGAGTACACATTAAATGCCTATTATGTGTCAGGCAAAATGCTATATGCTGGGGATGCAGAGTTAAATAAGACAATTTCTGCTTCAAATATAATATAATCATACATAGATGGCATGCAGCAAGTTTATTTCTAACATTGCCATGATGCTCTCACGTTTCATTGTTTTTGCTGGTAGGTAAGATAAGTGAGAAGAATGACTCATTTTATTAAGATGTCCAACTTCCAGAAATTCTTTTCAGTACACAGACTCTGTAGACAGAGCTATGCCAGGTGGTAGAAAGCCTTGGTAGAATTTGGGAAGCTGTTTGGAAATTGTGTCTTGAAACTGTAACTCAAGGGAACATTGGACTACCTTTAAACTTGAGTACTATTTTAAAAAACTAAGATCTCTTTCCCTATTGAATATCAGGAATTAAAAAAATTCTCTCTTATTGATCTTTAGTGAGGATTAGATGTGCAAAAATAGAAGAAAATTAAGAGGTGTAGAGAGCATAGAAAGTAAAAGTATTGATCTCTAAACTAGATTTGAAGACTCAAAGGAACCTGTGATGTTTGGGCAGGAGTGATATTTGCTGTAAGAGTGATATTGTCAGCAACCTAGGGAAAGAAAACTCTGGGAGTGGCATTGTGTACCAGTTACTAGAGATAAGGAAGAAAAAGTGTAATTGAGATTGTGATGCAAAGCAGAAGGAAGGAAATGGACTCTAATGATGGAGAAAGAATGGATTTTGAAGATGTGAAGAAAGTTGATAGTATTTTTTAATGGAAAATATATGGTAAAACGAATATGCTTTCTGTAAGCTTTGGAAAAGAAGTAGCATTCTTTCACAACAAATACCTATTGGATTCTTTTTAAATTGAAGTATAAATAACATACAGTTTTATATTAGTTTATATTAACAATATAATATTAATAATTCTATACATTACTCAGCCCTCGTCATGGTAAGTGTACTCTTAATCTGCATCACCTATTTCACCCATCCCCTGCCCGCCTTCCTTCTGGTAACCACCAGTTATTTTCTGTATTTAAGAGTTTATTTTTTTTTGTCTTTTTTTCTTTGTTCATTTGTTTTGTTTCTTAAATTCCACATATGGGTGAAATCATGTGGTGTTTGTCTTTGACTGACTTATTTCAGTTAGCATGATTCCCTCTAGGTCCATTCATGTTGTTGCAAGTGGCAAGACCTCATTCTTTCTTATGGCTGAGTAATATTTCATTGTATATACATACCATATCTTTTTTGGATCTTAAATGTGCCTAGAGTCCAGTGTTAAATTCAGTATGGGGGAGTTCCCACGGAAAAGAAGGAAAGTGCAACATTGAGAAATGGAATTGAGGCTGGAGAGGGCTTCATGGCGAACACATGAATATTAGTGAAGATTGAAGGAGCTGTGTTGACAACAGGGGATCCATTTCATTCAGATGATCTGATTTGATCTGTGTCAATCAGCATGTGCTGAGGCATCATCAGGGACATGAAATGGAAGTTTGATAGGGGCAGTGAGAGTAGTGGCAGGGATCCATGTTCTCCACTAATCTGTTCATTCACCTATATTTATGTAACACTGGTTTGTTCCAGCCACTGTGCAGGATACTAGGGTACAGGTATTATTAGGACCCACGTTCCTTCCGTCAAGAAGCCTGAAGTCCAAGGGAAGAGGGGGACAAATAAACAGACTTCTGTTACAGCAATAGTACCAGGATAAAAGGAAGCAGGAGTTGCTCTGGCAGCACCCACATGGAAGGACTCCAAAAGATGTTTTGGGAGGCTGGTAGCAGGGATATTGTTATTTCAGACTAAGTCATAGAAGAAATGTCAGCCATTGAAAAGGTAATTGAATGGTGGGATGAGAGGAGCAGGGAGAAGAGGAGGATTTGGGAAAGGTGCTATTTTAAATTAACACCTCATGGAATTCTTACTCTTACTGAAGTTTGAGTACCATTGGGCCAGTTACTTCAAGGTCCCTCCCAGCCCCCAAATACTATGACTCTGATACTCTCCAACTTTGTTGTGATAGTGAGGCACCAAAGAAGAGAAGTCAGTAAGTGGTCCTATAGGGTAAAGAGATTTAACAGAAAATAGGAGGTTAGAAGTATATGGATGGATCTGATGCTAATAAAAATGATTATGAAGGTGATGATGATGGTGGTGGTGGTGGAAGAGAGGAGTCAGATAGAAGAGAGAAAGTTACAGAATGGATTGGGGAAAGAAGAGAGAAACTTTATAGGATCTTCCAAGTGCTAGAAATGCAGTGAATCCAAACAGACATGATCTTATGCAATCATGGAGCTTAGTGTCTGGGAAGGGGTAGGTAGACAATAAAATAATCATTCTAAGTATAGTTACATGCTGAAGGAAATGCTGCTAAGGAAAAGATTATGGATCTAAAGAAAGGGATTATATGTGGGGGAAGGAGTGGGCAGAGGTGAGGCAGTTTAGGAATGGGTTTTTTGAGGAAGTAGTAAATTTGAGCTGAGAACTTAATGACAGCTAGTAGTTCATTAGGCAAGGGAAGCAATGGGATGAAGAAGAACTATAGAGGGAATAACATGTGCAAAGGCCCTGCAGAGGGAAGGAGGATGGTGAGTATCAGGGACTGAAGCAGAGAGAGTATGGCTGAGAGAAGAGCAGTGTGCGCTGAGGCTAGAAAAGCAGTCAGAGGCCAGATCTTGCAAGACTTGAAGACCATGCTAAGTACTTGTGTCTTTTCCCTAAGAACAGAAAAAATATATGGAAGGATTTACCTTTGGAAAGGCTCATGACTATTTCATGGAAGAACGGGCAGTGGAGAAACTCCAGGAAAGATGTGGAGAGAGGTGGCTGCTGACTGCTCTACTTGCCTGTCTGTCTTTACAGTACTGTGAATTACTGGAACCTGAGACAATCTCTGTATTCCCATCACCTAACTTAACAATGTCCTGCATGTAGCCAGTGCTCTATAATTACATGGTGTATGAACCACATGCATTTAGATGAATTAGATGAATCATTTTGAGGCAAGATCAGAATTTCTTTTAGTCATTTCCCTCTTCTTCCCCCTTTCTTCACTGCAGCTAGTGTGTGGTAAGGGGAAGTATCCATATGCTGCATGTTCTGCGCACATCATTTTCTGCCATCATTGCCACTTGATAGTGCTGTCTGTTGTGGGACTGTTGGCTACCAAACCTATCTTTAATCCAGGTGCTCTGGGTTACAGAGAGTCTCCCTGACATCACTGTACCTCAACATGCATGGGACTGTGTAAAGAAAGAGAGAGGATGAGGTTTCATCTGGGTTTCATTTCTGCATTAGCAGAGCTCATTGAAGCAATGCTTATGGTGTCTTTTTGCAGCTACCCACAGACTGTAGCATCTCAGGAAAGCAAAACATGTCGTAACCTGGGTGCCCAAGACACTTGAACAGAGAAGCAGAGATGGGTTTCTTTGTGTCTGCATCAGATGTTTCCCTCTGGCAGGACTTTCTGAATTGCCTGGCTAACGAATCTGGTTAATTCAGCTTGCCTCATCTGGTTATCTTACCCCTTTCCAGGCATTTGTGTTCAGACATACTTTCCCTCTTCACACTGCTAAATTTAAGGCTTAATTTTCAATCAAATGTTCATCTGGCTGACTGCCTGAGAAATCACATGTGGAGAGCTCATAGACCCAGGCAGGGAATTGTGCCCTCGCTTCTGGGGAGCGGGTCTGGAAACCATATGAACTGTAAATAGTTTTAAAATGTAAAAAAGTAAAGCTTTCTGCCAAAAGGGGACAGCTGAGGTGTTTTTGTCCCCCCTTCTTCTCTAGACTTAGTTATTACTTATCTGTTAGAAATTACTGACCTCTACCATATAGCCTGTTTACTGTCTCTATCAGCTGGGGCTGGACCAGCCAGATTTAACTCCCTTGAGGACTCAGCTCTGCCAACACTTGCTTTATTAGAAATAGGTTCTGAGATCACAGCTATGCACCATAAGTTGTCAGGTATATGATTTTAATAGAAATTGGTTTACTTCACTTAATACTTCGTTCTAGAAATTGGGTGATAGAAATAGTTTAAAATTTTTTTTAATAACAGAGCCTAATTTTCTAGTAAGAGTAAGAAAAAGAAAAACAGGAAAAGGGTCATGGCTTCCTTTATTTGCTCCCCACCAGGTAACAGTACAACATTGCCTCCCACTTTGAGAAATATTGCTTAGCATATGTCCTGTTTTCTTTGTTGGACTTTCTCTTTTTTCTTCACTTGATCCTTCATTATAGAAAGTAGTTCCATAAGACTTTTCTTCTTCTTTTCTTTGCCTTTGTCCTCAATTCTTGTGGGTGTCAAGGCACAGAGATGTTGTCACTCTTTCTGATGTATAGACTAATAGAGATACCCTTTCATTCTGAAGTAGCAAAAATCTTCAGATTCTCCTTTTTATCCCTTTTGTAGTCTAAATTTAATCCTTTCTCTATATCTCTTTCTCACTATTCCTTTAGGAATAAAGAGGAAAGAACACTGGAATCAAGGTGCAAAGTGATAGAAAAACAATATTCGATATAGGACCTTTAAAGTAGAGAATACTTTAGAATATTAGATGTTGCTCTTGGATAGAGATTATAGCAGAGGTCATACAAATAAATATGCAAAGGACCACAGCATAAGTGCTTAGAATTGGCATGCAGATTTGTTGATGTTGAGTTTCTAATCTGGTGCTGATAATGTTGAACTAATATAAGTTCTATTCAAATGGTACCTAATTATTGGCCACCATCCCAGGCATGAGATCTCCCAATTAACCAAGTAAAAAATGCAATTCTCAGCAGTGGCTCTTGTGATTAGGAAGGAAATTCAGAAGAGAGAAGATTGCTTACACATATATTTAAATACATTTTTGCAGATTACAAATAAAACCGTAAGGTCTGAAACCTCTCCATAGCTAGAAAACTTCAAGGGCTTGGGGAGAGTGTGAGGCCAACCTGTCATTGCTCTGAAGGAGAAAAATTTTATCCTGGAGAACAGTGGAATATACAATATAGAATGTTTACCAGAAAGCAATTAAAAGCAACTTTCTGCCAGAAAGTCTACTCCAGGCAAAAAGCCATCATCTAGCTATATGCAGGAAGCGGAAATTCTAGAGACTTTGGAACTTAAGTAATGTTAGAGAGAAATAAAAGGGTTGTTTTAGAAGGACTTTGTCCTCCCCCTTTCCTCTAAAATATGAGAAATGGAAACACCATTTGATCTATCAACCCTCAACCCAAGGCTGTCAGCTGTTGCAGGGACTATAGAATTATGGTCTATGGGGTATGGGGCCGTGAATGTGTAAGTACCTTCACCAAAAGTCAGATTTACCTAGGCCTTCAGGGTCCAGGGATAGTGGATTAGTTTGGGAGCTCCAGTTCTTGTCCTAGGTTGGGGCAGGGGAGTATATTGTAGTTCCTGCTCATACCCCAAACCTAATGGCTTGAATTGGACAAACTGATGGGACTCAACAATAGAGTCAATCTTATGGGTCCAGTTGAATTACTGTTCTGGTACTATTAAAACCAGACATATGGCTGCTCTGAACCAAAAAAGAATGCTTAGGTTTGCATCATTTCCCCAAATATTGAGTATCTTCAGTATACCAAAGATGATTAATGTGCCATTGCTTGTTTTATGGATTCAACAATTTGGAGGAGGGAGATAAACAAGTGTATAGTTTCAGTATGATGTGTGTAATGATGGGGTTATTTACTGCCATGGAAGTCCTGAAGACAGGTAGTTAGCCCAGTCTCAGGATCAGAGGAGAATTCCTGGAAGAGATCAGTCTTTAACTAAAATTAATCAATTAAAAATGTAAGAAACTGAAAACAGTAAAATTTTCTACTTTTTAGAGAAGAGTATTAACACTCACCTCTATATTTATTTGGTTTCTGCAAGTATGCATAGATGCAAAAACCCATGCAATATATATAACTTGTATTCCACCTTTTTTTTTTAACATGATAACTCATAGATGGCATTAAACATTTTTTTGAAAACATTTTTATTAGCTAAATAGTAGATGCATTCCCCTGTTGTTGGATAATTTTTTGTTTCTAATTTTCTTGTTTTTGTAAGTAATTCTCAGAGGCACATCTTTTATAAACTTCATATGCATCTCTTTCTTTAGGCTATATTTCTAGGGAATCTGCATTGCCTTTTTAAAAAGATTCTTGATGCATACTGTTAAATTACTTTTGAGGATGTTTGTACCCATTTATCCTCCCATTTGAACAAATGAGTGTTTATTCCACAGTATCAGTACAACTTTGAGTATTATCTTTTAGAAAATCTAGGCCAACTAGATAAATATTAACAGGTGTCTTGCTCTTTTAAAAATTAATTGGTTCCTACTGAGGTTGATTATTATTTTTTAAATATTTATTAACCGTATTTCTCTTTTCAGTAACTTACCTATTTATATTCATTGCCTATTGCTGATATATAGCGTGTGTGTGTGCGTGCGCGCAATCTGTTTGGGAATATAGTTTAAATTTTGTCTTCTAATAAATACCTCCAGTGGGAAAAAAATGACATTGCTCTGTGTGTAGACATACTGCCTCGGGGATTTTGCTGGTATAGGGTGTACCTTGAATATAGTTTCTCTAAGCAGGACCAGGTTGTACTAAGCCATCTACTTTCCTGACCATTCTCTTTCTGTAAAATAGCTCAGATCCAAAGATACTCTTGCTGAAAACTCCTTTGTAACTCCCATTTCCATTCCTTACCATCAAAGCCCCTATTGCAGTCAAGCTTCTAGTTAGCCTTTTTATCATTGCCTATAATCACACAGAACTACTTAACTTTTTTAAACGTGCACTGCGTTCTTTCTCTTCTCCCTTCTTCATCCAACAGGGCTCAGCTTCTCTGTTAATCATCTCTGGAAATCTCTTCAATATCTCTGTCAGACAGGTGGAACAATCAGTAACCTCTTAGTGCTCCCACAGGCTAGAGTTAACCACAGCATTTTAATACTTAGTTCACTTTAGGCTTCCCATTGACTTCTCTTCATACCAGAAACTACACTGTGTTTATCCCCAGCACTTGGCTCTGTGTCTGATGTATAGTAGGTGTTCAATATTTGTTGAAGTCAGCAGAATCTACTTACTCTTTCAACTAGCAACATACATTCATGACATAGATAATAATAAAGAAATTGGAAATTTAAAGACACGAAGAAAGCTGATAGGCCTGTGGAATGTACATCTTGCCTTGTTAGTCATATGAAGTGTAAGTCAAAAGTTAACACTTTGGGCAAAATGAATAATGCTATTATTTTCTAAACTGTTAAACTTTGCCTGAAGTGATTCATCCTACCCTTACCCTCTTCCCGTATTTTGCATTTACCTCTGCTAGACTTTCTTAGAGCCTCCCCAACAGGTGTAGCCATATGGAACTATTACTTCAGCCCCAGAGCTAAATGTGCTAAGCACACAGCATGAATGACAATGTAAATAATGCACTCAAGTATTGAGCCAGGCACTGTCCTATGAATTGGGGATACAAAAATGAGCAGGACAGACAAATCCCTAAGGGGCTTACTATAAGGGGAGAAGACAAATAATAAGCAAAATACAAGCAAATAATATGATTTAAGTTAGTTATAACTATAACAAAGAAAATAAAGTAAGATAATAGAATAGAGAGTAATGGGATTAGAGATGAAGAAGTGATTTCAAGTAGGGTGACCAGAGAAGAACCTTTGAGTGGGTGAAATTTGAGTTGAGAGTGAGCTAGCCATGTCAAAATCTTGGGTAAAAGGAACAGCAAGTACAAAAGCACCAAAGCCAAAATGAATTTGATAGTAAGATATCTACTGTGGCTAAAGTCTTATGATAAAGGGGAATCCTGGGCTGTTGGCAAGAGTGAAGTTTTGGAAGTTATGGCAGGGAATTTTAATTTTATACTCAAAAGAAGGTACTGGAGGGTTTTAGTCAGGAGAATTGCATGGTATGACAAAAAGATTTCTCTGGCTGCTGTGTGGACAATGGACTGCAGAGAGGGGCAAGAGCAGAATTAAGACAACAAATCAGGAATTTCCTACCATCTTTCAGTTGAGATGATGCCATGGACTTGGTGATAGTAATGTAGGATATAAAAAAAATAGGAATATATATTGTTATGGGTTTTCAAACACATGAAAATAGAATAGTACAATGAATTCTCATTTAGGTATTACTCAGCCAGAGCCACTAACTTTCTGTTACTTTTGTATCCTTTGTCACTTTTTATATTCTGGGGTTTTATAGAAGCAAATCCTGTATGTCATATCACATTATCAGTAAATATTTTAGTATTTGTCTTGAACAGATAAGGGCTTACTATATATATTTTTTAAATATATTTTGCCATAATACCATTACTGTACCCAATAAAGTAGCAGTAGTCCCTTCATGTTGTCTAAAACCCAAAGATTAAAATGTATTTTGAGGGTAGAACCAATGAAAGTGCTGCCATATTGGGTGTCTGTGAAGAAAGAAATTGGAAGTCCATGGTTCTTATCTGAGGTTCAAGGATGGGAAATACTGGGAAGGAGGATGCTATTGCAATAGTGTTTTATTTGTTGTTTTTTGTTTCTTTGGGTAACCCAGGAGACCAGAATTCTATTGAGATATTAGTCGTTCTGCAGAGATGTAGAATGGGTGGTTGAAACTCAGTGAAGACTGAAAACTCATCCTTGGATTTAGTAGCTTGAAGAGAGGTTGCAGTTGGAGAGATGGAGAAAAAATCCTCACTGGAGAAAGCACAGGCAGTCAAGAAGTGGAAACACTGAATATGGATAGCTCTTTTGATGACTTGAAATAAAAATCAGAAAGTACCATCCTTATATTGAGATACTTTATAATAATAAAAAGCAGTCACAGTACTTTATATATTATAGTTTGCAAAAATGGTTGTGTAAATTTATCTTACATGACGTTCACAGATGTCCTGATAGGTGTTGAAATGTCAGATGAGTTTATCCCTTTTTAAAGACCTTACTGTTATGAATAAGGAGGCATTCTGAGGGATTGGCTGAGCCAATTAATGTAGGTCATAGAGGGAAACTTCAATTTTGATCAACTTCTTTCCCAGGTCACATTGCTGATTGGTGGTGAACTTGGACTCAAGTCCACCATCTTCTGAATCTAGGGACACAGACTTTCTACCATGTTACATTGTTCCTTTCATAAATAGGAGGTCAGGATTCTCCTCTTTAAGAATGTAAGGATTTTTTAAAAAATTGATTCCAATTTCCTGTCCTTTCTGAATAATATTTTGTTTCTGAAAGTATCAAGATTGTCTGTACAGTGTCATCTCCAAAGGACAGAGTCTTTACTATAAAATGTCTAACCTTTTGTTTAAACAATCCATTAGGATTTGTCATTCATGAACTTGAAACATTATCTTGAACTTTGTCTGTCTTCATAATGAGAGTGTCTAGGGTACAAAACTGATGGCCCAATGAAAGGAAGCATTCTAGTAATTGGGAGCAATAAGATTTATTCTGGTCCTGAGAGAAATATAAATGACATAATGGTTGAATCCTCAAAAGGAGGAGATACTTTACTCATGACCACAAGTAAATCCTGACTGAAATCTGTTGGCATGATGTTAAGTCATGACAAGCCAAGTCTAGAGGGACCAGAGTAATACAGTCCAGGCGTATAGTTTTCTGATGAGCTCACTGTATAAGGGGACAAAGCTGGGAATATCTTGAGGAGTGGAAGTTAATATATAGTTTATTAGACAATTTCTCTGGTCTATCAGTTTTCTTGCTGGGCTTTTGATGATAGCTGTATGGCAAACAGTCTCATACTGAGATCATTCTTCTGGATCACAGGTATTCTTCATTGCAGACTACATGCTCCAGGTATCAGAAGGCAAAGATGATTTAACTAGTGTTATTTAAGAGCCAGGTTTGTATTTTCCCATAAGTCTCTAGGTTCCTTGATAACTACAGTCTGTATCTAATTCTACTTGTCACTCTGACACACAGCCCCTGGCTCAGAGGGTTCATTTTGCAGATATGGAGCAGTCTAGATCTCACTAATGAAGGGTGATGCTACTGGATGATGATCTAATTAAGAATTCTACCTACATACTATCCTATTTCTGAGGAACTCACAATGATGAACATTATGATCCACTTTAAAGTAACATTTAAAACTTTCTTAAAAAGTGTTTAAGACTTAATGTGACTATAAATCTAGTATGTAAATAAGCTCATGATCTTCCAGTAATAACCATAGCTGTGCTTTGTGCCACAAAATCAGGAATCCTTTTCCCAGAAATATTAGGTTCTCTGATTAGAGCAAATCAAATCATACAAGAGACACCATTGCTTTATCTATATTGGTATGGCATATGTTATTACTTGGCACATTAACCAACTAATATTTCTTTTCTGGCTTAACCTGGTCCCATGTAGGAAAATTGATTAAGAATAGCAATGGGGGACGCCTGGGTGGCTCAGTGGGTTAAAGCCTCTGCCTTTGGCTCAGGTCATGATCCCAGGGTCCTGGGATCGAGCCCGGCATCAGGCTCTCTGCTCAGCAGGGGGTCTGCTTCCTCCTCTCTCTCTGTCTCCTCTCTCTCTGCCTGCTTCTCTGCCTACTTGTGATCTCCGTCTGTCAAATAAATAATAAAATCTTAAAAAAAAAAGAATAGCAATGGGAAATATAATGTAAGTCTTTTATCCTGGAACCAAGATAATCAGGTTTCATTCTCCTCCACTGGGAGCTATTTTCTCTTGAGGTGTTTTTCAAGAAGAGTTGCTTGGTCAAAGCATATTCTCTGATTTCTCAAAGTAAGGTGTGACAATTTAAATATTTTACTTATTTATTTATTTGAGAGAGAGAGAGAGAGAGAGAATGAGAGAGAGAGAGGTTCTCCAGCAGACTCTCTGCTGAGCATGGAGCCAGCCCTGGGGCTGGATTACAGGACCATGACGTCATGATCTGAGCCAAACAAAACGTCAGATGCATAACCAACTGAGTCAGGTGCCCCAAGATGTGGCAATTCGATGAAGAGAATGGTTGATCTACACAGGCTAAGGTGATTTCTTGTAATTTTTTTTATTAAAATATGTTCTTCATATGAGGAATATTTCAGGAATAGTGACTTTTTTTCCCCTCTGTAGAAATTCTAGGATATTTGAGTAGTTGGTGGTTATCAGTAGAGTATTTTTTAATGGTGAGCTACTAAAAATTTATCTTTCAACTGCATTTACTAATCATTGGAAAAGGAGTGAATTGGAATACCCAAAGTTGTACAGACTTTTCTCCAAAACTCGTAAAATGGAGTGGGGAGTTCACAGACTCATGCCAGCTGCTCATATTGACTTAAGAGGACTGAAACTGGAAATAGAGAAAGGTGAAATAGTTTAGAATTGAAAAGGAACATTCTAATTACAAGAGCATGTCAGTGGTAAAATTGGGAAGTGGGCTCTCTGTAGTGGCTGCTTTGCTGTGCCACCCACAGTCCCCTTCCAGACTGCAGAACATATTTCCCGAGCTACCAGGAATGCTGCCTATATACAACTCTCAGCTGTCAGTCCCTTCTGGGAACCCATCAGCTGAGGAGAGCTGTTTTTCTAAAGTCACCTCTTCTTGTTGGAGTCACACTGCATTCAATCAGTGAGAATCCCAAAGTATAATGGTCTGACACCCTTGATCCAACTCTAAAGGCCTGTTCCATCTCCCGATCTCCCCATAAATTTGGCTGAACACTTTTTTTGTTATAGTATCAACAGCCCAGCTCCATTCTCTGCCCCTCTGTTTCCTCCATTCTCCCACAGGTGCTAATGTAAAGAAGACTTACAGATAAACTTCTTCTTCTTCTCCTTTTTCTTTTTTACTCTTGCCATTAAAATTTTAATTTTGAAGAAAACATGAACACTTAAATAAAACTCTATATATACCTTTCTCAGTTTTTAAGTTAACATATAATGTATTATTTGCCCCAGGGGTACAGATCTGTGAATCATCAGGCTTACACATTTCACAGCACTCACCATAGCACATACCCTCCGAATGTCCATAACCCAACCACCCTATCCCCAACCCCCACCCCCCAGCGACTCTCAGTTTGTTTTGTGGGATTAAGAGTCTCTCTCTCTCTCTTTCTAAAGATTTCATTTATTTATTTGACAGAGAGAGATCACAAATAGGCAGAGAGGCAGGCAGAGAGAGGAGGAAGCAGGTTCCCTGCCAAGCAGAGAGCCCGGTGTGGGGCTCAATCCCAAGACCCTGAGATCATGACCTGAGACAAAGGCAGAGGCTTAACTCACTGAGCCACCCAGGCACCCCACTACATTTGTATCTTTAGGGTAAATACCCAGTAGTGTGATTGCTGGGTGGTAGAGTAGCTCTATTTTCAACTTTTTGAGGAACCTCCATACTGTTTTCCAGAGTGGCTGCACCAGCTTGCATTCCCACCAACAAGGTAGGAGGGTTCCCCTTTCTCTGCATCCTCATCAGCATCTTCATTTCCTGACTGGTTAATTTTAGCCATTCTGACTGGTGTGAGGTGATATCTCACCTGCAGTTTTGATTTGTATTTCCCTGATGCCAAGTGATCTGGAGCACTTTTTCATGTGTCTGTTGGCCATTTGGATGTCTTCTTTGCAGAAATGTCTGTTCATGTCTTCTGCCCACTTCTTGATTGGATTATTGTTCATTGGGTGTTGAGTTTGATAAGTTCTTTATAGATTTTGGATACTAGCCCTTTATCTGATATGTCATTGGCAAATATCTTCTCCCATTCTGTTGTCTTTTGGTTTGTTGACTGTTTCCTTTGCTGTGTAAAAGCTTTTTATCTTGATGAAGTCCCAGTAGTTCATTTTTGCCCTTGTTTCCCTTGCCGTTGGCAATGTTTCTAGGAAGAATTTGCTGCAGCTGAGGTCAAAGAGATTGCTGCCAGTACTTCAGGGATTTTGATGGATTCCTGTCTCAAACAGAGGTCTTTCATCCATTTTGAGTCTATTTTTGTGTGTGGTGTAAGGAAGTGGTCCAGTTTAATTCTTCTGCATGTGGCTGTCCAATTTTCCCCAACACCATTTGTTGAAGAGACTGCCTTTTTTTCATTGGACGTTCTTTCCTGCTCTGTTGAAGATTAGTTGACCATAGAGTTGAGGGTCCATTTCTGGGCTCTCTATTCTATTCCATTGATCTATGTGTCTGTTTTTGTGCCAGTAGCATAGTGTCTTGATGATTACAGCTTTGTAATAGAGCTTGAAGTCTGGAATTGTGATGCCACCAGCTTTAGTTTTCTTTTTCAACATTCCTCTGGCTATTTGGGGGTCTTTTCTGGTTCCATATAAATTTTAGGATTATTTGTTCCATTTTTTTTTGAAAAAAAAGTTGATGGTATTTTGATAGGATTGCATTAAATGTGTAGATTGCTTTTGGTAGCATAGACTTTTTCACAATATTTGTTCTTCCAATCCATGAACGTGGAATGTTTTTCCATTTCTTTGTGTTTTCCTCAATTTCTTTCATGAGTACTTTATAGTTTTCGGATACAGATTCTTTGCCTCTTTGGTTAAATTTATTCCTAGGTATCTTATGGTTTTGGCTGCAATTGTAAATGGGATTCACTCCTTAATTTCTCTTTCTTCTGTCTTGCTGTTGGTGTATAGAAACGCAACTGATTTCTGTGCATTGATTTTATATTCTGACACTTTACTGAATTCCTGTACAAGTTCTAAGAGTTTTGGAGTGGAGTCTTTCGGGTTTTCCACATAAAGTATCATATCATCTGCAAAGAATGAGAGTTTGACTTCTCTGTCGATTTGGATGTCTTTAATTTTTTTTGGTGGTGTTGTCTGATTGCTGTGGCTAGGACTTCTAGTACTATGTTGAATAGCAGTGGTGATAGTGGACATCCCTGCCACATTCCTGACCTTAGCGGAAAAGCTCTCAGTTTTTCCCCATTGAGAATGATATTCCTAGTGGGTTTTTCACAGATGGCTTTGATGATATTGAGGTATGTACCATCTATCCCTACATTGTGAAGAGTTTTGATCAAGGAAGGATGCTGTACTTTGTCAAATGCTTTTCCAGCATCTATTAAGAGTATCATATAGTTCTTGTTCATTCTATTATTAATGTACTGTATCACACTGATTGATTTGTGTATGTTGAACTAACCTTGCAGCACAGGAATAAATCCCACTTGGTCGTGGTGAATAATCCTTTTAATGTACTGTTGGACCCCATTGGCTAGTATTTTGGTGAGAATTTTTGCATATGTGTTCATCAAGGATATTGGTCTGTAATTCTCCTTTTTGATGGTGTCTTTGTCTAGTTTTGGGATCAAGGTAATGCTGGCCTCATAAATTGAGTTTGGAAGTTTTCCTTCCATTTCTGTTTTTTGGAACAGTTTCAGGAGAATAAGTATTAATTCTGCTTAAATGTTTGGTAGAATTCCCCTGGGAAGCCATGTGGCTCTGGGCTCTTGTTTGTTGGGAGATTTTTGATGACTGCTTCAATCTCCTTACTGGTTATAGGTTCGTTTGGGTTTTCTATTTCTTCCTGGTTCAGTTTTGGTAAGTTTATATGTCTCCAGGAGTGCATCCATTTCTTCCAAATTGTCTAATTTACTGGTGTATAGTTGCTCATAATATGTTCTTATAATTGTTTGTATTTCTTTGGTGTTGGTTGTGATCTCTCCTCTTTCATTCATAATTTTATTAATTTGGGTCCTTTCTCTTTTCTTTTTAGTAAGTCTGGCCAGGGGTTTATCAGTATTATTAATTCTTTCAAAGAACCAGCTCCTAGTTTTGTTGATTTGTTCTACTGTTCTGTTGGTTTATATTTCATTGATTTATGCTCTGATCTTTATGATTTCTCTTCTCCTGCTGGGTTTAGGCTTTCTTTGTTGTTCTTTCTCTAGCTCCTTTAGGTGTAGGGTTAAGTTGTGTACTTGAGACCTTTCTTGTTTCTTGAGAAAGGCTTGTATTGCTATATACTTAATTCTCAGGACTGCTTTTGCTGTGTCCCAAAGATTTTAAACAATTGTTTTCATTTTCATTTGTTTCCATGAATTTTTTTTAATTCTTCTTCAATTTCCTGGTTGACCCATTCATTCTTTAGTAGGATGCTTTTTAGCCTCCATGTATTTGAGTTCTTTCCACTTTCCTCTTGTGATTGAGTTCTAGTTTCAGAGCATTGGTGTCTGAAAGTATGCAGGGAATGATCCCAATCTTTTGGTACTGGTTGAAACCTCATTTGTGACCCAGAATGTGATCTATCCTGGGGAATGTTCTATGTGCACTAGAGAAGAATGTGTATTCTGTTGCTTTGGGATGGCATGTTCTCAATATATCTGTGATGTCTATCTGGTCCAATGTGTCATTTAAAGCCTTTATTTCCTTGTTGATCTTTTGCTTAGATGATCTGTCCCTTTCAATGAGGGGGTGTTAAAGTCCCCTACTATTATTGTATTATTGTCAATGTGTTTGTTTGATTTTGTTATTAATTGGTTTATATAATTGGCTGCTCCCATGTTAGGGGCATAGATATTTAAAATTGTCAGATCTTCTTGGACAGACCCCTTAAGTTAATGATATAGTGTCCTTCCTCATCTTTTATTATATTCTTTGGCTTAAAATCTAATTTGTCTGATATAAAGATTGCCACCCCACCTTTCTTTTGATGTCCATTAGCATGGTAAATGGTTCTCCACTCCTTCACTTTAAATCTGGAGGTGTTTTTAGGTCTAAAATGAGTTTCTTGTAGGCAGCATATTGATTTTTTTTTAATCCACTCTGATACCCTGTGTCTTTTGATTGGGGCATTTAGCCCATTTACATTCAGAGTAACTGTTGAAAAATATGAATTTAGTGCCATTGTATTGCCTGTAAGATGACTTTACTGCATAATGTCTTTATTCCTTTCTGGTCTGTTTCTTTAGGTTCTCTCTTTGCTTAGAGGACCGCTTTCAGTATTTCCTGTAGGGCAGGTTTGGTGTGTGCAAATTCTTTTAACTTTGTTGTCCTGGAAGTTTTTATTTTTTTTTTTTAAATCTCTCTTTCTGTTTTCAATGACAGCTTAGCTGTATATAGTATTCTTGGCTGCATATTTTTCTCATTTAGTGCTCTGAATATATCATGCCAGTTCTTTCTGGCCTGCCAGCTCTCTGCAGATAGGTTTGCTGCCAATCTAATATTTCTACCATTGTATGTTATAGACCTCTTGTCCCGAGCGATTTTCAGGATTTTCTCTTTGTCACTAAGATTTGTAAGTTTTACTATGAGATGATGGGATGTGGACATATTTTTATTCATTTTGAAAAGGGTTCTCTGTGTCTCCTTGATTTTGATGCTTGTTCCCTTCACTATATTAGGGAAATTCTCTAGTATAATTTCCTTCAATATATGTTCTCCCCCCTCTCTCTTTCTTCTTCTTATGGGATCCCAGTATTCTGATATTGTTTTGTCTTATGGTATCACTTGTCTCTTGAATTCTCCCCTCATGGTCCAGTAATTGTTTGTCTCTCTTTTGCTCAGTTTCTTTATTCTCCATCATTTGGTCTTCTATATCACTAATTCTCTCTTCTGCCTCATTTATCCTAGCAGTAAAAGCCTCCATTTTTGATTGCACCTCCTTAATAGTTTTTTTTATTTTAACTTGGTTAGATTTTAGTTCTTTTATTTCTCCAGAATGAGATTCTCTAACATCTTCCATGCTTTTTTCAAATCCAGCTAGCACTTTGATAATCGTTATTCTGAACTCTAGTTATGAGATATTACTGATGTCCATATTGATTATGTCCCTAGCCATTGGTACTACTTCTTGTTCTTTTTTTTTGTGGTGATTTTTCTGCCTTGTCATTTTATCCAGATAAGAATAGATGAATGAGAGAACAAAGTACTAAAAGGATGGCAAAGACTCCAGAAAAATATACGCTAATCAAATCAGAAGAGACTCAAAACCAGGGAGAGAAGAAAGAGGAGGGAAAATGTATGAATGTATGTATGTGTGTGTGTGTTTGTGTGTGTGTGTATGACTGCTGAATAGAACAGAGCCACCCACTTGATTTTGGGTGTATTCTGGTCCCTTAGAAGAAACTACCTCCCAAAATTTTAAAGAAAAAAAGAACTTATATAAAAGTAAGAGTAAACATGATGAAGGGATGGAATATGACTGTAAGGATGAAAATTAAAAAAGATTCTAAAAAAGGAATTGACAAGATAAGAAGTTGGTTGGGGAAAGAAAAAAAAAAAAGGAGAAAATGCAATCAGGCCTGAGACTTGAATAAAGCCATACTCTAGATTTAGAGTATATTTTGATCTATTAGAGGAAATTGTATCCCAAAATTTTAAAGACAAAAAACCCCCAGATGTATACAAAAAATAAGGTTAAATGCAATGAAGGGATAAAATGTGATTATAAGAATGAATATTTAAAAAGATTTTTAAAAAATATATTGATAAGAGAAGGTAGTTAAAAAAACATTAAAATAGGAAAGAGAAAAGTTAAAAAAAGTACAAAAAAATCAAATTTAAAAATTTAACTTTGAAAGACTAAAGGATCATGGGAAAAGAGCCATAACTTCTGTGTGTTGCTTTCCCCTAGCTCTGGAGTTCCACAGTTCTCAGTGACTGGTGAACTTGGTCTTGCCTGGATGCTCTTGCTGGTCTTCTGGGGGTGGGGCCTGTTGTGATTCTCAAATATCTATGTGCAAGGGGGAATTGCTCTGCCTTTGCCAGGGGCCAGGCTAAGTAATCTGCTTGGGTTTGCTCCTTGGAGCTTTTGTTCCCTGAATGCTTTTGGTACAGCTTTGGAGGATGGAAATGAGGATGGTGGCCTCCAAACCTCCAGCCCTGTAGGAGCTGAGAGCTCGGGCCCCCACTCCTCACTGTGCCTTCAGAGAGAAGCTGTCAATCCCTCCCATTTCCTTGGTCTCCAGCTGCACTCTGAGGTCCCCTGGCCTGTGACCAAGCATTTCTGTCTCTGCTACACTGATCCGTTTGGAGTCTCCAAACCCAGCAGATTCCTGCAGCGTGATTCTGCGCTGCTCCTCCCAGAAGAGGAAGAAGGTGGTCTCCAGATCTACCACTTGTGAGGACCCTGCTCAAAGAGCAGTGGTCTGACTGTGCCTTGGATCACAGTTTAAGGTAATCACCTTGGCTCTGTCCGTGCAGCCAGATTTCCTACTCCAATACCTGGGAGCTCTGCCACACTGAGACACCCCTGGTGTTTCTGTGACTCCACGGGTCCTGAGACCACACTGTTCCTGTGAGGGCTCTACCCCCCACTTAGTGTCTGGAGTGACATCCCTCTGTGGAGCAGACTTCTAAAAGTTCCGATTTTGTGCTCCGCTGCTCCACCACTTGCTGGGAGCTAGCCTCTCCCCGCTCCGGTCTATCTTCCCGTTGCTCTGGATTCACTTCTGTGCACATCCTACCTTTCAGAAAGTGGTCACTTTTCTGTTCCTAGAATTGCTGTTCTTCTTCTCTTTGATCTCCTGTTGAGTTTATAGGTGTTCAGAATAGTTTGGTAACTATCTCGCTGAACTCCTGGGACCTGACGATATTTTAGTCTGCTACTCCTCTGCCATTTTGCTTCCTCTCTCTCACTGATAAACTTCTTGCACATAGATGATCTTTTGAATCTGCTGCCCAGAAATCAGACTATACCTAAATAGGGCTGTTTTCTCCATGTAAGGCATTTCCTTCAGCATTCATATATGAGAGCAGATGTAATTGTCTTCCTTTGAAATAATTTTCTTCCAATTTTCTTGTGGTCTTATCATCAATTAGGCATCTGTTAATAGAATCCTACTAAAATTTTATGGAAGACAGGACCTTAAGAGGCTGATTCAGAAGAAGGGTTTCAGTTTAGGGAAATGATTAAAGAGAACACACTTTCTGTACAACTTTTAATAGGCTTATTGTTCAGGTGAAACTTAGCAAATTGATTATTCTGTTTTAAGAATAGGAAGGCTAAATTATATGTGTGTTTGTGCATCCAAATAATGCACAACAGAATTTGCAAGGATTTATATGAATTAGGCAGGACATCTATACAATTGATTACTTTTCCTCAACAAATCATTAAATTATCCGTGCTGAAGGACTACATCTTTTATCACCTTGCCTTCCTCCCACCACCCCCCACTCCCCACTGCCATAGGACAGCATCCTTCAGCAGCTGATTTCAGACCTCCCTGTGTGACTCTGCCACAGCATAAGCACTGTGTGAATAAGAAGGGAGAAAAAGGAGGGGTAACATCTGTATTTTTCAAAATAAATAGATTCCAAAGATATGAGTATTATGCTCATTCTCAATGTAATGAGATTCTGTTCACCAGTCTGTTGTTAGAGGATTAGGGCCAAGCTTTAAGTCTTATTCTAGTGTGATTCTGACAGCAGTGGAATTAGAAAAAAACAGAAATTGCTGCTGTCCACTGAGCATTTGTGTCAGGGGACCATGACTGCAAGCTGTCTTGGGATCAGCAGATTTTAAATACGGTAGTATGTACTTTGCTGTGATCAAATCCCTTTAGCTCTTTAGGGTTCATTTTCTTTCTAAAGAGGCAAAACATAATTATCACTGAAAATGTAGCAAAAAATAATAAATATAGATGTATTAAGAACATGGGCTTTGTAATCAGACAGATTCAGGTTCCAGTCTTGGCTCTGCCACTTACATGTGACCTTGGAAGAGTTTTCTTTTCTTCTATTTTTTCCTCCCCAGTTGTCCTTTAATCAATATATGTGACACCCCAAATTCTAACAGCACACAAATGTATACCATAAAATGATGTCTGCTTTCCATTCCAGTTTTTGTTCATTTCCTTTTTCTAGTAGCAATTACTGAATAGTTTCTTGTGTCTTTCAAGAAATTTTCTGTGTATGTAAGAACAGAGTTATATGTAGGTATGTTCCTGCTTCAAACCATGGTTAGAATCTCACCGTCTATATGCAGGGTTCTGCACATGCTTATTTTTAACCTAGTATATAACTGAGAGGATATTTTATATTAGCACATATAGACCTATCTTATTTGTTTTGAATAAAATTTTTATTTTATTGAACTGTATTCATTCCATTGAGTAGATGAGCCATAACTAAATAGGTATACCATGGTATGTCTATCTAATCCTTATTAATGGGTGTTGATAGTTTATAAGCTAATATTGCAATAAACATTGTTGTACATCCATCTTTGAGCTCCTGTATGATCAGTTGTTTTAGAGGAAATATCTATTTCAAAGTAGGTGAGCATTAAAATTTTTGATAGATATTGCAAAATAGGGCAAATGTCTCTCTTTCTCTGACCCTCAGTTTTCTATTCTATAAAATGGGAGTAGCAACAGTACCTATCTTGTAGGGTTGTTGTGAGGATTAAATGAGATAAGATCCATGACTGGAGTTGCCAGGTGTAGAAAACTAAAATACAGAATGCCCAGTTAAATTTGAAGCCCAGAATAATAATGTTTTAGTATAAGTATATTCCAAGTATTGTATAGGAGCACTTATAATAAAAAATGACTTGTTTATCTGAAATTCAAATTTAATTGGGTATCACTTGTTTTATTTGGAAACCTTGTACATGAAGGCTTCAGCACAGTACCTGGAATACAGTAAGCACTAAATAAATGTTGGTTATTATAATTCTTATTAAGCATTCAGGGAAATGCTGTCACTCAACAAGTGTTTTTGGCAATAATGATTCTGTATTTTCATTCAGTCAACAAAAATTTATTGAGTGCCTACTAGAAATTAGGCATTATTCTAGGTCCCGAGGATGCAGTGATGTATAAAGCAAGATCTGTCTGGGCAGGAGAATATTTTTGTAAGTTATAGGTCTTATGTGGGCTTGAGATTAAAGAAGAAACCAAACTCATTGTATGTGGATTGTCTGGTTAATGAGGGGAGGTCAGTTATGTCGACCTTCTTGATTGTCTGTTTAGTACTCCAACATGTCATCTGTAGCTTTGAGGAAATTATCTTTTCAGGAATCTATGTTGCTAATAGGCAGTCAGAAGTATTGAAGTATGGAAAGGATGACAGGAGACTTACAGAGCCCACAAGATCTCCTTCTGCCCTTATGCTTCAGCAATGGACTTGGTATCTTGCTCAGAGCAAATGCTTGATTTCTAGCCTCTGGAGCTAATAGTTCAATGACAGGGAGCATGGTAGGTGCTATCTCACTCAGAATTACATTTTCTCAAGTCTCTAGATGTCTCGTCAGGAGGAAGCAGATTCAGACCAATTTATCAAACTATTACTATATACAGTTGCCAACTCTCATCACATTTTCTCAGAACTCAGATCCTCTGACGTTCTAAGAATAGGCATGTAGTTAGTGGGTATATTTTTTAAAAGTTCCTTCCTTAAGGTAATTCTAGTTGCCATTCCGTGGCAGTTTAACTTCATATGTTTTATGGTGACTTTGGAATTTAAATTTCATGAATCACTTTCTGGAATTTTTGGCTAATTATTTAACAACTGGTTTGTCAGTTTACTAAGGCGAAGTCTCTATCATTACGGCAGCCACAACCTGACTGAAAGAACCATTAACTAGATTATATCATTTCAAAACCTGGAATAGTTACATGATGATACTGAAAACTGAAGCTTATTTTAAAATTTTGGAATTTCTGGATTCAGTGCAATGAAATGAATTAACTTGCTTTTGGAATATACGTATACTGTAATTCCTTTATGAGAGCAGAAGAGCTTTCCCTGACAAAGGTAAAGGCAAAGTTTGTTGGTGCAGGTCTGTGGAGCTGGGTATCGTCATCACAGCCCATGAGGCCATCCTGTTCTCCCTCACAGAACTGTGATGCAAGCTTGGTTCAAACACGAGCCCCAAGAACAGCTGCACTACACATGGAGAGACAGGGAGCGTGTTTTCATTATTTCAGGATGATGACGAAATGCAATTGCTGTTTAAGCTAAAATCTTAGAAGAAGTCGAGAAATATTTCAAAGATGAGCTTTAAAGCAAATCTTCCTGTCTGCTGCTCCTGCTGGTTTGTCTTTGACGTTGTGTCATCAGTGGTGTTAGTAGTGGGTAGGACAGTAAAAACGGTGGGATACAGATGATTTAAATTCACTTGCAGGTCTTTATCAGCTTATTTTTTTTTTTTTTTAAAGATTTTTATTTATTTATTTGACAGACAGATCACAAGTAGGCAGAGAGGCAGGCAGAGAGAGAGGAAGGGAAGCAGGCTCCCTGCTGAGTAGAGAGCCCGATGCGGGACTCGATCCCAGGACCCTGAGATCATGACCTGAGCTGAAGGCAGCGGCTTAACCCACTGAGCCACCCAGGCGCCCTCTTTATCAGCTTATACTTGTTTAGTAAGTTTGGGTACTTTTGTAGCTATGATCCTGAATGCTCATTGAAATATACCTCTGAGATCCTAGTATTATCATTACCTGCCAAGATAGACTAGGAAATAATATTCTTGAAAATACCTCCTTTGTTTGGGGTTACCAGATTTTTTGACAGATATATACTCAAATAAGGGGTTTGACCAAGGTATCACCATGACTTACTGTAATTCCCATGGACACCAGCACACTTATACTAATTTTTTTTCAATTGCTTTGGTTTTACAGAGGGAAATAATAAGATACTACACTTGAGAAAAACAAGTTAGAGAGAACTTATGTGAGAAAACTCAGGTTTTGGTTTGTTCTCCCAAATAGTGACTGTTGCTGTTTATCTGTTCAAACTTAACTATAAAACATGAATTTTGAAATGTGTAAGAGATCCTCTAGAGTTGGTTCCCTTTTTACTTTGGTTGATTTTCCATTTGGGTGGAAAAGTTAGGGTGCAGTCTTTCCTAGACCTTATAGTAGATGGGAAGGAGGAATAAGTTCGGAAATGAAACTTAATATCATCTGATCTTCTTCTTAAAGCAGATGGCACTTTCAGTAGAGACTTAAGGGCAATTCAGTAGCAGTGCATTTTGAATAAATAAAGACAGGGTCTCTATCTCCGTTCATATCAACTTTTAGCTGAGATATTGTCCCCTGAGAAATGTCACTAATGCTCCAAAGGAGGTGGTGTCTGGGAGGAATAAACCAGCACATAATCCATATCTGTAAAAATAAATGAGATTTAGAAGACTTCCTAGGTTCTCCCATTGTTGTCGAGCTAGATAAAGTGCAGGAAAGTGTGGCATTGGAAAAGCGATTGAATTTTGGCTAGAGATGAAAATGCTGCAATTGAAAACTTTCCAGAACAACATGTACTTGGATCCGTATTAAAGAAAAATTCTTTGAGTGTTTAAGCCAAATGACCCAGCAGGGTTGATAGTGTGAGGCATATTTCACAGTTGTATAAATATTTAAACCTGTTTTCCAGCTTATAAAACAAGTAAATTAGTTTTTTTTTTTTTAACTGCAGAATGAAATTAATATGCCCACCTTCACTTGTTGGGGAACCTGTCCTTCTCATCCCAACCCATTCTTTTAAAAGGGGATTGCTAGGAAAGAAGTGTGCAGAAAGCTTTTAACTTAGAAAACAAAGCTGGTTTATGTTTCAGGGAATTTCAGAAGGGGTGATTAACATCATGGTAGACTGCCACAGGTGGTTTGTTTCCAGAGGGCCTATCTCCCTTACGTGTCACAGGGGGCCCAACCAACTAAACACAATAGCTTTTTATCATAAACCCTTTTGAATCTGGCAAAGGGTAGACTAGGGACTCCATTATATAGTAAGCCTAAAAGAAAGCAGGGCAGAAAGTCTTGGCCCCATTGTTCTCAATTCTGAGCTGCTGGTCCTAGCCATTAAATTGCCACCAAGCCTGTCCTTTAGCCACGGTGTTGATGGATGATTGGTAGGTGTTCTTTCTCATTCAGTCTTCCAAGACTGTTTTTATCATTCATTGTTGTTTATGTCCTTTCCAAAATTTTTATCCTTTTCCTCTTACTTGTATTTTAGCTATTGCCATGGACCACTTTCTTTTGCCTCTGGTTAAACAGACTTCGGAGACAATGGCAGTGATGTTTTATTTCTATATTTTTTTAATATAGAGTCTGAAAAGAATGTCAGTGACTGAATTTATTACTGCTCCCCACCCATCCCAACTGGCCATTGTTCTGGTCAAGGAAACAGAAGCAAGAGTTAATAGCTGGTATTTAAAGCTGTCACCGTGGGTGATGGAAAGATCACACAGCCAAGAGTTAGGCATCTTGAGTTTAGTCCCAGGGATACCCCTAACTCACTGGGTATCCTTGGGCAAATCACTTGGCCTCTCCGAGCCTTAGTTCCCACACCACTCAGGTGAAAAGACTTTGTTTTGCAAGGTCCTTGGAATTTAGCATTCTAGAGAAGTCTTATCTGCTTCTGTTATATGATGTACCATTGTGAATACATTCCCTTGATTGTTCTCTATTCCTGAAAATAATTAATTTTGTTTTTGTTCTTAGACTACAGAATGAAAAATGGATGAATGTCAAAGTGGGAGACGTCATTAAATTAGAAAATAACCAATTTGTTGCTGTGAGTATTAAGTATTGTTACAGAATTTATCTCAGATTAAAATAGCATATGTACTGAAGCATTTACATTTGCAAGTTTGGTAAGTCTATGCTAATTCATAATAATTAAGAAGAGAATACCAGAATGTATTAGTAAAAAGTCTCAATTATAAAAATGCTGTTAAAAATATATTGATTAATTACTTTGAATAGTGTGGGAACTCAGATAAGCCTGAGTAATTACCTCTTTTTCAATTTCCCTTGTGATCTTTTAAATTAGTAGATACAAAAGATTTTAAATCAAGCTGTCAATCACTTCATATAGATAAGAGCTTTTAAAATGCTCCAGAGTACTTTAAGAATGCAATTTTTTTTCTCACATATTTTGAATCCTATCCCTCAGTAATAGAATTATTACTGTTAATTTGCAATATAGTTAAAGGCAGTATGTGCTTCTTCCTGAGTGACCACAATCAGAAAATGTCTTGATTGTTCTGAACTAATAAAATGCAATTTATGAACTTTTGCTTTACATATGTATCAAATGCACTATAATTTATATTCTCAAGATGCCTGTGTTACAGTTTCCTTGTTAAAATTCAGGGTGTCAGTTCAATGACGATAATACATGTGATGAACTGTAGGTCATATTAAATGAAGGGCAGTAAGAGGTAACCAGGTCAGAGATGAAAAATTCAAGTTATTGTAGTCTTTATGTCAAATACACACTAGATTACTTATGACAATTTTTGTGTTCAGTGCAGTTTTATGTATTAAGCTGTGTTCTTCATTAAATTTGAGACATTTTCCCACAGGAAAAAGAAGTTGCCCCAAGATCTATTTATAAGAATAGCTCAGTGGAGACTCCTAACCATTCCCTTTCAGAAAATTTTTTCATTAATGCACCGTCTGTGCATTCTGATCTTCTAGAATAGCCTGTGCTAAGGAGACACGGGACCGGCCAGCTGCAAAAGAGCTCACCCTCTAAAGAGAAAAGGGTTTATGTCCTTAAAACCTCGGTTCTTTGGAAAATAGCTGAAAACCAAAAATAAGCACAAAGGTGTTGGCACAGCCAAGACAGAGGTCTCACAGTCCGTGTTCTGTGGCCTCTGCTCCTTGTACGTAGGACAGTCTGCTGCATTCTCACATTTTACAATTGACCCTCAAACAACATGGGTTTGAATGGCATGGGTCCCCTTGTATGTGGTCCCCACCCCCCCGCCGATATACATGGTATAATACTATAAATGTATTTTCTCTTCCTTACAACTTTCTTGATAACATTTTCATTTCTCTAGCTTACTTTATTTTAAGAATGCCATGTATCATACATACAACATACCAAAATAAGTGCTAATCCACTGTTTATGTTATCGGTAAGGCTTCTGGGCAACAAGAGGTTATTAATAGTTAAGCTTTGGGGGAGTCAGAAGTTACACATGGATTTTTTAAAAAGGTTATTTATTTATCATTTATTTGAGAGAGTGGGGAGAGAGAGCATGAGAGGGGAGAAGGTCAGAGGGAGAAGCAGACTCCCCATGGAGCTGGGAGCCCAATGTGGGGCTCAATCCCAGGACCCCTGGGGTCATGACCTGAGCCGAAGGCAGATGCTTGACCAACTAAGCCTCCCAGGTGCCCCGCACACAGATTTTTAACTGCATGTGAGGGTTGGTGCCTCTTACTCCCATGTTGGAGGGTCAGCTGTGTTTACTTTAATATTAGACACAATTTAAATTAGCTTATCCAGCTTATTTCCCAGCTCATTAAAGATTAAAAACAGTACATTTCGGGTGGCATCTGTTAGAAGAAAACACCCTGTAGGAAAGATGGAGACAGATATAGGTATCCTTTGTTATCTGAAAGCAGAGCATTTCTATGAAGCCTTGAATAAGCCAATCTGATGTAAAACAAAGAAACAATTACCATTAATTTATATGGACAACTTTTTGAGTATTCCCAGAGCCCCAAAATAATGTCTCAGGCCTTTCTGATACCTTAGGACACATCTTGCTAACGGATGCACAAAATGAGATAAAACACAAATGTTTACAGACCATTCAAAGTTATGGCGGCTTGATGTCAAAATGTTGAGGTTAGCTCCCCTGGGAAAGAGCGTGGTGGGGCTGTTATTGCTCTCTGGTGCACATGACCTTTGTAAGGGCTTACCGCAAAGCAAAGGCTGAATGCTATTTTTGCTTTTTCTTTTTTCATAAAAGTAAAAATCCTTTTTGGGTTTCTTTCAGTTAGTGAAAACAAGCACTAATATAGGTCTTCTGTAAAATGAAGTGTTATAATGCAAATGCCCCAAAAGCTGGGGTTATCTGTATAGTGGAAGGACACCAAAGGGAACTGGGTTAGAGCTGGGTCTGCTCCATTCCTTCAGTGATAGCAGTCTTTGTTCTCTGCCTTTGGTTTCTTCATGTGTCACATAAAGGTGCTAGACCATTATATGATCTCCAGGATCCCTTCCAGCCCTATGTGCTGTGATTGTCTCAACTGAGATGACTACAAGATTCTTGAAGGCAAAGAGCATATTGATTTGCTGGCTCTTTCACACCTAGTGCCGTGTTGGATCGTAGGGGGCAGACAGTAAGTGTCGGCTGAATGAATGTCAGTCTTTTGTAAGAAAGAAGACAGAGGGAGAAAATGGTTAAAAACTTTAAAAATTCAGGGTGTTCTGGATGAATGGGGTACTAATATACATCTACATGCTCTAATTAAGAAAAAAGCTAAGATATAGTCAGGATTCTTTGCTTAAGAAGAAAGGGCTTCATGCAACTTGTTTGAGTTCTACTTTCAATTAAAATGATTACAGTGAAAGAGTTTTGCTGCAGCTAGATAGTTAACCTGAACCCTCAACTTTTTTTTTTTTTTTAAACTGACATACATGGAATTCTAAGAAGTATGCATTAAAATTTTTTTGGGCAACGACTTTATGCCAGAAATGGTGTCAGGTTGTAGAGGAATTAGCAACAATTAAAGTATGCCACACATTTAACTGTTGTATTATTTGGAATTGAATATTTCAGTGGCAATGCTAGGTATATTCCTCCTTCAGGTATTCATAAAAACTGTGCATTTAAAGAGCCCCCTGTACATGCTCTAACAGGGATAAATAGATTGAAATCACTTGTTCACTAATACTCCACAAGTATTAAGTATAAGTGTGTTCACTTATCACATTCTTTGGGGTGAGTCCGAGAAAGGCAGGAATCAAATGTATGTCTCAAAGCTCCTAACTCTGTAGGACCTCAGCGCCAGCTTATCTGTGCTCCAGTTTGCCCTCTAGCCTTGGTATTGTAGTTTGTATTTCTCTTGGTTTTCATTCTTAATTGAGTTGTATTTTCCATGTTATAGTACACATGCTTGCATGTTCTTGCAAAACTGTCTATGCATTGAGGCATGGAAGGCAAGTGTACATGCAAGCGGCAGGCAGAAGAAAACTAGTCCAATGGGCATATCATTAGCATTGCTTTAAGATGAATTACACATTTAGACAAGTGTCCATGAGGTCATGATCCGTGTGTCCCTGCACTGTCCAATAGAACTTTCCACAGTGAGGGAAATACAACTTTGTGCCACCCAATGTGAAGACCAAAAGCCCCATGTAGATACTGAGCCCTTAAAATTTGGCTAGTGCAGTTGAGGAACTGAATTTAAAATTGTATTTAATTTTAATGAATTTAGGTTTTTAAAAAAAGATTATTTATTTATTTGAGAGAGTGCGAGAGACAGAGGGAGAGGGAGAAGCACACACCCCGCTGAGTAGGAAGCCCAGTGTGGAGCTCCATCCCAGGACCCCTGGATCATGACCTGAGCCTAAGGCAGATGCTTAACCAACTGAGCCACCCAGGTGTCCCAATTTGGATTTTTAAGTTTAGATTTAAATAGCCATATGTGACTTGTGGCTACCTGATTGGATGGCACAGAGTGGCGTTTTAATTGTGGCTACACGATGAGATGGGAATGCTTATTCTCCACTTCTTCCTAGGTCTCATTCTTCACATTTTCACTTGGAGGGACAGCCCCAAAATAACACTTCAAATCTATTGAACTTCCTTGCTCACTCTCCCCTCCCCCAATAGTGACTTCTCTAATTGCTGTCTGGGGTGGGGGTGGGGGGGGTGGGGGCAGTGTGCAGGACCCAGAGCCTCCTTCCTTCCCTTTTTCTTTGGACTCTGCCTGTGTGCACAGTAGCTTCTGCCTTGCTCCCTCATTCCAGCAATCTTACAGGAGCAGATCCTCCTGGTGGGGGTGGTAGGAGGGTCCTGGTAGTTCAGAGCCTCCCTTATCAATAGCTAGATGAGTCTAACAGGTCAAGTATTAGCAAGCCCATTGAGTCCACAGACCTATAGCCTGGCCTCCAGCAGCTTGCTTGCTTTATTTTATTTTATTTTATTTTATTTTATTTTATTTTATTTTAGAGAGAGAGTGATTAGGGGGATGGGGGTCGGGGGATGGAGGAGCAGAGGGAGAAGGACATGCAGACTCCAAGTTGAGTGCAGAGCCTGATGCAGGGTTCAGTCTCAGGACCCTGAGACATGACCTGCACTGAAGTCAAGAGTTAGACGCTTAACTGACTGAGCCACCCAGATGTCCCTCCACAGCTTTATTAATAACAAAGATGAAATTTTTTTAAAAGATTTTATTTATTTATTTGACAGACAGAGATCACAAGTAGGCAGAGAGACAGAAGGAAGCAGGCTCCCCGCCGAGCAAAGAGCCTGATATGGGGCTTGATCCCAGAACTCTGGGAGTCATGACCTGAGCCGAAGGCAGCGGCTTTAACCCACTGAGCCACCCAGGTACCCCCAAAGATGAAATTTTTATCTCCATTGATCTTGGTCTGACTCCTACAGTTAGAGCTTTATTGGTTTAATCTTTGGCTCAGTGAGGAACGGAGTCCTCCAAAACTCTGCGGTATGTCTTGATTAGCCCACTGTATTCAAAGTTTTTCTATGTCTAACTACTTGGCATTTACAAAACTATTTTTTAAGGGCAAACAAATGTTTTTATGGATGAATTGCTGTAATCACTTAGAAGTATAAATATACTTTATTTATTTAACTAATTTAATCTCTACAGTAGCTCAGTGAAGGCAGATTATGTACTATTATTATTGTTCCCATTTTACAGAGGAGAAAACAGTGCCATCAAATAGCTTGCCAATAGGAGAGCCAGGAGTTAAACCCAGGCCATCTGGCTTTTAACCCCACTCCTAATTGCTACCATATGCTGCTCCTTACTCCATTAAAGTTGTCATCCTAATTGCCTTGAACCTGGGCTTCCAGCATTAGTTTTCTGGCATGGATGCTGGAATTGAAGCGACCAGAGGATGTTGCACCTAATTCTGATGCATAACCTCTAGCTGTCCAAACTTAGAATTCTAAATTAATTTGTGTCAGCTTATCAGTACATTTTAAGTAAGGAAAGGAGCTTTCCTGAGATGACCAATTAGCTGGCATATTCCGAAGTTACTCACCTTTATTTTCCAGATAAGGAATCCTCACTGCCCTTCATTTAAAAAGAAATTTAAAACATATTTGGGCTGAATTTCCAGAACTCCTAGTTTTATTTTCGGTGCGGGGGAGGTGGGGGATGTAGAGTGTGATTCAGTCACTGCAAGACCAACATGCATTAAAAGAACTGAGTAAACTATTAGAAAAACATACTACAAAGCTCTCGATACTGCCAAGACTTGGACCCTGGGAGCCAGGCACACCTTCCTTCTTTACTTGATGGAAGCAATCTCGCGTTTTGATTTTCTTATCTGGGGGAAATAAACCCCCCACTGGACATGAACATATTTGAACATTACATGAATTTAGTGGTTTAGCTTACTTAAAAGAGTGCCCTCACCCTCAAAAGAAAGGCATTGAGGTGTTTACAACCGTAAAGGTTTTGTTTTAAAACAAAGGCATTCTTCGGCTACATGGATTGGAAATTTCACCTTCAGAAATGAAAGAACTAGAAAGATGAATCTAACCTAAACTGCAGTCCTGACTGAATGTGGGCTTTGGCTCTTTTTGACCCATCTCCTCTTTCCTAATCTTTGACTCATCTAACCTTTCCTAGAACCTTGGTCCTTCCTGAGAGGCTGTTTGACAGTCTAATTGCCCTCTTTCTTATTTTAAATTTTATAGCTTCAAGCCAGAGTTACTTGTTTCACTCTAATTGTTGTAAATAAACTCTTTTATTTTTAAATAAAAATACGTGAGACAGTAGAAAGTTGAAAATTTCCAGAGACAGATTTTTTTAAAAAAACTTTTATCTAAGCTGTATTGAAAAAGAAGCTTCTTGGTGAAATTTAGAGGTGCAACATGTATTTTCTATATGTTGCATGTACATGTTGCAGTACATGGCCAATGTTCTGTTAGTAAGCAATTACTAATTTGTGGGGGTGAAATATATAAGGCAAGGATGGCATGTTTTTTTTTTTTTTTTTTTTTGACTAAAGAAGGGGTGGACCCATGAGTAAAAACTATGATGTCCATTATTAGTCTCCTTTCCACCTTCTGCTCTTTCTCCTGTCTTTTTCTTATTCATATCAAATTCATTTAATTATAAAAACCAAAACAATGTATTAGATTCTAGTAGACACTCAGCATATATTTGTTGGATCTGAAATTTAATTTTTATTTTTATTTATTTTTTAAAAAGATTTTATCTATTTATTTGACAGAGATAGATCACAAGTAGGCAGAGAGAGAGAGAGAGGGAAGCAGGCTCCCTGCTGAGCAGAGAGCCCGATGCGGGACTTGATCCCAGGACCCTGAGATCATGACCTGAGCCAAAGGCAGGGGCTTAACCCACTGAGCCACCCAGGCGCCCCTGAAATTTAATTTTTAAATAAAAATATTACCTACAATCTTACACATTTTTATTTTTACAACTTCATCCTCATTTTTGTCCATATCAAACCTATTTTCCTGTAAGTATAATCATATTGCATATCATTATACTCTAAGTATAACCATATTGCATGAGCCATTTTTAGACTACAAAAAAGGAGATAATATTGTAGAGGTTAATGAAGATAAAGAAGAACTTTATGTGTGGAAATGGCTTACAAGAGAGATTTGAATATGGCATTCCAATTCTACAAATTTATCCTTCCATCAGGATATGGGGTCAGTACCCCAATATTCTTCACTATTGTGGTTTTGGGTTTTGAACATGAACAAAGTGAAATCAAACAAAGCAAAACACTTTGTTTTTCATGGTTCTATTCCAGTGAATTTGTATCCAAGCAGAGGAAAGAGTGTACATTTGGGATCGGAGCTATAAATTCTAGTTCTAGCTCTGCTCTTTAAGCTCTGTGTGGCCATGAGTATGGCATTTAATCTCTTAGGACCTTTTAGAAGTGACGAAGCTCTCACCGTGACTTTGTAAAGGCTATGGACTTTACATGAGATAATTTAGTTCATCTACTGCTTGTGAGCCAGAGATGACCTTCCCAAGGTTTCTTATTCACATATAGGAACAAAATTACCTCCTCACAGGGTTATTGAAAGAATAAAGTGATACAGTTGTGAAAGCATGTTTTGTGAACTCTTAAAGAATTATGTAGCTTTTTGGTGTTATCATCGCTTGAGATTTTGGTTTATTCTTTATATCAGCAAACAGTAATTATGCCTAATAAACCTATGAAGATAGTGTTGTTGGTTGTGAGGACTCAGAGCCATGAGGCTCTTTGTCAGCTACCAATCTGATATATTCTTCCTCATTGGCACCCCACCCATAGCACTTTGGTAATCAGACTTTTAGAAGCCTTATCATATTCTGCCTGTATTAAACTCTACAATCCTTGAAGGAAAGATATTTTTGTTCATTTTAGTATTCCAGCTGTATGTGCCTTCAATTGTCTGGATTCATATCCTGATATGTCACTTACTGTGTCACTTCAAACAAGTTACTAAGCCTCTCTGGGCCTCACTTTGCTCATCTGTAAAGCGGAGATAACAATAGAACCTACGCTATAGGATTTCGGTGGGAGTTAAATAAAATATTGCATGTAAAGCTCTTAGGATAGTACCACAGACATGGTAAGCCCTCGCTAAATACCAGTATTATAAACCCCTACAACTCAAATACAGGTTTCTGGATCAACTAGGAATTGGGTACCCTGAGAGATACTGAAAGGGACAGTGTGAGGAGGCTTGATCTGGGGCTCAGAGTTATGGAGCTGGTGGGGTTCTAAGACCACCCCTGAGTTGCTGCACTCATGGCCCAGAACCTCTGACAAAATGATGATGACCAGGAACTAACAGGGCTCTCTTGCCCTACTGCAGCTTTCTTGTCCTTTTCTTTTTAGAATTCTTACAGAATTTTAGAATTCTTACGGAGTACACCTGGAAATAGGAGCACTGTGTGATGAGTGGCGGACTCCTTATTTTTCTGGAAGCCCCTATTAGTCCTGCCCCTTCACACTTCCTCAGCAACTGTGATGAATTTAAAAATTCGAAGGGAAGGTGTTAGGAAAAGGGAATGGCGAAGCTCTGCAGTGGGGCAGGGAGAATAGGGATGAGTGAGGGGTGTGCAGGATGGGGATTAGGGAGTAGGGAAACAGTAGCAAGGTTCCAGGGACATCAAAGGAAAAGATGACTACAGAGGGTACAGGAGGAGGTGGGGAAAGTGGAAGGTAGGAATGTAGATGACCCAGGTTCTCAAGGGGTAGACAGGGCAGGAGGAGTTAGCTCAGAACTTGTGGGCTTTACAGTTCTCAGTAGCAGTCTTTAGGAAGTTGAGTTAGTGCTCAGGACAGAATCTAGTGGCCAGGTAGTGATGGTGCCTCACTCACGTGTTCTGAGCCAGTATCGGACAACCGATCCTCCCTTTGTCTACTAACATCTAAGTGTTGAGCAACTAAGCTCAGTACTAAATAGTAGCATCAAATCATCCTTACGGTGCAGAGTTTAGAAGAAAAGCAATTCTGGGTATAAATGGGGCTTTTTCTCTGAACTTTATAACTATTTTCAATCACAGAGGATGAGAATTGGAAAATTTTAGATTTTACTTAAAATGGTCCTATGAGGCTCAGGGGAGGAGAGGCATGAAGCTGTACTGCTGTCATATCCACTGAAATTTCAATGTGAGAAGTAAGACTGTGGTGAATTTTTGAAAATACTCTTTTCTTTTTAAAATCAAAGTGTAATTTTTGGCTCAAGATTTGTGTACAACTCTTTTTCTTAAATTTTTTAAAAAAATTTATCATTATGTTAGTCACCATACAATACCTCATTAGTTTTTGATGTAGTGTTCCATGAGTCATTATTTATGTATAACACCCAGTGCTCCATGCAATATGTGCCATCCTTAATACCCAGCACCCGGCTAATCCATCCCCCGCCCCCCCAACCAAACCTTCACCATGAGAGATTGTGTACAACTCTTTAAACGTTCTCTCTGTAGTGGGTTTGCTGTAGTCACATTGTAACTATTCAGAAAATAATTTTCCTCCTCAGCCTTCTGTGACTGTTGTTAGAGTTGAGGAAGAGTCTTGATATATAAACCTATTTATTCCTTTAGAGGATTGTTATTGAGTTATTTTTCAATTCTGTTTTGTCACAATTCAGACAAAACTGAACACACACATGTATATGCTTCTCCCCCACATCTAAATTTGAGTTGGAAATTTAAAAGCTTGAGACAATGAAATAAGTGGATTGATTCTAAATTTAACCTCTAAATTTAACTTGAGAATGGGACAATTCTACACAATTGTTAATGTGTCAAAATAAATTGTTAAAATTTTAGTCAATTCATTTTAGACCTTCAGATCTTTCAGAATCTCATAAAAATCCTTACTTTAAAATGAGATTTGAAATAAACTGTTCCCCAATATAGGAAGCACCCAGAATTCTAAAACTGAATTGTGATAGGTCATTTCCGAAGCTCAAATGGACAGCTGACTGGAATGATTTTACGTCTCTGAAAGACCCACAGCTTGGTTTCTGAATGTTTTCTGCTGTCTTTTGGAGCATTTTCTAATTCTTTCTTGCCTCTTGCTTAGCCCCTGTTTTATTTTCTCTTTTCCCTTTTTTATACCCCATCATTTTTTTCTTACATTTTTAATTTTTTCTTTTAATTTTTCTTGTTAAATTTTCCTTGCCTGCTTTATTTTTTTTTCCTATGGTTTTCCATTTACTCCTACTTTACTTCTATCCTTTCCCTGTCAGCTTTGCCTGATTGCTACTTTTAAGTCACAATACTAGAGAGAATTAAAGTATGTGTATGGAAACATTTCCAATTATTTCACTTATTGGGGAAAATTTTATATTTTCCAATAGTAATTATCAAGACGAGAATGTAGAATTTTATCTGTTTCTTGCAAAAAAAAATGAAGTGGCTATTAATTTATATGATATCTCCTGCTCTTGCTTATATTCTGATATTGAAGGGGGTGGACCCAACAGGAACAGGGAAGGAGAGGGAAGATTTGATTTGGGGCATATATGGCAGAGAAGTGGAACAGGATTCTACCTCTCTCACTTTTTTAATCTAAGGCTGTCCTGGCTCATTAGTTAGTAAGGGTAGTATAACAAAGAAGGGTTTCAACCAGTCTTCCCTTCTCATATATTCATTATGATTTTTTTTTTTTTTAAATAGGCTGATCTGCTTCTCCTATCAAGTAGTGAGCCACATGGCCTCTGTTATATTGAAACTGCTGAGCTTGATGGGTAAGTTTTTAAAGTTAGAATAATTATTTAGATTAGTTTTTAATTTAGCAGTAATAGCTTTAGGAATAGTATTCAATCTAAACCTTATTCCTCATTTAATTTTCTTGGAACAAATGAGAGTCTAACTTGCAAATTCCATTCGTTAATTACTTTGTGGCTCCTTTGAAAGCTCTTTTTCTCTTGAATTTATTTTCTTTCCAAAGCAGTAAGTTAAACATGTCTGTGTGAATTATTGTATAGGACTCTTTATTCATATTCCTTAGAAAAGTTTTGTTTTGTTTTAGTTTTTTTTTTAATTCTATATGATTCTCCAAGGAAAATTAGAGGAGTATTGATGAGTTTCTGAGGAAAGAAGCATTGATGTTACTTTAGAAGGCAATCTTTTGGAACTGGGTGAAATGAAGGTGAAGAAGAAAAGAGAAATGGAGTTTTGACATTAATGTTAATCGAAAAATTAAGTTATAGAGAACATAGCAGTTCTGTTTCAGTGGATTCAATATGGCTGGCATAAAAACATTTATTGGATGTTTACATTTTAAAAGTACTATTACATTCTTTAGATGGATTTTATTACTTAATTCTGATGTAGGTAGTATATAAGCCCCATTGTATAGTCGACAAGGCTTAGAGATACTAAGTAATTTACTCCAAATTTCTCAAAAATGAAGCCAGTACTCATACCTGATAGTCTGACAAAAAAGCCCCTGGTTTTAACGCTGCCTCCCAAATCATTGTTCTACTGGGCTATTCAAATGGAGTGTGACATGTGTGATCCTACCCTTGGTTTGGGCAGAACCTAAAATAGTGCTGAGAGGGAATTTTATGACACTAGATGTATATACTTGAAAAGAAAAAGAGTCTTAAATATTCCAATGTTCCATCTCAAGAACCTAGAAAATAACAGCATAAACCCAAAGCAAGCAGGAGGAAGGAGATAAAGACAAGAACAGAAATCAATGAACTTGAAAACTGAAAAACAAGAAATGGAAAATTAACACAACAAAGAGTTGATTCTTTGAAAACATCAATAAACTTTATAAACCTCAGGAAGACTGAAAAAGGAAAAAAGACACGAAATAACAATATCATGAATGAACTGGGGATATTATGACAGATCATTAAGATATCAGAAGGATAAGGAAATCCTACAAGCAACTTTATGCACGTAAATTTAACAACTTAAATGAAGTAGACCACGTCATCAAAAAACAAACTACCACAACTAATTCAATATGAAATAGACACTCTGAATAGCCCTGTAACTATTAAGGAAATTGAATTCAAATGTAAAACATAAAACTATAAAAGTTTTAGGGAAAAACATAGGAGAAAATCTTCAAGATCTAGGGCTAGTCAGAGTTTTTAGACTTGACACAAAAAAGCACAATTCATAACAGGGTAATTTGATAAACTAGACTTCATCAAATCATTCAAAAATTGTTGCTGTGCAAAAGACCCTATTATGAAAAACTAAGCTATAGACTAGGAGAAAATATTTATAAACCATCTATCTGACAAAGGATTTTTATCTTGAATGTATGAAAATTGCTCAAAACTCAATCCTAAAAACACAATCCAATTAGAAAACTTGCAAATGATATGAAGGGACATTTCACTAGACATGACATGCAGATGGCAAATAAGCATGTAAAAAAAAATGTTCAACATCATTAGCTGTTAGGGACATTAAAATTCAAACCATGAGGAGAAACATACCTATCAGAATGGCTAAACTTAAAAATAGTGACAACTCCAAATGCTGGCAAGGATGTAGAGAAACAGTATCACTCACACATTGCTGATGGGAATGTAAAATACTACCATCACTCTGGAAAATAGGTTGGCAGTTTCTTAAAAAGCTAAACACACAACTACCAGATAACCCAGCAATTTCACTCGTGGGCATTTAATTCCATAGAAATGAAGACTTATGTTTACACAAAAACTTGTACGCAGATGTTTATGTCAGCCTTATGTGTGACATCCACAAATTAGAATATACTTATATGTCCTTTAACAGGTCAAACAAACTATCCATATCATGGAACACTATTGAGCAATAAAAAAAATAATGAAATATTGATACATAGAAAAACCTGGACAAATCTTCAGATAATTATGTTGAGTAAAAAAAGGCAATCCCTAAAGGTCACATACTATATGATTCTACTTATATAACATTCTTGAAATGGCAAAACTATAGAAAGGGACCACTGATCAGTGGTTACCAGGAATTAAAGATGGCCTGGAAGGGGCTGGGAAGTGGGTGTGTCTACAAGGGGTAACCTAAGAAATCCTTGTGATGGAAATGTTCCCCATCTTGACTATGTCAGTTTCAGTTGTGATATTGTGATATTGTAATACAGTTTTGCAAATGTTACCATTAAGGGCAACTGAGTAAAGGGTACACAGGATTTTTTGTATTCTTATGCTGAAAATCTTTTTGAAGTTTGAAGTCAAGATAATGAAGCATGTTAAGGAAGAAAGAGTATGGCATGACACAAGATCAGGAGTCTTGGCAAATTTTTTTTAATCAGTAAGTCCTATGTGTGATGATTATTTCCTTTAATTTTCCACATCTGAAGATGGAAGTGAGATATTGAAGAGAATCCTGAGGAAGTAACCTAAAAACCTTGCTGAATGACATGATGTATAGAGCTGGGTTAAGGAATGAGGGCTGTCTGGCCTCGATGGGGTCACTGAATGTTTCAATTATTTGAAAAATTTGTTTAAATGAATGGATACATTGGTCTTTTAACCTCAACACCACTATCTCACTCTTGTCCATCAAGCCCAGCTCAGTTTCTGCCTCAGTTATGAAGTTCTTCTTGAGTATCTCAACCCCTACATATTTTTGCATCCTAGGAACTGATAGATTTGGCAATTAGTGATCCATGAGATTACTATTAAGCAAATTAACTTCAATTATATATCCAAATTAGTGTTTCCTGGAGAAAGCTATTTAACCAAAGGGTATTCCTTGGATTGATTTCATGTTGTCTTAACATCATCATGAAATTCATTTACAGGAAATTTAAATTAAGTGCCCTCTTGAGCACCTGCTTCTCGGTTTTCTAAATTCAGTTATTTCATGGTTTGTCATGTACTTACAAATAGTGATATTTGCTTTTTACCTACCACTTGTTTCCCTCAAGAGAACAGTAACCCTTGTGGGGGCAGCACTGAATCTCATGGGTGACTATGGTATGTATTCAAATCAGTATTTGTTGACTGAATGAACTCACTGCTAAACACTTCCATAAAAGATAGAACTCTGACAGATGATGTTAAGCTACAGTAGAAGAGAATTAGGTTGAACTCAGTGAGAAAACTGGCGTGACAAACCCATGTATGCAAGATGTGAGCAATGGCCATAGAATCATGACAGCTGGTCATTTCATGAATACCACAGGGCCATCCATCCAATGTCTGTGTGGTTCTGCCTGGAAGTAGATGATCAGCTCACTGTGACCTGCCGAATTACTGTCTGGTTGTATGATCCCAGACTTACAGGATTTTTGGCTTGATTCTCCATGAGAAAGAAAGCTGCATTCCTTTTCCCATTTAAATTTCAGCTACTATGAAATTAGCCATGACCATCTTTTACAACTAAAATTCCTATGTAGATAGTAGACTCTAGAGTGATACTGGCCTCCTTTATTTGGCAACTGTGTTCCCATTCCTAATATGTTTTGTAACTCATGCATGATGTCTGAGTGGATTCGAATGAAACCATATTTATTGTATCCTCTGTTCTTTCAAATAAAACAGATTACTGTGTGTTGTTATACAGATGTGCCATGTGTGGAATGCCAACTCTTAGGAGCATGCAAAGCCCTGTCCACTTTACCGAGTCCACTTGACTGAGAGGTGTGAATGACATTTGAAGGGCGTTTCTCGAATCTCTTGTGTTGGATTTTGCATGTGCTGCTCCCGCCTGATTACTTTATGTAAGATGCTGTTGGGCTGTTCCATATAAAAATTCATGTCGTGTCAATTAATTTCACAGGGAAACAAACCTTAAAGTCCGCCACGCACTATCAGTTACCTCAGAGCTTGGAGCAGACTTTAGCAGACTTGCAAAATTTGATGGTAAGTGTTTAAAACAGAAAAAACCCTCAAAACCCAAAAGTAATAGAACTAATTATCTGAAATCCAATTCATGTTCCCTTTTATTTGGTGGAAGGACATAAAATTCTGCAGGCATCAAAGCCTGTAATCTCTTCTCACGCTAAAGAGTAAAAATGTTTACCAAGGGGATAGTGGCTTTATAAATTCATTGTTCATTTCATCCTTGTTCCCTCTTCGGTAGATCTCATTTCCTCTAGTCCCACAGTACCCTTTCCTTGCCTGACCTTGGCCTCCCTGGGGCCCTGTGCAATTTGCTGAGCATGAACACAGGCCACACTTGTATTTCTAACACTAGATCTAGCCTCCATTCCTTTTCTGGCTCCATAACAAAGACCAAATACTGGGGCACCTGGGTGGCTCAGTGGGTTAGGGCCTCTGCCTTTGGCTCAGGTCATGATCTCAGGGTCCTGGGATCGAGACCCGCATTGGGCTCTCTGTTCAACCGGGAGCCTGCTTCCCCCTCTCTGTCTGCCTCTCTGCCTACTTGTGATCTCTGTCAAGTAAATAAACAAAATCTTCAAAGACCAAATACTAGACTACAGACATCACCAAGACGATAATCCAGCCTCATGTATTTCTGTATCGTGCAAAATGCCCGGCATAATGTCTTAAATGTAGAAGGTATTCAGGAAGAACATTCTGGTGTATTAATCAGTCACTTTTTATTTTAGACCATGGTTTCCTCATCACCATCTTCACACCACTCAACCCAGTCCCTTCTTCTCAGCATGGGGAACTATTTCTGCCTGTTCTGTTCCAGCTAGGTCTTTTTCTTTTCTGTTAAAGCTCTCACAGAGAAACAAAATCCTTCAGAAGTCAAAGGGAAGAACCACTAGTGGCAGGACTGTAGGCACCGTGACAAGCTTTGGGAGAATCTTCGGGGTCTTCCTCCCATTGCTCAGTGATCTCTAGTTTTACACACTTGTATGTCTGGCCTTGAATATCAATATTTCCATATAGATTTTTTTTTTAAATTTTGTTTTATTATGTTTTTTCAGTGTTCCACATTTCATTATTTATGCACCACACCCAGTGCTCCATGCAATATGTGCCTTCCATAATACCCACCACCAGGCTCACTGCCCCCACAGCCCCCAAATCCTCAGTTTGTTTCTCAGAGTCCACAATGTCTCATGGTTTGTCTCCCCCTCCAGTTTCCCCCAACTCACTTCTCTGCTCCATCTCCCAATGAAACCATATGATAATTGACTCTCTCTGTTTGACTTATTTCACTCAGCATAATCTCTTCCAGTCCCATCCATGTTGATACAAAAGTTGGGTATTCATACTTTCTGATGGAGGCATAATACTCCACTGTATATATGGACCATATCTTCTTAATCCATTCATCCATTGAAGGGCATCTTGGTTCTTTCCAAGTTTGGTGACTGTGGCCATCGCTGCTATGAACATTGGGGTACAGGTGGTCCTTCTTTTATTTATTAATGAATCTTTGAGTTTGAGACTATCATCCAAATGTTTTCTTTTGAATCCACCAATGAAAAATGTGGTCAAGGGTCTTAGCATGATCACATGAGTTAAAGTGCAGGCAAATTTTTATTATAAAATTTACCCAATGCACAGCTTAGAGTTTATATTGCCTGTACTTTGCATTCACCTATAAATTCTGTCTGGATTCTGTTAATATTTTAATCTCTTAAATGAGTGCTGTTATAATACATGGTTTTTTTTTTTTTAAGATTTTAACTTATTTATTTGACAGACAGAGATCACAAGTAGGCAGAGAGGCAGGCCGAGAAAGAGGGAAGCAGGCTATCTGCCGAGCAGAGAGCCTGATGCGGGGCTTGATCCCAGGACCCTGGGATCATGACCTGAGCCGAAGGCAGAGGCTTTAACCCACTGAGCCACCCAGGCGCCCCTATAATACATGTTTATAGAAAAAAGTACTCCTCTAGTTTGGGATTTAAGTCAGGGGAATAGCCAGGAAACTTTGAATTGCCCAAGAAATATTTTGATTAGAGTAAAACAAATTACAATATTTTCTACTAAGTAATTTTTTCAATGAAATTTTACTGTTCTAAGAATCCAACAAAAGTAAGTTGTGTTCATGAATCAAAATACTAGCTTAAAATATTTCATAGAATATTTACAAAGTCCTAAAGGGGCAACCTAAATATAATTTCCCATTACTAATTTCTTTCTTGGCAGACCTGTACGTTTATTCCTCTATCAACCTATGAAGGAGTAAAAATTCATGCTTTTTGGTTTTCTTTACCATAAAAAGGCAGAAAATGATTGTTAAAATTACCTAGTTCACTTTCTTTGATAGTGGCACAGAGAGCCCCTACTGTGATTCAGTTCAGCCAACCCTGAAATAGTTGTGTAAACAGTAAAAGGTTATTTCTTGCTCATGTCACATTCTGATGTTAGGTCAGGCAGCCTTCTCCATCTTAGACCCATGGTGCCTAGACTAATGGCCTCTAAGGTTACCACATTAAAGCAATGACTAGATGAGGGGACATGCTGACTTTTACCTCCTTCTTCCTCTCACGTTTCACTAGCCAGCATGAGCCACATGGGCCTGGCCTAACTGCAAGGGAGGCTGGGAAATAACAAGGAAGTATATTTGTTGAGCACTGTCTTTACCATACTCTCCAAGAACTCTGATCATAGGTCACTGCGAAGATAGGGTATCAAGGGCCAGGATGGAATAAGGTTGATTTCTTACATGCAACTGCAGGAATGGGGCCACAAATCCTCCTTCTTAGTCAGAATATGACTCCTCTTATTCTCAATCCCCTCTACCCTTTTCAGCTTTTTCTTTTTCTCATAGCAGATATCACTATCTGACATACTCCATAACTTGCTTATTTTCTAAGCAAGTTTCTATTGTCCATCTCTACTTGCTGCAATGCAAACTGCACAGGGATCTTTGTTTTGCTCACTGATATATAACACGTTCCTAGAACAATGCCTAGTGTATAGTAGGTGCTCAAGAAGTACTTGTTCAATGCATGAATAAATGGTTGCAAATGCCAGAAATTAGAGGGCAGGATCAACATCAGGCCCCAGAAAGACAGGGAAGAGGGGCCCAAGGTAAAGGGATTGGGAATGGTGGGTGGAAGGATGGGGTGAGACAGCAGCTTCCTGATGGGAACTTGCAGGATAAAGCAAGAGTGCTGGGTCCGCTCTTCTTGGAAGATAGGCGGCTGAGAGAGGGATCATCTGATGTGGTGGTTTTATAATGTCTTTTCTTCAGAATCCTTTTTAAACAAAATTTAACGCAGAAGCCCAAAATGTAAGCCAATACAAGTGGTGCTGCTCAGATTGAGGCAAGAAAACATTTCCTCACCTAAAACAGTTCCTTTCTCACAGATGGAGTATCCTGAAAGATTAAGAAACTTGCTTATATATAAACTAGTCTTTTAAAATATGTCATACAATTTATTTTTAAACTGTGTTAACAGTTATTACTAGATGTGGCTTGAATTTGCTTCACAGAGCATAGGTAACTCAACAAATCTGTCATATAATTGTTTTCTCAAAGACAGCACAGACTTCTCTTTTTTCTTTTAGTCATTTATACTTAAACTGGTCACTTCTCAGAAAACACATAATCCCAAATTCATAAGGCTGGTATACTTCTGGGCTAAGAACCAGATTTTTGCTGAATTTACTCTTTCATTCTTGAACTTTGGGTTGAATTTCAATCTACCTTAAAGTTTAAGGCAATATGGTATTTTATAGGTTTAATTTTGTTAAAATATAATTTCCTGTTTCCAAGAAAGCATCTTGAAATGGATAGAGGGATTAAGGGGAAATGAATTAGATACAATATACAAATTAGATTTCCCCTGTTAGCAGCCAAATTTAAAGCCCAAGAAGGTGATGTAAGATGTAGTATGGAAATTCTTAAAAGAGATGGGACACTTAGTAAACACTAAATTCTTCCCACGAATGCTCTTGCTTTTAAGCCCTAGTTTAGGCATGTTCTTTTCAGCATCTCCCTGACTCTCTGACATATGCAGTCACATATTATACACTGTACACACACATTTCTTTACCCAGTCCACCAT
>NW_019154088.1:17903506-17964213 GCF_002288905.1 Enhydra lutris kenyoni | reverse complement strand
TTCCTTCCTTCCTTCCTTCCTTCCTTCCTTCCTTCCTTCCTTCCTTCCTTCCTTCCCTCTCTTTTGGCATTCTTTCTTACTGTTTTCATCTTCCTCTTCCAGTCTTTTTTTAGTTTACTTATGTTGGCTCTGTACATGCATTGTCTAGTTTTCTGTAATTCTTCATCTTTTCTCTTTCCATCTCTCTGTCCATATTAATTAGCTTATGAAGTCTATTTATTAAGCATCCCCTAGGGACAAGATGCTGTACAAACTGTGTAGGATTATAAAATATCTCCATATGTATTATCTAGTTTCTTTTGATCCTTTTACTACGTCCTTTTCCTACTCCCTCTTTTTTTTTTTTTTTTTTTTTTTTTTTCAGTCTTCTCTATATACCTTTGTCGTAATGGGTATTGGTAGATTTTAGGTTTTCCTCTGGGGACTAGAAAAAACTTCCTTGAGTCATGGGAATTAAAGCCACATACTGCATCCTTTAGTTTAAACTAAAAGCATGATATCAACATTGTGTACATTTGGAAATGCCCTGACTAGCTGTGGCATGGTCTAATAGATGAGACAGAAATGTGAGGCACGCCCTTTCCCATGCTCTGTCTGGGCTAAGTATATCTTTTAGCTTGTGACTTCTGGGCAAATCTGGGTATGGTATTATTTTTGCTTCTAGTTACCATGTGGTTTTTCTTCTGAGGCTTGGCCAGAATACTTTCTCTAGGACCAAACTACAGTTTTTTGTTCTTCAGTCATAAGTGCACATCTTCTAAGTGTTTGAGGACCTCAGTTTCCCAGTGATATTCCTAGAGAAGTCCCCACTGTGGACACTAAGCCTCAAAACTGAGATGGTGAGGGCCTTAGGATATCCCTTGTGAGTCTCCCTGTCTTCCCACCTTTGCACCCAAACCCAAGGACAGCATCTTGCTAGTGGCTTCCTTAGGGCTTTCATTCATTCTTTTCTTTTATTCATTCTCTCAGTCACCTACCTGTTCATTTACTTAGTAAATGTATCTTTAACATAATGACAAGGTATTAGCTAAGCCTGCAGATACAGTGGTTGATAAGTCAGACTCAGGCCTTGTTTTCATAGAGCCCAAGCCCAGCAGAGGACAGACTTGAATAAGTGCTCATTCCCAAAGAAGCCTTTAATTAGGTAAAGGTCCTAAAATTCTCAGGCCTTCAACATGAGATTGACATGAGGCACTGTGCTAAGTAACTGCACACATTATCTTATGAAATCCTTATAAATCTGAGATGAAGAGATTATTATTACCCCCAGGTAATGGGCGAGGAATCTGAGACTCAGATACATTGAATGCTTTTTCCAATGCCACATGGTGACTAAGTGAAGGAGCCAGAACATGAACCCAAGATTGCTGGCAAAGCCTATACTATGGAAGGCCATAAGAGGCTGTAAACTACAAGAAAGGCGGCATTGGAGAGGGAGGGGATTAGCATGACAACTTAGCTAGGATCAGGATAAGAAATAAATTTTAAGAATACTCTGAATCTAAAGATACAAAATTAATTACCAGAGATCAAGTCCATCCAGGACTCAGATGACATCATATTTAAAGCAGCAATGTTCTCAGTGATCTTGAATGTCAGGATTCCTGACAAGATAGTATAGAAGAGTTGGCCAAATAGAGGAGAGTACATACAAGATAGTTTTGAGTTTTGGTAGGTAAACCTATTTATTTAAAAATTGTCACATAAATATTTTCATTTATTGAAAACATCAGGAAATAATTGATATATTGTTAAATTTTGTAAGAAAAAAAACTTGATCTGATATTAGAACAAGTATAAAAATAGAGTGAGCCTCAATTTTTCATGTTAAAGTCTTATGCAGATAGAAAAGGTTTTTATAAATAAGTAACTGGAGATAGTAGTCAATTATACATTTATAAACTGGACATTTTTATGCCTTGGGGAAAGCCCTAGATGTAAATTGTCCAAATGTGTTTAAGAATCTGTTGCATATTGTTACTGACTGGACTAGGATCTGTTTTTTTGCAGCTTATGACAAGTTTACATATTTTGTATGACTCTTAATACTGAGTTCTGAATCAGGGAAAGGTTGACTCTTTATTTCAGGAATCTTTGTGTATTTTGTGGTCCTTTCTAAAGAATAGCATGTGTGTAATTCAAATACACAAACACAAGCTTGTCTTTTTGGTTAAAAAAAAAAGGCTTGATTAACATCTTATGACTTTTTACTTACTAGACACTTTCCCATTCACCTGGACAGAAGCACAGTTTTACTAATAACTTCCCTCTTTACTGCTAGCATTTATATGGCAATTATGATAACAATGATGGGTGGCTGAAGCTTGAAGTTTGAAGAATGAAGAGGCTTTAGAAAATAGAAAGGTGATACTCTTCTTTGTAAGAAAAAAATATATATTTATCACATCATTAGAGCAACAATAATGGGCAGTCTTCTAAACTCTGAGAAACTCTTGACTGGAGAAACTCTTGTGGCAATGATGATGATGTCTTGTTCAATAGATAATTTGTCTTATTAAAGAGTTGCCATGCAGATAATCAAGAAATATTGTTAATAATAATACATAGAAAGAAATAAAGCCAGCTTCTCTGGAAAATGATGGAGCATTGGGTACTGAGTTCCATTTTCATGATAAACTATAGATTTCCACTTTGAGATAATGCTCTAGTTGAAGAAGGTTGATAGGTTGGTAATTAACCCAAAACCCAGAGGACTCAGTTTAGAATGCTGAGGGAGGTTGAGAATGATATCTTGTGAATTTTGTTTAGGATGGACCTAGAACATTTCTGTGTGATTGTGAACTGAGTGACTTGCTATCTGCTTTCTTGTCTGTTCTCTTCAGGGGGCAAACAAGTAAACAAAGTAGTTTGATTGTATTTCTATTTCGTTATTGACATGATTTTTTCCCATTTGTTTTATCTCCCATTTAAGATGTTTAGAGCACAAATTCACGTTTTCAGTGAACAACTGTCTGAGAGAAAATGCCGTTTTTCCTAAACTGTCTTCTCATCCATTGTCAAACTGTTTACTGCCTCTAATTCTTCTTGGATACTATTAGGAAAAGGTAGAAGGGTCTTAAGTTTTCCCCTACTCCTTATTGTGCTTTATGGTTAGAGTATGTATTTGGTTGCTTCTAATGCACTTTAAAGGTTCTCACTTTTGTCTCCAGATCTATTTGTATCTTTTTAGAGTTAGGTCAACCTAACCCTTCCAAGATGGCGAGGCTGTTAGGCCTTTCAATCCTCTTTATCATTATTACCATGGAAATATACCCACTTCTTTCATTCATCTTAGATCTACTCTAGCTCCCCTCTCATTTCCGAACTTCTCTTAAAGCCATATGAATTTTTTTGCTGTCTCTCCAACAAATATTTATTGTGTAGGCATTATGGTAAGTTATGGAATACAGAAATGAATACAGTACTCCCTTCAGAGGAAACAAGTCACTCTTATTTAGGAAAGGGAAGAATAGAAGTTTGGAAGTATTTGACGCTAACAAGCCTAAGAAAGGGGAAGCTGAGCACTTCTGAAGACAAAATATGTAGTTTGGCTTTGTCCCCCCACCCATTTTGTTTTGACCAGGGTCTGTATTTAGTACTTAAATCAGTGGGACCACACTCTTTGAGAAAGTCTGAATTGGGGCTTGGCCTTCAAGAGCTTAGGCAGAACACTTTGGCCTTACTGCCTGTTCCTGTCTAGAACCACACCCTTGATGTCAAGCCAGAAGTGGATGAGCCTTGAGGCTAGGGAGGAGTGAGCCAACATGTTCAAGGCTGTATTTGTCTCCCTGTCAGTCACTGCTTGCGACAATAAAAATGACCAAATGAACCTGTTTCTTATATTCCTTTTGGCAGGGACTGGGAATCATGTTGTTTTTGCAGAAAACACATTTTTTTGTATGTATGTATGTATTTATTTATTTATTGGTGACCAACTTTGAAGACTTGAGAAATTGAGTCTTTGGTCAGAAACTAGAATAAGTTCTAAGGGTTGCTATCACCCAATATTTTTGTAGGTTTTGCTGGTGATTTTAAATTTAAGCTTCTGCAGTTTTTAAGAATTAAAATTATTGGTCATGAAGAAAAAACGAATTCTTAGAACTTAGAAAAAAAATCCCCTCTTCCACAACCTAATTGTCCAAACAAGTTGGACCAGCTGAAATCAATCTCAATTTACTTTTTAATATGAGTGATAGGCTATAATGGGAGCAACCAGAATTTAGGTACATCCCTTTGTTTGAAGAATGACTTTGTACTGGTTGTCTAGCCTTGCCCACATCCTCTTGCCAGCACTCTGATTTACTGGTGGATGTCTGGGAAGCTGCCAGGGAATGTTGTTGAGTTGGGGCCATTTAGGCAGCAATTTTGTTACAACTGGGAAAGGGAAAATGGAGTTTGGAAAGAGTCGTCCTGAGGGCTGGAGTCCTTCACTCCTTTTTGTTTCTTGTTTGTTTTTATATTTTTCATGCAAGATCCAACGTTAGTGATCTGGTTGGTCAGGAGTGATCAGGCCATGTGAAAACTGGCTGCTGTCATCTCTAAGAGCTTTAAAAGGAACAAATACCATTGCAGGAAGGAAGGGTGTCCAGGTAAGCCCCTAAGTTCAGGTGCTCAGTCAGTGGTGTGAGTACTACAGAGGGTCTCTAGGGTGGGCTGGTCTCCTTTCTCCTCAGTCAGTGCTGAAGACTTCTTAAGTTTCAAATGTCACTTGTCAGGTTCCAACCTACACTTTGGGTTTGATTAAATCCATGTATTTTTATTGTTCTTGAGAGGTGCTAATCTCACCCCTGAGTTGGGTTTGAGCCCATCTGGATCTATCCACTGCCTTCTTTTTTTATTCCTTCCTCTTTTCCTTCATCTCTCCCTCTTGTTTTTCAAGTCTTAGTGCTCATTTCTTATGAAAGTTTAACCCTAACCATTTGTAATGCAAACGTATTTAATCTGATAGTTTTAGGTTGTGACAGGGTCCCTGCAACATTATTTCTGGTTTTGCTTTCTGTCAAAAGAACTCCTACTCTGAAAGTGTATTTTCTTATTGTAATAATGGAACGAATTGATTTATTGATTTGGAATGGGCATACCCTTGGTTTGGAATGGGCCTGGAATTAAAAAAACTAGAAATGTCTTCTGGCCAGGTTGGGACAAGTTATATGGTAGCTTTGAGGGTCCCCAGAACTCTGCATCTAATCAAGATAAGAAGCATACAACAGCTGAAAGGAATCACATGCATTCTCAGACACATGTGGCATACAAGGCCCAGGTTTCCAGAGGGAGGAACATCATAGGACCCCCTCCCCCGCCCCCGAATTATTGATGATGAGCCTAGAAAGACCTAATTAACTTTGGTTGTGAAGCTGGAAGTGTGCCATCCTAACCTATTTGAAAATTCACATTAAGTAAAAAGAGAGGACGAAAAACTTTTAAGATAGTCCCTACTTTATGTTTTCAGAAATCATTGTTGCAAACTAGACGTAGAGGGGAGTGATTTTTATTTAAGGAAAAAATCCATGGCTCTCAACTTTTTCATTCTTACTTGGAAAGAGCAGAAAGCTGTGTTAAAACACTTGATAGATTTCCATCTTTGTACCCCTGCCCTGCAGCAGACTGCCCCCACTTGCCACCCCTGCCACCACCAAGCTTATTTTTTCTAGCACAGTCTTGTATACATAGCATTGCCTGTCAAAAAGAGAAGGAAAATAAAAATATGCTGTGTATTAGAAGGAGGGTGGTAACACAGTATGGTGGACTGCTAAAGAGAGTTTGAGGTCATTCATAAACAGGGTTTTGTTTTTGTTTTTTATTTTACAGGGATTGTTGTCTGTGAGGCGCCCAACAACAAATTAGATAAATTCGTGGGAGTTCTCTCCTGGAAGGACAGCAAGCACACCCTCAACAATGAGAATGTAATCCTGAGGGGCTGCATCCTGAGAAATACCAGCTGGTGTTTTGGAATGGTTATTTTTGCAGGTACCGCTGACTGCCCCGGGTTGGTTATGGGGGAGCCTGTCTTGAGGTCTGCCTGGGCTGTCTTCACCTCTCCAGGTTGGATGAGGAAGGTGCTTTTGTTCCACTCAAGGTGCTGCTCTGGGCTGACAGCAGAGGGCAGCACCACTGCCCTGGGAATAGACTGGACTGGGTGGGGGGGTGCCGTGTGAGGAACCACTGGCATTAGGAACCCATTTTTTTTTTTTTTTAAGATTTTATTTATTTATTTGACAGACAGAGATCACAAGTAAGCAAAAAGGCAGGCAGAGAGAGAGGAAGGGAAGCAGGCTCCCCACTGAGCAGAGAGCACGATGGGGGGCTTGATCCCAGGACCCTGAGATCATGACCGGAGCCGAAGGCAGAGGCTTTAACCCACTGAGCCACCCAGGTGCCCCCAGGAACCCATTCTTAAGGGGTGCTTGGGCTTTAGTTGCTCGGTGGGTGCTAGGTACTGTTTAATTTCTCTTTCTTGAACTTCATCTCAATCACTCCCATCATGCATATATTAATCTACCTGCCTTTAAAGTGGGGGAAGTGTGTGAAAGAAGTGCCCCGCCCCACACTGCTCTGCTGTTAATTTTGTAGTTTGCAGAGGTCATTTCTGTTTATACTCTGTAGCTTCTTCTACTATTTGTCAGCAGCACAGTGGGGCCTGGAAAGACTGCACCACGGAGGGAAGGGGGCAGGAGGCTGGGAGGGAGGGAAAGTGCCTTTTACTCTTCCTGCTGGCCACTTCCTGTCTCGACTTTATCTCTACAGGTCCAAGGTGGCATTCTTCTGCTAAGGAAGCTAACAGTAGTTCCATTACATAAAGCCACTCAGATTGTACTCATGGCTTCCATTGCCAGCCCTTGATTTTTAAAAATCCTGTTTATTATGACATCAAATTAAGATGTGTTTTTAGGTCCATTGACTATATGTGCAATCAGAATTGGAATGTTTTTCCTAACTGACTTTCCTCAACAACAACAAATGTTTATTAAAGACTCAAAAGTGTTCCAAACCTAGAAAAGTCCTCTCAATTTCTCCTAAATACTCTCAGCTGTGGGTGTCAGCAAGGCTCTCGCTGCTTGGGGTATTGCCATTGCAAGGTCTTGAGAAATCCCTAGAAGGATGGCAGTATGTGGGCTTTTATCTGGGGATGCATCTGCTTTCATGATTTGCTTATCAGATGTTTTTACTCATTAGGGAAGTAAACCTGTGGTCACATATTTTCTTATTTGCATCTTTCTTGCATTAAGAAAAAGAGCTAGGCTTATATATTAGCCTCCACTTATCTTCCCACATAAGGAGGGGGAGAATTTTTGAAACTCCTTTAGTGGGAAGGGTCCTCCAGGTTTGGTTCCTGTCATCACAGAAGTTGTGGGGGGCTTCATCCCAGGAATGGGTTATAGCTCAACGTTGTGTTTGCATTTTTGTGAACTTGCTTAGAATGACTAATTCAGGACTATGGCTCAATTACAGCATGTAACATTAGGACAGCTGTGTGAGCCACTCAGGGGCCACGTTTTTCTGCCCAAGTTTTGTTCTGGGAGAATGCGCCTACATAGAAGGAAGTTGGATGGTAAATTGAACAGGTCCCCTTCCCCCTCCTCAAGAAGTATATCAGAAAGCTCCCAGAATTAGGATTGGACAGAGCTGGGTTCAGATTTGTTTAGCAGCTGTAGGATGTTAAGCCTTAGTTACTTGAACTTCCCAAGCTTTAGTTTCTTCTGCTATAACATGGGGATAATAGAGAGTCACTGTGAAGACTCAGGAAGAATGTTCATATGGCAGAGGACGCTTGACAAATATTACTTTCTTTCCTTCTTCCATCCAGCATCAATTCTGAGTGCACTGTCTTCTTCAAAGACTGAGGATTGGTCTGATGTACTGCTCTTTGGATTTTGGCAGGCAGAAGTGGGGGAATATCCTCTGCTTTTTGTGTTATGGATTGGATGTTCTTCATGAGGCAGATATTTGTAAAGCAGAGAATGCCTGCATTGACTTTAGTCTGGGCATGAATGTTAACAGAAAGCTTAGCTAGAACAGTGACAGGCAGGGGAATGGTTGGTTTGGTCAATGTCAGATTTGAACAGAGGAGTGTCTCAGAACCTCCAAATCTTAGGACATCTAATTTGGAGAACGAGTTCCAGGTGAACACTTAGATCTTAGGAAAGTTATCCAAAATGAATTATTAACTATTCTTTTTCTATTACTCTTATTATAACTAAGGATTGTGTAAGGAATATAGTTGACATAGACACGGTTTACTCTACAAATCTATAATTTGCAAGGGTCTAATATGCATTAACAGCCAGGCCATGCCTCTCTAGTAATAGCTTTTCTTTCGCTCAAGAGAGGAGGAAGTCTTGTTTCTGAGTGGAGGAGATGTCTTCATTTAAGAAATTCATGGGAGTCAGCACCAGTACAGTAGATTTTTTTGTTGGATGTTTTTCATTTGCCCCTCCAGATCTACTGTCCCATTTTTTCACTCTTCTTTCTGCCTTGGGAAGCTGATTTGTATGGTTTACACTAAGAGGTTTCCTTGAATTTTGACTTATAGTTAGGCTCTGTCATTGTAGTTAGGCTTTCCATTGTCATGGAAAGAGGTCAAAGGGAGAAAGAAGACTGAGATCCTGATATTTATTCCCCCAGACTTCCTCCGGAAGTAGTCACTTCAGGCTAACTGGGTACCTCAACCTAAAGTCACTTCCTTCCTTCCTTCCTTCCTTCCTTCCTTTCTTTCTCTTTTGAGTTTGGAAATGTGAGTTTTATTTTATTATTTATTAACATATAATGTATTATTTGCCCCAGGAGTACAGGTCTATGACTCATCAGTCTTATACATTTCACAGAACTCACCATAGCCCATACCCTCCCCAATGTCCATCACCCAGCCTCTCCATCCCTCCCACTGCCCTTCGCTCTAGCAACCCTCAGTTTGTTTCCTGAGATTAAGAGCCTCTTATGTTTGTCTCCCTCCTGATCCCATCTTGTTTCCTTTTTTCCTTCCGTATCCCCCACAACCCCGCATCCTGCCTCTCAAATTCCTCTTATCCGAGAGATCATATAATTGTTAAAGTCACTCTTTCTTAAAGGCTGCAAACTCTATACTGTCCTTTAGGGTCCAGTAACCACTTCCTTCTAGCTTAGCTAGAGAAACATCCTGATTGCTGCTAAGTCTTTGGTTACTGCATGAACATTTTCTTCCCCTGCACCCCTACCCACAGTTTTGTAAAGAGTCTCTTTTGAAAAATTTTTTTTTCTCCAGTTATCCTTGTCCAGTGTGTCATCTATTCCTGTTTGGAATCTGAATGAGTCTTAGTCTTAAATACACATTGATTGAATGAGTCCATGAATTAATGAATTAATGGAGTATTTCATATAGTTTTAAAAATAGTGACAAAGAGCAAAGAACTTCCGAGGTAGATATATCTGGGTTTGAATTCTGGTTCTGATACTTACTAGACAAGAAATCTCAGGCAAGTTACTTAAATACTTTAAGTTTGTTTCATTATTAGTGAATTAAGGGTAATAATACCTAATTAATTGGATTATATTAAGCATTAATTGAGATAATAGATGAAAAGCATATCTGCACATCACCTAAAAACATAGCAGGTACTTAATAAATTTATCAACTATTTATTGAGTGCCTACTGTGTGGCAGGCAATATACTTCTTATTAATTTCTGATTAAGAATGTGAGCAAAGACTAATGAAGTCCATTCACTCCTGTGGTTTTGACTCCAGTAGAAGTAAGAGACCTTAATCTCAGATAATTGTTGTAATGAATACATAACCTCAAACTGAGATAAGTGCTCTGAAAAAAAAAAAAAAGAACATGTACTCACATGAGTATGTCGTGGAGGAATATAAAGAGAAAGAGCAAGCTAATTAAAAGTCACATCGTGGACAAAGTCCCTGTAGCAGGACTGAGAATGGTGAGGTTAAAAAAACAAAAACAAAAACACAACTTAAGGCCAGTGTGGAGTATAGAGAACATGGACAATAAAGATAGACATGTGATGAGAGATGTAGATAGGATCTGGACCATAAAGAGCCTTGTGGTCCGTATCCAGAACTTCGATCTTTATCCTAAGAGCACTGGGAAGAAATTGTTAGGTTTTTCAAACAGATGGGGTGTGTGTGTGTGTGTGTGTGCGTGTGTGTGTGTGTGTGTGTGTGTGTGTGTGTGTGTGTGTGTAATTTGAAAAGCTCACTATTGCCCATGGTATTTGTAAGGTTGGTAAATAACAGGTCCCTGAATGAGTATATCACTAGGGGTTGGGGGGGTATGGAGAGTTTTGATAATAACACTACATCTGAAACTGGGCTGAGTAATAAGTAGGAGCTGAGAAAACAGAGGCTGCTGAGTACAGAAATTCTTTCAAGATCTGTGGCTATGAGTGGAAGAAGAGATGTGTGAATCAGTATCTGTAGATATATTTAGACAAATGATTAAAATCCCCTAGGTGTGTTCTCTGCTGCTCTGTGTGTATAGGTATGCCTAAGAAATATAAAATTTTAGCACAAAACTGGGGTCTGTCAGTATTTCAGCTTTTACTAATCACAAACTTCATTTGCCCTTTATGATCTTTACTATACAAGAAATGCTTCCCACCCTCAGTGTCCATATGATTTTAATAAACAATTATGAGAAAATGTGGGTGGTCTCCTTTACACAGCAGTAGTTGGGAATAGGATAGTGGAGTATAATTTCCATCTTTAGACTGAATTTTATGAGACCCCAGTCTTTGCTTCCATTTGTATTTTAAGTAAATGAAAGTCTTCTAAGGATGTGCTCATTCTTCCCTGACTTTTAGGATGGGATAAAATTTTATGTGTGCCTCTCTCCTTTAATTCTTTCAATTTTCCTCTCTCCTACATTAAAATGGCTACATGGATTGATGACAATAAGGGGAAGATGATGTGGAGAGGAACAATAGAGGAATCAGATATAATTAAAGCTTAATTGCTTCCATTTAGTGGAATTTCCTTAACAATATATTCTAATATTCTCTTTTGTTAATCATCTAGTTATCTAACTTGAAAGCAGTTAATAATAATTCTTAGAATTACCTGACAGTGGAATACAATGCAGCCATCAAAAGAAATGAAATCTTGCCATTTATGACGACGTGGATGGAACTAGAGGGTATTATGCTTAGCGAAATAAGTCAGTCAGAGAAAGACAATTATCGTATGATCTCCCTGATATGAGGACGTTGAGAGGCAATGTGGGGGGTTTGAGGAGGTAGGAAAGGAATAAATGAAACAAGATGGGATTGGGAGGGAGACAAACCATAAGAGACTCTTAATCTCACAAAACAAACTGAGGGTTGCCGGGGGGAGGGGGGTTGGGAGAGGGGGATTGGGTTATGGACATTGGGGAAGGTATGTGCTATGGTGAGTGTTGTGAAGTGTGAAACCTGGCGATTCACCAGACCTATACCCCTGGGGCTAATAATACATTATATGTTAACAAAAATAAAAAAAATTAAAAAAGAATTACTTGAGCAAGGGACTTAGTGAATATGAGAGAATGCATTTATCTGAAATAAAGCTAATATAAGATTCAATTCCTGCCCTTACAAAAAGTGTATATTATATGCACACTGTGCAATATACAATAAAGGTTTAACTTATTTGCTGATGTATTTATTGTTTGCATTTATTCCAGTTTTTCCATAAAGGCACCCCAGATCTTTTTGGGAAACAGATCCAGAATTTGATTGCCGATTTTAACTTTCCATTTTTGATCTCATTGTACTGAGTTATGTTTATTACTGCATTCTTTTTAACATGTCAAATTATTCCTCACTTGGATTGGCCTTGTTACCTTTCATTTCTTCAACTACAACCACAACCATACACAGATTTTTGAAAAAATAGCATTTCTCAAACATTTCAGCTGCAGGTTCTATCTGGATTTGTCCTATTCCAAGGACACCAGTTCTCTTGCAGTCTCCAGGGTTGTTACTAAGCTACCAGTTGAGAATCTTATACAACTTAAAAATTGCCCACGTTCTTAATAAAAGTTACATTATTTTGAAAAACGTTATTCTCCTTTCAGGAACATTTGACATGATAAGAAATACTAATGGTAGTAATACATCATTAATACATTTAATAGCAATTAAAGTTGCTATTTAATTTTTTTTGGCAGGCCCTGACACGAAATTAATGCAGAACAGCGGTAAGACAAAGTTTAAGAGGACAAGCATTGATAAACTGTTGAATACTCTAGTAATATGGGTAAGATACTATAACAAAATTAGGGGAAAATCACTTGTCATTTTTATTTTAATATATTTCTTATATATTGCTGGGAATTCTTTCAGAAATCTTCATTCTCCTTGTGTAATTTGTTTTTGGTGATTTTCTTCTGGGGCCTAGTTATATTGCCCTCTACTTTCTAGATTATAATTTCATGGGTGGAATTTTTCATGAGAGGGAAGATAGTGTTTATGGAGGCTGTCATGGTCTTGCAAGTTCTCCATGTTTCAAGTATTTGTTTTTAAAAAAGAAAACATAATTTTTGAGGTAGTTCAGTTCTTTTGTTGTCTTACCTTTGCTCATGTCTTCTCAACATAGCTTGTGGATGGAGCTGGCTTCATGGGTATGTGACCTGTGTAATTACACAGGTTCCCCACTCAAATGGGCCTCATACTTGGTTTATTCATCTATTGCCATGTAGAAATTATCAGTAATTTTTGAACAAGGGATCTCATATTTTCATTTTGCACTGGGCTCCACAAATTGTGTAGCTGGTTCTGCTTATGAATCTTCTAAGGCCAGGTCAGAGTTTTCCTCCTTCACAAAACTTCTGAACCTCCTTAACATGGGATTATTTCTTTCCTCTGACTTTTTGTTCTTTTCTGCATTTTTTGACATTTTTTCCCTACCATCCGTTTACCAAAAACAGTTGACTATTCCTTGCATGCTACACTTTTGTCAGTTAATCTTGTGCTTCCTCATGTTGTGCATCTGATTGTTATCTGACTTTTTGTGTAATACTGCTTTGCCTCCTTATGTTGGAATTAAGTTGGAAGACATTGACTTTAAATATGAGGACAATGACTTTGAACCAAGCCCCCCCGCCACCCCAATTGCAGACTCACAATTATAAAGAGTCTGAGCTCAATATATATTTGCCTAACTGATATAAGATAGTGGGACTCTGAATAAAGAAAGAAGGAAGTGAACTCTTACTGGGCACAAAATACTGGACAGGCTCTGTGTTTTACATTTGGTATCCTCAGAACTGGGCTTTCCTCCCACTACACCCATCCCCTCGGGGCAGAGATTCCAGGGCCAAGGGGACGTGCTTAGCTTGTGTCCCCTCCTGGAATTCCCTATTTAAATGGCCCTAACCCCACTTCTGGGCTTGCATGGAAATTGTATGTATGTCCACCACAGAGTAAGATTACTGATTGTGAAGGAAAGACTATCCCACCTTTTCATACTAGAAAATCGAATAATCGATTATTAGAATTAGAAACTGAGTCCATCCTACTTAGGGCATTTAATGCCAAGTACCACCAATTTTAATGCTCTTAAAGTAATTCACTTCAATTAATTTGTAGTATTAATCATTGAAATAAAAGAGGATACCATGATACAGGTATCAAATTGGTAGGATTTCAGGAATTTACAATTCTACTTTTCTCTAATACATGGTTTTCTAAGGTACTTGTAAGTCAGGTTTTTCCATATTTTTTTTTCTACATAAATGTCTTCTACATGTATATTTTATTCATGAATGAATAAAGAGGAAAGCAGTCCTAGAATGCCAGAATATTCCTTCTTGGAGGAAAAAGGAAATAAGTTCAATACATTTCTATTCCCTAGCCCCACTCCTCCCTCAACAGTGGTTGGTCTTGTCTCTTAACACAGTATGACACTTGGCAAAACAAAGTCCCCAGAATCCCTTGTTCGGCTCAGGTCTTACCTATTCACTGACTTTGTGTCTTTCCTTTCCAATGCTGGCATTTGAACGAACCTTGCTCTCTTTCTAGATGCCTCCAAAATGTTTGCTTTGCTAATCCTGATACTAATCCCAATTTAAGAGTTGGCTAACAGTTTTCAGATTGCTTCCCACTATTTTTTAATCTCAAAAGAAAAAACATCCATGTCATGCCGTATGTTAATTAATCCTTCTTTATCTTGTGGACCGTAAATAAGGATTGTGCAGCTAGATCTGTGGCCAAGAGTCTTCACTAGTCTCAGATTATTCTTTATCCCTGACATTTTCTTCCTTTTGCTTTTATGCCTTGGGTGACCATATAATTTATAATTCAAACAGGGACACTTTTGAAGGGGAAAGGAGAAAGCACAATTAGTATGACATCTGGACAACAGATATAAACTGGGGAGGACCAGGGCAAATCAGGACATATGACCTTCTTTACTTAAGCCACTTAAATATATGCACTCATCACAAATCAAGGGTGTGAATTTATTGGCTTTGTGACCATGGATGAGTTACATAATCTTTCTGTGCTTCTGTTTTATTTTGTTCTGTTTTTGATTCTTAACCTGTGAATAATGATTGTCCCTATCTCAGACAATCAGTGGGAGAATTAAGTGAGAAAATGCATGTAAAATATTTTACCAAGTTCCAACATGAAAATATTGAATTTTACTTGTATGATTAATGATAAGTAAGAAGAGCTTTGCCTGTCTTTTCAAATGACCATTTCTTGGAGTTAGGAGTGTAACGGTATTGTGTTGGGATTATGAGTTTTGGGTTCAAGTTAACCTTAGCCAGACTTCTATTCTCATTTCAGATTTTTGGGTTTCTGGTATGCTTGGGAATTATTCTTGCAATAGGAAATTCAATCTGGGAGAATCAAGTTGGAGACCAATTCAGAACTTTCCTCTTTTGGAATGAAGGAGAGAAGAACTCTGTCTTCTCAGGATTCTTAACATTCTGGTCATATATTATAATCCTCAATACAGTTGTACCCATTTCATTATATGTGAGGTAAGATGAGAATTTATACTATAGGTAAGCCACTTTGTCAAAAGACCATTGTGCATAATCATGTTCTGTAATCATTTTTGTTTTAAAATGATGACAGTGTGGTCGATGTCTTGCTTTAACTGCTTATGATTTGCTACATCTGTTACAAATCAGGCAACTAAACTGCTTAATCTGCTTAACTTTTACATTTTCAAATTATAGTAAATGCATTTTATTTTATCCTTGATTTGATCTGGTTTCTTAGGGATCTTATTCTTTGGAAAAATGGACTATAGTGTCTCATGCAACCTAATCAGTTAGAATCGGGTTGATATTGGGTAAGAAATGGAAGAATACTTGGGGACATCTATTCTGACGGTGACTCCCTGCCACTAGTCTGGCTCCAGATACGCAGATTTGGATTCTGTTCCACCACTTAGTAGCTCCATGACCTTGGGCAAGTTATTTCACTTTCCAGTCCTCAGTTTCCTGATTTTAAAAGAAAAGAAAATAGCATTTTACTTAATAGTGAAGAGTAAACAGACTGTAAAGCTCTTAAAAGAATGTCTGACACATCGTAAGAGCTTGAGAAATGTTAATTTTTCCTATTATTGTAACTATAACATAAAGAAGTTGAAATATAGTTGGTAGCACCTGTCCATTGTTAAATAAGTATGAGTCGTAACTCCCACCACACCACCATCTGTCATTTCTAGATTTGGTCTCACAAAAAAGAGCTAAAATGACCTCTCTTTTTCTCTCTCTCTCCACACACACACACACACACACACACACACACACACACACACATACATACACACGCACACACAATACTATATAGGCACATATATATGTGTATTTGTGTGTGTGTGTATTCGATAAGGCTTAGAAGTTGGCCCTAGAGTGTGTAGCTGAGATACTTTTGATCCTAATCCTACCAAGATTGCGCCAGACTATCTCAAAGGCACTGGAGCCAGGGTGAGATGTGGTTGTTTGACGTCCCTCATCACCAGTACTTTAATAATACAAAAAAATTACCGGCTCTAAATCCCCACTAATTTTTACAAGCTTCTTTTTCTCTCTTTCCAAAATCCTGGCTATGATGAAGCAAGGGAAGTTCAATGCACAAAATCCACCCTTGTTTTGGAGAGCAGTCAGGAAACTGAAATGTCAACTTGTGGGAAATTTACTTAAAGTAGTGGCATGTGGCCACAACACCGCAAATTGCTCTGGGCCTTCTGGAGCTGTGGTCAGAGCAGGCTCTATTTAAACTGTATCCTACTGGCTCATCTTTGATTCCGAGGACCTCTTATGCTTGTATCCAATTATAAAGTCTGTAGTAAATCTTGCTCTTTGCCAGAAGAGCTACGGTCAGCTTTTATAGCTTTCCTTTTATGTCCTAAACGAACCATAAATGCTCATGGTGGCTTACCATCTGTACATGTGCAGTTTCATATGTCCTCACAAAGGAAGTATATTCTGTGCATGTTCTTTCTTTGAAGTGCGTTGGCATTTTTCACTTAATGATTTGAAAGATTGGTGTTGTAGAGGTCAAGGCTAGATTCCCAGGTTAGCCTTCATTTTCCTTCTAATGTGTGTCTTGCAGTAATGAAAAGAAAACCTAAGTGGAATAGTTCAAACCCAGGTTCTGGTTTTGGCACGACCACAAATAGCTGCGTGACCTTGAAGAAAGCGCTTGGCTTCTCTGTGCCTTAGTTTGTTTATGAACTATGTACTGCTCAGTGAAATGGCAGGATTAAAATAATTGATCTGAGCTCCTGTCTGCTCCAAATGATACCACCTTACCCCAGATAACATTTTATATTTTATATAAAGTGCTTCCATATACTTTATCTTACTTATGCCTCCCAACAACCTTCTAAAGTAGTTACTGCCCAACTTCTTTCAGAAATGAGATTATTTGTACAAGCTCATGGGGCTGATTAGGGATATAACCAAGATCCAAAGCACGACTTCTGACACTTGGTACTGTGTTTTTCTTCTCTCCCTAAACTGTGTCTGGTTTATTACTCAGTGAAGACAACAAGAAAAGGAAAAAAGAGTCTAGAGCTCTGTACCTGTTGTAAGGCATAGTAATGATGAGGGTAAATGTGAGCTTTCCTCTCAACAAACAAGAGCAGTGATTCTGATCTGAACACGAGGGGAGGAGCATTCCAAGGAATTTCAGGTTGCTCAGTCCTAAAGACTGAGACCTACAAGAAGAGAACCCTCAGGTTTTTCTCTTTGGAAGGGAGGCCTTCTATAAAATCTTTCTGTAGGCTTTCAACTAGGTACAAAGAATAAATTAGGACTCTATGTCACTCGAGGGTAAAAGTGTTGAATTTACTTTGAATGGTTAACAATTCCACATGAACAGAGGGTGTTGATGTTGGTAAAATATTTCTGTGCTGTCAGTTTGTTTATCTGTAGTATTAAAGCATACCCAGCTACAGTTTCTAAATACATCATCTTAAGAAATGCAGCCATGTATTGCCAAGGAATTAGATGTTGGGTGGTTTTTTTTTTTTTCCCAAAGCAATAGGAATTCATTTCGACTTTGCTTGTTTAGCCACAGAATGGGTGGAATCATAAGCCTGCTCTTTGAGCATTCAGGCAGAAAACACTAAGCACTTGATTATGCTAACTCTGAACATTTGTCTCCTTTTTTCTGCCATTACAAGACAAAGAGCTGAATGTTCCACTATGACTCTCCTAAATCCTCTTTCCCAAATAAAAAGGACACCCTTCCTCTCCACAGACTATTTTAAGATCTAAGAGTCCAAATTAATTTGCAATACTTCTATTGGTTTGAAGTGTGGTACAGAAGGATCAGATGCTATTGCATTCATTTTGCTTTGAGTTTTCAGGGAGCTCTCTCATTTCTGAAAGATGAAATCTTCATATTGTTTGTACAGCTACCTCCGTAATGCCATTCTTTTTTTTTTTTTTTTAAAGATTTTATTTATTTATTTGTCAGAGAGAGAGAGGGAGAGAGAGCGAGCACAGGCAGACAGAATGGCAGGCAGAGGCAGAGGGAGAAGCAGGCTCCCTGACGAGAAAGGAGCCCGATGTGGGACTCGATCCCAGGACGCTGGGATCATGACCTGAGCCGAAGGCAGCTGCTTAACCAACTGAGCCACCCAGGCGTCCCCGTAATGCCATTCTTAAGGTCAGGTCTGCATTGGTTTTATCAATTGCCTGAATTCTTGTCTTGGCTCTGTGGTTAATTATTTGTGTCATCTTTGGTTAGTCACTTAACTTCTTGGTCTTAATGTCCTTACTGGTGAAATTAGGGTCAGGATTCATTCATTCAGCACTGATGGACTGCTTATTACAGGTAAAGCACTGTGCTTGGTCCACTATAAGTGCTATTTTTTTTTTTTTTTTTTTTTTTTTTTTAGTGAATGAAATAAGGAAAACAAAGCTGAAATAGAAAAGCTAGCAAGGAATTTACAAGGAAGTGTGGGGGTGAGAAGTGGGGGGGTACAGATGGGTAAACTATAAAAGGAAAATATATAAACAAATTCAGAATATGACTTTATTTTTATATTGTAGGATTCTACAGAGTCATAGTGTGATTTTTAGTTTAGGTGAAAAAAAGTGTTACCATTTAAATAGGTCAAAAATGAATGGGCACCATACCACTTTTGGAGAGGGAAATATTAGGAGCATAGAATGTAATGCTAGAAAGGATTTTGGTTTCATCTTTTGTCTTCAGGGAGACAAATGTTCAGAGTTAGCATAATCAGGTCACTATAAATGTTCTCACTTTACAGATGAGAAAATGAAGGCTTAATTCCCATTAAGATCAGAAATGGGTCTTTGCTATTGTCATTACTGTGTTACACTCTTCTGGATGACCTTGTTAATGTACTAAGACATATAGCAAAATATCAGTGAAGAGATGTCATGAACCTGAAATGATAATAACTCTATTAGAAAGTAAGAGCATAGTCAATGTGATTATAGACCTAGGAAATCCAATTGAATAATCCTGTGAGTCTCTTAGTAAGATTATTCATTTAAATGTCTGATTTTGTGTCATAATCACATTTCTTACTATTAGAAAAAAGCTTTTAATGTTTAAAAAAAAGACATTCCTTTAGGTCAACAACAATTTAAACAATGATCTCATCAATAAAAAGATACAATGTGCAGGAACACATCTATCAAGCTACGGTGTGGACTTATATAAAAAACAAAGGCAAACCAAAACTAAACTAAAACTCTTTACCAATAGAATTAGGTATTACCTAATACCAATTTCAAAATTGAATTTCTATAAAGATTTATCCTTCTCCTTGAAGTGGCATTGATATAGTAAAATATTAGTTCTTTTCCAATAATTAAAAGTTTAATGTACACTTAATACAAGTCTTAAATAAGTTTTATGAGAAAGCCGGTACATTGATTCTAAAGTTTGCGTAAATGAACACATTGATTCTATCAGTAAGAATAGGTGAGTAATTATAGCTAAGAATTTTTAAAGAGAATGTGTTCTCACATCCTCCCAGGTATTGCCAAATTTTATAAAGCTGCAATAAGGAAAATAAGAGATGTATTTTTTCCTTTTTTTTATTATGTTATGTTAGCCACCATACAGTACATCATTAGTTTTTGATGTAGTGTTCAGTAATTCATTAGTTGTGTATAACACCCAGTGCTCCATGCAATACGTGCCCTCCTTAATACCCATCATCGGGCTAACCCATCCCCCCAAAACCGTCAGTTTGTTTCTTGGAGTCCATAGTCTCTCTTGTTGATTTGTCTCCCTCCTCTAACCCCCTTGCCTTCATTTTTCCCTTCCTTCTCCTCATGTCCTCTATGCTATTCCCTATGTTTCACAAATAAGTGAAATCATATAACAATTGACATTCTCTGTTTGACTTATTTCACTCAGCATAATCTCCTCCAGTCCCATCCATGTTAATGTAAAAGTTGGGTATTCATCTTTTTTGATGGCTGAAAAATATTCCATGTATGTATGTATGTATGTGTGTGTGTGTTTGTGTGCATGTGCACGCATGTGTGTGTATGTATATATATACACACACCACATCTTCTTTATAATCATACACACACACACACTCCACATCTTTATCCATATATCTGTTGAAGGGCATCTCATCTCTTTCCACAGTTTGGCTATTGTGGACATTACTGCTATGCACATTGCAGTGCATATGGCCAATCTTTTCACTACATCTGTATCTTTGGGGTAAATATCCAGTAATGCAATTGCTGGGTCATAGCATAGCTCTATTTTTAATTTTTTGAGGAACCTCCACACTGTTTTCCAAAGTGGCTCTATCAACTTGCATTCCCACCAACAGTGTAAGAGGGTTCCTCTTTCTCCACATGCTCTCCAATATTTGTTGTTTCTTCCATTGTCAATTTTAGCCATTCTAACTGCTGTAAGGTGGTATCTCAATGTGGTTTTGATTTGAATTTCCCCGATGGCTAATGAGGATAAACATTTTTTCACATATCTGTTAGCCATTTGTATGTCTTCATTGGAGAAGTGTCTGTTCATGTCTTCTGCCCATTTTTGGACTTGATTATTTGTTTTTGGGGTGTTGAGTTTGAGAAGTTCTTTATAGATCTTGGATACCAGCCCTTTGTCTGTAGTGTCATTTGCAAATATCTTCTCCCATTCTGTGGGTTGCCTTATTGTTTTGTTGACTGTTTCCTTAGCTGTGCAGAAGTTATCTATCTTGATGAAGTCCCAAACGTTCATTTTCAATTTTGTTTTCCTTGCTTTTGGAGACATGTCTTGAAAAAAGTTGTTGTGGCCGATGTCGAAGAGGTTACTGCCTATGTTCTCCTTTAGGATTTTGATGGATTCCTGTCTCACATTGAGGTCTTTCATCCATATTGAGTTTCTTTGTGTATGCTGTGAGAGAATGGTCCAGTTTCATTCTTCTATATGTAGCTGTCCCATTTTCCCAGCACCACTTATTGAAGAGACTGGTTTTTTTCCCATTTGGTATTTTTTCCTGCTTTGTCAAAGATTAGTTGACCACAGAGTTGAAGGTCCATTTCTGGAGTCTCTGTTCTGTTCCATTGGTCTATGTGTCTGTTTTTGTGCCTATACCATGCTGTCTTGGTAATCACAGCTTTGTAATATAGCTTGAAGTCAGGCAACATGATGCTCCAAGCTTTGTTTTTCTTTTTCTACATTCCCTTGGTGATTTGGGTCTTTTCTGGTTTCATAGAAGTTTTAGGATTGTTTGTTCTAGCTCCTTGAAAAATGCCAGTGGTGTTTTAATAGGGATGACACTGAAAGTGTAGCTTGCTCTGGCCAGGATAGACATTTTAACAATGCTTATTCTTCCAATCCATGAACATGGAATATTTTGCCATCTTTTTGTATCTTCCTCAATTTCTTTCATAAGTGTTCTGTAGTATAGATCCTTTACCTCTTTGGTTAGGTGTATTTCTAGGTATCTTATGGTTTTTGGTGCTATTGTAAATGGAATTGATTCCTTAATTTCTCTTTCTATGGTTACATTGTTAGTGTATAGAAAAGCAACTGATTTCTGTGCATTGGTTTTGTATTCTGCCATATTGCTGAATTGCTGTATGAGTTCTAGTAAATTTGGGGGTGGAGTTTTCCACAAAAAGTGTCATATCATCTGTGAAGAGAGAGAATTTGACTTCTTTGCCCATTTAAATACCTTTTATTTCTTTTTGTTGTCTGTCTGCTGAGGCTAGGACTTCTACTACTGTCTTGAACAATAGTGGCGAGGGAGCGCATCCTTGTCATGTTCCTGACCCTAAGGGAAAGATTCCCAGCTTTTTCTCATTGATAATGATATTCACTGTGGATTTTTCATAGATGGATTTTATAAAATTGAGGAATGTTCCGTCTATCCTATACTCTGAAGGGTTTTAATCAGGAAAGGATGCTGTATTTTGTCAAATGCTTTTTCTGCATCAATTAAGAGGACCATATGTTTCTTCTCTCCCCTTTTATTAATATGTTCTGTCATATTGATTGATTTGCGAATGTTGAACCACTCTTGCATCCCAGGGATAAATCTCGCTTGGTCATGATGGATAATCCTTTTAATGTACTGTTGGATCCTATTAGCTAAGATCTTGTTGGGAATTTTGGCATCCATATTCATCAGGGATATTGGTCTGAAATTCTCCTTCTTGATGGGGTCTCTGCCTGGTTTTGGGATCAAGGTAATACTGACCTCATAGAATAAGTCTGGATGTTTTCCTTCTGTTTCTATTTTTTGAAACAGCTTCAGGAGAGTAGGTATTATTTCTTCTTTGAATGTTTGGTAGAATTTCCCAGGGAATCCATCATGTCCTGGACTCTTGTTTTTTGGGAGGTTTTTGATCCCTGCTTCAATCTTGTTATGGGTTATTGGTCTATTCAGGTTGTCAGTTTCTTCCTGTTTCAGTCTTGGAAGTTTATAGGTTTCCAGGAATGCAACCATTTCTTCTAGGTTGCTTAATTTATTGGCATGTAGTTGTTGATAATAATTTCTGGTGATTGTTCCTATTTTCTTGGTGTTAGTCATGATCTCTTCCCTTTTGTTAATAATTTTATTAATTTGGGTCCTTTCTCTTTTCTTTTGGGTAAGTCTGGCAAGTGGGTTATCAATCTTAATTTTTTCAAAGAACCAGCTTCTAGTTTTGTTGATGTGTTCTACCATATTTCTGATTTCTTTTTTTTTTTTTTTTTTTAAATTTTATTTTTTTTTAAACATATAATATCTTTTTATCCCCAGGGGTACAGGTCTGTGAATCGCCAGGTTTACACACTTCACAGCACTCACCATAGCACATACCCTCCCCAATGTCCATAATCCCACCCCCCCAACCCCCTCCCCCCATTAACCCTCAGTTTGTTTTGTGAGATTAAGAGTCACGTATGGTTTGTCTCCCTCCCAATCCCATCTTGTTTCATTTATTCTTCTCCTACACCCTTAACCCCCCATGTTGCATCTCCTCTCCCTCATATCAGGGAGATCATATGATAGTTGTCTTTCTCCGATTGACTTATTTCGCTAAGCATGATACCCTCTAGTTCCATCCACGTCGTCGCAAATGGCAAGATTTCATTTCTTTTGATGGCTGCATAGTATTCCATTGTGTATATATACCACATCTTCTTTATCCATTCGTCTGTTGATGGACATCTAGGTTCTTTCCATAGTTTGGCTATTGTAGACATTGCTGCTATAAACATTCGGGTGCACGTGCCCCTTCGGATCACTACGTTTGTATCTTTAGGGTAAATACCCAGCAGTGCAATTGCTGGGTCATAGGGGAGTTCTATTTTCAACATTTTGAGGAACCTCCATAATATTTCTGATTTCTAATTCATTGATCTCTTCTAGGATCTTAATTATTTCCCTTCTTATGCATGGTTTGGGCTCAACTTGTTGTTGATCCTCTGGTTCTTTAAAGTTTAAGGATAGTTTCTGTATTTGGGATTTTTCCTTTCTTTTCTTTTTTTTTTTTCCACTGAGACTTGGATGGCTATGTATTTCCCCCTTAGGACTGCCTTTGCCATATCCTGTAGATTTTGGACTGATGTGTATTTTCATTCTCTTTAGTGTCTATGAATTGTTTAAGTTCTTCTTTGATTTCCTAGTTGACCCAGACATTCTTGAGCAGGATCGTCTTAACTTCCAGGCATTTGAATTTCTTCCAAACTTTTTTTTCTGATTGAGGTCCTGTTTAAAAGTGTTGTGGTCTAAGAATGTGGAGGGAATAATGTCAGTCTTTTGGTATCAGTTGAGACATGATTTCTGACCCTGTATGTTGTCTCTTCTGGAGAAAGTTCCATGTGTGCTCGAGAAGAGTGAGTATTCTGTTGTTTTAGAGTTGAATGTCTGTATATATCTATGAGGTCCACCTGGTCCGGGATGTCATTCAAAGTTCTTATTTCTTTGTTGATTTTTTTGCTTAGATGCTCTATCAATTGCTGAGAATGGAGTGTTGAGGTCTCTTACTATTAATGTATTATTATCAATATATTTCTTTATTTTGGTTAACAGTTGGCTTATGTAGTTGGCTGCTCCCATTTTGGAGGCATAGATATTTACAATTGTTAGATCTTCTTGTTGGGTAGACCCTTTAAGAATATATAGTGTCCTTTTATATCTCTAACTACAGTCTTAGCTTAAAATCTTATTTGTCTGATATGAGAATTTTGCTACCCCAGCTTTCTTTTGAGGTCCATTAGCATGAAAGATGGTTCTCCATCACTTCACTTTCAGTCTGGATGTATCTTTAGTTTCAAAGTGAATATCTTCTAGATAGCATATGGATGGGTGCTGTGTTTTTATCCAATCTGTAACCCTCTGCCATTTTATGAGAGCATTTAGGCTGTTTATGTTGAGAGTGGTTATTGAAAGATATGATTTTATTATCATCATGTTGCCTGTGAAGTCCTTGTTTCTATATATTGTAAATTTCTGTTCTATATCACACTTGGGGTCTTTGTCCTTTTATAGAAGCCATCCCGCCTTAATATTTCTTACAGGGCTGACTTAGTGGTCACATATTCTTTCAGTTTCTGTAGGTCCTGGAAGTTCTTTATCTCTCTATCCATTCTGAATGACAGGCTTGCCAGATAAAGTATTCTTGGCTTCATGTTCTTCTCATTTAGTACCCTGAATATGTCTTGCCAGTCCTTTCTGGGTTGCCAGGTCTCTGTGGACAGGTCTGATGTTATTTTTATGTTCCTCCCTCTGTATGTAAGGAATCTTTCCCCCCTAATTGCCCTTAAGATGGTTTCCTTAGTTCTAAGATTTGCAAGTTTTACTATACATGCCAGGGCATTGTTCTGTTCTCCTTGATCTTGGGAGGGGTCCTCTCTGCCTCTAGGACAGGAATACTTGTTTCATTACCCAGGTTAGGGAAGTTCTCAGCTACAGTTTGCTCAAATATGTCTTCTAGTCCTCTTCTCTCTCTCCACCCCCTTAGGGATCCCAATAATTCTGACATTGGAATGTTTCATGGTGTTATTTATTTCTCTTTTAATATTATTTCTCTTTTACTATTATTTCTCTTTTACTATTGCTATATTACTATCTATTTCTCTGTTTACATGGATTTTAATCTGTTTGTTCCAGGCCTCCTCCTGTTCCTTCTTTTCTATCAATTTGTCTTTTAGATCACTAAATCGTTCTTCTGCCTTGTTTACCATAGCTGTTAGAGCAGCTAGATTAGATGGATATCATTGATAGCACTTTTAAGTTCTGCCAGATTAGCTCTCATTTCTGCCCTTAGAGAATCTATGTTGCCATTAATGGTTTTCTCCATCCTAGCTATTGTCTTTATAACTCTCTGATGTCTATTTCTGACAGCTTGCTTATATCCATATCCATTAGTTCTGTGGCAGAGGTCACAGTCTGTGAATCTTTCCTATTTTAGGGGTTCCTTCTCTTAGTCATTCTATTGAGGGGTGGTTGAGGGAATGTACAGAGTCCAAATTATTGACCACAACCCAAGCAAGATGCACCTGTTTTATAGGGACCTCAGGATTGGCTTCCTCTTGTTCTTCCAGACTGTCTTCTGGGGGAGGGGCCTGCCATGCTCTTACTCAGGCAACCCTGTTTGGGCAGAGTTCCCCTGCCCCCTTTGGGGGGAGGTGGGAAAGGGCTCAGTGAAAACCGGTATTTTGGGGCTTTTGTGTCTCTTCTGAGAGTCAGAGCAGAAGTGACCATAACCATACCTCTGTCTCAGAACAGAGAGATCTCAATCTGCTTTCCACTGAGCTCTCCATGTCACACTATCTCCGTTTCTGTCTGTGCTATTAAAACTGCAGATTCCTGGGTTGTGCATCCCACGGCAGTGCTCCCAGCCCTTGCTTCCAGGTCCAGGTGCGTCTCTGTCCTTTGTGCTTCTAAAATCCATAGCCACCCCCAATTTGCATGCACTCCCCTGCAGCTTGAGGTTTCAGTCTGGGGGGTTGCCATAAAGTCCTTTCCCTGCCACTACTGGTCTGTGAGTCTGTGCCTGGTCCCCAGCATGGGAGCCTTTTGCACTCCAGCGGTGCAGGATCCCAGAGGCTCCCCCACTTCCATTTATCTTTCAATATCTACCCACAAAAATCACAGCTCCCCACTTCATACCTCAAGACCAACTGCCAGAGATAGTCTGTTTGTGAGATCTAAATATATCTTCTTACATCTCAGGCTGATTTTGTGGGTGTTCAGAATGGTCAGGTAGATATCTACCTCAATTCAGGGGACCATTTGAAATAGGGTCACTTACTCCTCCACTATCTTTTTCTCCCCCACTAAGTGACATATTAAGGAATAAAAGTGAAATCCCTAGAGTAGATTCTAGTAAGGAAGATAATTTATAGGTGGCATGGGAGCATCCCAACACAGTAAGGGAAAAGATTTGTTGTTCAATAAATGATGATGAAAAAACTTCATAAAAATTGAAATTAGCACCTTGTATGTACATCATATTTATAAAAATTCCAACTGTGAAAAGGAATTAAATGGGGTAAAATTCAGTAAAGAACCAGGAGAAAAATAAAGATGTTTGTATATATAATCTTGGCATAGGGAAATCCTATCTAAGCAAAATTCCCAAAAGAGAAACTATAAACTATTGATAAATTTGATCAATTAAAAAGAAAACTTCTTCATGCAAAAATAGTGGAAACAAAATTAAAATACAAGTGATAAATTGATAACATTTTTATGATGTGTATGTATATACATTACACATAGTAAATGGTAATTTTTAGTAACCTAATTGCACAAACTTACAATGTTAACATTTTTGGAGATTGATTTAGTCTTATATATGACAAAGATTTTAAAAGTTCATACATTTGGCCATAGAAATTTCACTTCTAGAGTTGGAAAGTCATAAATTACCACTAGAACCTGAAGCAATGCTCTTTTCCTGGCAAAGGGGCAAAGTAGTGTAACAACAATAATTACAATATTGAGATTTACTCAGTATCTATTATGGTTTGCTTAGTGCTTTATAGAGCTACTGCTTTTATCTCTTTTGACAAAGCAAAGCACATCAAACAATGTATTAGAGAGAAAGTCCTCAACGTACACATTTCTTTAGATCTTCTTTCTGACAAACATCTTTAATCATAGTCACTTTCTCCTAAGATATAAGAGAAATGCCAACTTAGGTTACCTAGGAAATCTCTACTGGGCCTGTTTAATATAAATGGTGACCCATGGGACATTCTCCAAGGTTTTATGCAGAGTCCTTCTATTTTTTCACGGTGTTTCAGGGAAATAACTTTGGTAGGTTCATAATCAGACTCTGCTGAGATGCTTCTCAGCAGGTCACTAGAACCTGGGGTTGGAGCATCCATATTTTCTCCTACACTCTGAAGACTTTGATGGACTTCTTACTTTGGCAAAGATTTGTGTGTTCTGAAATTGATGGAGCATTTCTTTTTCTCCATTTTAATGGATGAAGTATGGAAGTGATTCGTCTGGGACACAGTTATTTTATAAACTGGGATCGGAAGATGTATTACTCTGGAAAATCCACACCTGCTGAAGCTCGGACAACTACTCTCAATGAGGAACTGGGCCAGATTGAATACGTTTTCTCTGACAAAACAGGAACCCTCACTCAAAACATCATGACTTTTAAAAAATGTTCTATTAATGGGAAAATCTATGGTAAGGGAAAGAGTTCTTCTTTCTTACTGATATATATATTTTTTAAGATTTTATTTATTTGACAGAGATCACAAGTAGGCAGAGAGGCAGGCAGAGAGAGAGAGGGGAGAAGCAGGCTCCCTGCCAAGGCAGAGGCTTTAACCCACTGAGCCACCCAGGCGCCCCTCTTACTGATACTGTTAACAGTTCTTAAAGACCATAAGCAACTCTATTTTGTAAGACAAGCCATTTATTGCTGGCTTTCTTATTAATATGGGCACTGCCAGCATCTAACATAGTGCTCAGCATATAATAAACACTCACTAAATATTTGTTCAATGAATGTTGAATAATTGAGATGAAACTTTGTATTTGTTACAATTTGGGAATAGAGATAGGGGTTAGATCTGATACTATCTGAGATTGCTTTTGGTGCTCTGTGTAATTATGCTCCATGGTGCTTAATATGCCCATATCCCAGGGAGGAAAAATTTTTTGCAACTTAATTTGCTCAGTAAAAGCAGTGTTTCATACTTGCTTCCTAACAGCTCTGGAAGTGATGTTAGGGCCTGTGTTTTTAAGAATTTACAGTTCATTCCTAAGAATTCACACTGCACAGGGCTATTTTGAGTGACCAGACAAGCTATATCATTAATATCCAATTCCTATTTGCTTTTGTCAGGACACCTGCTCTGAATTAAGATTTTCAGGCATTCTTTTTACATGTGACCCTTGTCACTCTGATTTTGGCCAGTTATTAGATAGTTCTGCTGAAAGCATGGGAGATCAGCAGAAGGTTTCCATTGGGTGTCTCGGATTCCTGATCTCTCTTCACTGACTCCGAGTGCCCAGGTTTTCAGTACAGAAATTTCAAGAAGAAATAACCGAGAAAGAGAGGTAAAACTTCCCTTTGTCTCCTGATAAGAAGCTTTACACATTGCCAAATATTTTAAAGTAAGATTTGATCTTGAACAAAATTAAGAAACACAAGAAGTTGATTTTTATACTCTCCTGCCTCTTGACCTCCCTTTGCTACCCCCACTCCTTTAACCCACCTCTCCTCTGCTCTAATTTCCCCCTTTCTGGGTGAGAACCAGACAATTCTTAATCTGGCCTTCCATAAGCCCTCAGTTACACTGTGCTTTTCTCATATCACTATTACAGTAACTTGTAGGTAAAATAGAGACTTTCCCTAAAAATTTTTTTTTACGTAATTTTTAGGAGCTTTCTAAAAATACTGGCTGAGCCCAAAGAGTAGTTTAAGTGGGAAAATTTTATCCAGAGTAGTAGAGATTTTTTTTTTAAGATTTTATTTATTTACTTGACAGGGATCACAAGTAGGCAGAGAGGCAGGCAGAGAGAGAGAGAGAGAGGAGAAAGCAGGCTCCCTGCTGAGCAGAGAGTCCAATGTGGGGCTCTCTCCCAGGATCCTGAGATCATGACCTGAGCCGAAGGCAGAGGCTTTAACCCACTGAGCCACCCAGGTGCCCCGCAGAGATATTTTTAATTTGGAGGACATTTTGGATTTTTTTTTTGGTCATGGAACATATTGATAATAACATAATAATGATAATATCACTTTTAGGAAATAATGCTAAGTAACTTATCAGACTTGTGTACCAGGATTTCTTTGTAGAGATGTTTGTCACAGGTCTATTTTTAGCAAAGGCCCTTGATTTTCACAAGTATATATATCCCAAGACCTTTGCAAATTTCCAAATTTCCAAATCCCATGACGCTTGCAATTTCCCTAGTAAAATGCAGAACTGAAATATTTAACTAACCTCTTTATACCCTTAGTTTATATACTATTATAATTTATAATGTATTTTTGATGTCATTTAAATATATTCTTACTAAAGTACTCACAGAATGTTCAAGAATCACTTTTTCTTGTTTTCCTATAGATTGGTCTTGTTTATATCATATATTCAGCCTTGGGAAAATTGGGCATTCTACTCTGATTTATCTAAATCTGTTTTCTAGCTCAGAACTTTTATTTTCTTCAACATCTTTAACTTTTCTTCACTTTCATCACCACCTTTATAAGCATGCTCCCTTTTGAGGGGTCCTTTTACAGGAAGGCACAGCTTTGTTTCGTTTTTATCAGTTATGAGTTACTGCCTTATGGCACAATGACTGGAGCATAATCTTAGTGAGTTTGAGATTTAAATTCTAGGAACATGTCAAGTTTCATTCACTGGCTTGGGGATTCTGCCCATGTTGCAGACACACAGCGGTCCAGATTTAGACCAGTGCTCCAGAAAAACAGCAAATACTGATTCATCAGAGGCTTTTCTGGGTCATAGCGTTGTGTAGTGAAAAGAGAGAGACTCAGGTTCAAAAACATACAAGGCTGACATTTTAGCCTCAGTTTAGTAACTTCCCATGGATTTCTGTTCTCCAGTTCCCTCACTCGTAGAACAGGAGTGAAAAATCTTCACAAGTTTGTTATGAAAATGAGTGATAATACAAGTGCCCAGCACAGGATTGATCCAAGAAATTCTTACTATCTTTGCAAGAAATATAGTCTTGGTAAATGGCATTAAATCTTCAAATGCTAAGCAAAAATTAGAAAAATCTTAAAAGCTTCCGAAGAGGAGAAAGCTAAAATAAATTATGCTATACAGCTATTATACAACCATTCAAATTTAGATTCACAAAGAATTTTAATGAGCAGAGAAATTCTCACAAATTCTTAGGTTAAAAACAGCAGGAACCAGACATTTTTGAACTCTGTGATAAATATATGTTTGCACGCACACACACACACACACACACACACACACACACACAAACTCGATGTCAAAAAAACTCTATAAATATTTGTTATCCCTAGGGGGTGGGATTATTAGTAATTTTTATTTTCTACTGTAAACATCTTGTATTTTCCAATTTATCTATAATAAGGATATATTGGCTTTATACTAAGATAAATTATTTTTAAATATTTGGCACATATTTGTCTATGTGTCCATGGGGGCATGGACACTGTTTAACATTTACATGCTAATTTGATCTTGATATTACATAGCTGTACCTGGCCCAAACCAAGATGGAGATGTACTCACCAGGCTCTAATATTGGTGAGAATTGGTCTGTCTAGGATGTCATTTTGAATGCCCCAGGATAAAGTAGAAAACAAAAATTTGCCTCTGGCAAACATCATAGGTAATGTGATAGCAGAATGATAAAATTTACAGAAGTTCATGATCACGAGCTTTATATTTTCTTTTAATGCATACTGCATTTTAGTTCTATCTGGGCAAACCTGGGTATTTCTCTGGATTAATCACTATGTCTAGGCCTATAGTTTGAAACCACTCCTAAAAAGTCTACCTTTGAACTCATAATGCCATCTAGTAATGGTGCTTTAATAAGTGTATTCCTTAAAATGAAATGTCTAAATCTAGTTTTAATTTCATTTACTATTCTCAATTTATTTTGGCAGGTGAAGTTCCTGAAGACATGGGTCAGAAAACAGATATACCTAAGGTGTGGAGGTGATAAATTTCATTCTTACTTTTAATTTCAAATTGTACATGTGTTTCTTTTTTTTTCTTTTTAATTTTAAATTTTTAAAATTTAAAAAATTAGCATATAATGTATTATTAGCCCCAGGGGTACAGGTCTGTAAATTGCCAGTGAATCGTACACTTCATGTACATGTGTTTTTAAAATGAGGAGTTCCTGGAGGCCTGATTTCCACTGTGACCAGATGAAATATTTAGTATATAACTTAAAAAAAAATAGATTTAGATGGTTCAAAATCCCTTCTATTGAGGTCCCTCAATCACAGAGTTCCCTCTGTTTTATTCTTTTAGAGATATTTCAAAGTATACAAGGTAGTATTTTTTCTCCATATTTTACATAGGTGGTAGCATACTCTCTGTGCTGTTCTTAACTTTCTCAATGATATATTTGAGATCTTTCTAGAGTAGTGGAATTGGAATTCCACTAATTAGTGGAATCGCAAATGGAATTGCTAAATCAAAAGGTATGTACATTTGTAATTAATAAATATTACCATTGTCTCCTTTAAAATTTTTACATTGCCACAAGCAATGTACAAGAGTGTTTTCCCCTACTCTTACCAACACAGTGTTTTGTCAGAGTTTTTTTTTTTTTTTTTTAAGAGTTTACTTATTTATTTGACACAGAGAGATCACAAGTAGGCAGAGAGGAAGGAAGAGAGAGAGGAAGCAGGCTCCCCGCTGAGCAGAGAGCCCAATGCAGGGGCTCAATCCCAGAACCCTGGGATCATGACCTGAGCTGAAGGCAGAGGCTTAACCCACTGAGCCACCCAGGCGCCCCTTGTCAGAGTTTTTGATATTTGACAAGACTATGTGAAATGATATGTCAATATGGTTCTTGTTCTAATTTATTTTTTTATGAGTGAGGTTGGACACCTTTTTATATAGTTAATAGTTGATTCTATTTTATCTTTACCCATTTTTCTGTTGGTTTGTAATCCATTCATGGTTTCTGCAAATATATGTCACTGGTGTTAAGCTGTTTTCTCTGTGTGCTGCTAGATGCTGTTTGCTAATGCTTTATTTAGATATGTGCCGATGGGTTTGTAAGACACATCAGTCCTCAGTGGTTTTGGGGGAGGAGGTGAAGTCTGTTTTGCTACCAATATTATATTTACTTCGGAAAGAGAATAATTTTTCCTATTTTTCATTATTTTTGTATTCCATGGGACAGTTTATGTAACATCAGAATGATTTGTGCCTTAAAGTTGAGTAAAGAAGTCTCTTATGGTCCTTTTAATTTTCTCTTTGTGGCTATTTAAAAAAAAATTTTCTTATTTTTATTTGTCTTTTTCCTTTTTTATCTTGATTACATTAGAAAGTTGCCCCCTTCTTCTACAGAGAAGTGCAGCTTTGGGTTTTATTTATTATTTGTATATATTTTCCTGTCTCTGCTTTTCTCTTTATTAATGCCATCTATCTTCATTTCTGAAGATTTTTTTCTTTTTCTAACTTCATACTTGGATGCTTAATAACTTCATTTTTCTTTTTTTATATACAAATATTTGTTTTTTAATTTTTCTCTGAATACTTCTTTAATTTTATCACATAGATTTGGCCTGTAGTTTATTAAACTAATTTTATTTTTGTCATATCAATTTGAATATCCACATTGAAACACAGGTTTTTAAGGAAGAGTTTTAAAATTCCCAAGGGCATAGAGTTTTCTCCTCCACTTTATTGCACTTTTAATAAAAGAACAGATTTTTATTCTTTTTACTTTCTTGGGATTTATGGGGTTCTCTTTGTGACTTAATATAGTCAATTGTTGTCAGCATTCCAGGCTTTTTAAAAAGAAAGTGTATGTATATTCTGTTTTCAAGGTATAAATTTCGCTAGATGTCAGTTATTTCTATCTTGTAAATTATATTATTTAGGTCTTCTATTTCATTATTATCTTTTATCTATATCACCTCTTAGCATAAAAGCGAACAATTAAAGTATTTTGAAAATCTTTCTATATATATAGCTCTTATATAGCTTGAAATCTTTGTTTTGGAAGTATTGATGCTATTTGAGGATAAATTGATACTCATTGTAGTACATTTTTATTGTGAATTACATAATTTAGCATTAAAACTGCTCTCCTTTGACTAATTTAATTCTTCTTGGCCTGAATTCAATCTTAGTTGATGTTAATGTCATGACTTCTGGTTTCTTTTCATTTGCATGTGCCCACCTGTTATTTTCTGTGTTTCTGAATGATTTTATGCGTGTCTTGTGTGTATAGCATATAGCATGCTTATGTATAGCATATATAAGATTAGAATTTGCTTTGCATTCCAATCTTTTAATAATTGAATTTGGGCCATCTACATAGGGGTATGTATTGTCTTAGTTATAATATTCGAAGTTGCATTTTGTGTCCAACATTAAAATAATTTGTTAAATGGATTCTTTATTCTGTATGTATGCATTTCTTACAATGTCTGGGAATATTAGGAAAGTATTTCATTGTTTTTCTACCATATACTTTGAAGAGATTATGTAATATTCTTAATACTTTTTTTAAGGCAATGTCTATTAATTTCTCAACATAAACAATGATGAAATTACATTTCTCCTTTCCCTCATATTTTCCTATTGTTATATTTTAAATTTTTCTTAGTCCTAAATACATATGGATTTTTATTAGTTGATTTAAAACTTTAAATATCATCTTACCTTCAAAAATAAAATGAGGAAATCCATATTTTCCAATTTTTTAGCTGTCTTTTCATCTTGTATAGTCAAGGTATATAATATAGACATTTTGTTTTGGCATCTTAATCTCTCTATTTCTTTTAGACTTAGTCCTTCAGTTAAAGGGATTTAGTGCTCACCCTTAACTAGTCCTTTACTAATGATTTTCCCAGTTATCTCTTATTTGGATGAAGTTCATCTTCTAGTTTCAAGAAGGGTTCAGAATAATGAACTGTGTGCTGAGTTTATACTCAAATGAGAGCTTGATTGGTTATAATCTCTTTGAGTCACAGTTTCTTCGCTGGGAGTGTTAGGGAAGTCTAAGGTCAGTGTGTATTTTACTCCTTACTAGTGACTTTATCATTTTTTCTCCAAATGCAGTTGTTTTCAAAACTTCTTACATGAACCAAACAATCTATGATTAAATAAGTCTCTGTGATTCTGAGATACACAACTGAGTGTCCTGTATGCAGGTCTTCTCAAATACTTGGATATAATAGAAAATATTCTATAGTTTCCAAAACAAAGTACATATTAAAAGTATTTTCCCATCAACTGTTTATTTTGCCAAGACACTATCATAAGATTAGTGCTTTCAGTAATAAACTTTTAGAAGTACATTCTGTGCTTTCTGGAAGTTACTGAATAACAGGGACCTTCACAATTGAATCCTCCTCCACTATTTTGTTCTACCGTATTTCTTTTATCATGTTTTTCTTTTTCTCAACACATTTTAAAGTGTATAGTTCACTGTTATTAAAAATACTCATGATGTTGTACAGCAGATTTCTAGAACTTTCTCATCTTGCATGATGGAAACCCTATACTCATTCAACAGCAGCTCTCCATTTCCCCATTCCTCCAGCCCCTGGAAAAAACCATTCCACTTTCTGTTTCTATGAGTTTTACTATTTTGGTACCTCATGTAAGTGGAGTCATTCAGTAATTATTCTTTGGTGACTAAATTATTTCACTTAAACATGTGCCTTCAACCTTCATGTTGTGGCGTAAAGACAGGATTCTCTTTTTTATGGCTGGATAATATTCCATTGTATCTGTATGGCACATATTCTTCATTCATTCATTTGTTGATGGATATTTACATTGTTTCTACCTCTTAGCTATTGTAAATAATGCTGCAATGAATATGTGAGTGCAAATATCTCTTCAAGATCCCAGTTTTAATCCTATCATTATTTTATGCAGTACCTCCAGAGAGATCTGAGAAAGTATGCTGTAATAAAACACATTAATATTTTTGCATTGGAAAATATTAATTCATACTAAGTGGACTCAAAAAAGTCTATAATTAGACACATACCATTTTAGGTCAGATATTGCTGCCAATATGAACTCAAGTCAGGTCAGGTTTTGCCACTGAGTAGGTTTTGAAAAAGACATCACTTTTAGGGCTTCTTTGTATGTTGGAGTTGCAATAAGTATTTGAGGATCTGTACAGCCATTGCATTTTTTTTACTTATGGTTTTGGAGGGGTCACTGCTTTGGTGCTTGGCTCTGAAATGAGAAGATAATATTTAATAGGAAGAAACAGAAAGCCATTGTAGTGCCAGATGTTTGGGGCTGAAAAATCATACAAGCACTAAAAATACATAGAGGAAGTGTTTTTGAATTTTAAAAGATTATAATTGGATTGAGATGTATAGTTTTTTCCCCCTATTTTTCTTCTACAGAAAAATGAGCCTATGGACTTCTCAGTCAATCTCCAAGCAGATAGAACATTTCAGTTCTTTGACCACCGTCTGATGGAATCTGTTAAACTGGGGGATTCCAAAGTGTATGAATTTCTTAGGTTACTTGCCCTTTGCCACACCGTAATGTCAGAGGAAAATAGTGCAGGTAAGTACAAAGTATGTCCCAGTGGTGAGCCTTTTTAAATCAGAAATGATACTTCATTTAAAATATTTGGAATTAGAAGGATGTTCAATTAAAAGTATATATTGCATAAGGGGTTTACCTATCACTAGCTTTTCTTTGCTTTTATTCATATACTGAGTATTTTCCAAAAATTATGAAGAGACTGAAAAGGAGAGAAAAAGAAGAGAAATAGGAGTAATGGAAAGATGAGGCCCAAATGTGCAAGTACAAGGGGATGAAATCTTTCTAACAATTGAGCACCATATTTAACTGTGAGCTTCCTGGTAGCCAGGACAAGCAGGAAAATAATAGCTCAGGTGCTTAGCTCTCATCATTAACATGAACAACTAATAGGTACAGATGATGATCATGCATATGTGTAGAATGAATGGGTTTTCCCAGTAGTGGGGGATAGATGCACACAGATAGTGGGATACTCTTAGTTCCCATTATGAACAAGTCCTCACACTATTAAGATGGTTGTTTAGGACTCGGAGTTCATAGAATAGAACAAAATCAGCTGGGCCACTTCAATATTGAAGTGATGAGGCAGGTAGATAATGGTATAGTGAACCAGCTTCTTGTTTCAGTTGAGTCCAATCTATTCCATTTGTGAGTTTTATTTCTTTCTGCTACCAGTGAGTGAGTAAATATTACCACCCAAGTGGTAAAGTGAAAAGTGAAATATATATAAAGTGAAATATATATAAAGACTGTTGAATGTATGTATGTATGTAATATATATGTGTATATGTATATGTACATATATATATATATATATATATATATATATATATATATATATTTGCATGTCTTTTCGCTCTCTATTTTTTCTTTATTTTTTCTGTTCTTGCAGTTACATTCAAGCCATAGTTTTGTCCTCCATGATGCTGGAGTAACACTTTCCCCCAGTTTTAATTACTGTGAAGATTTACATTTTTATATTTATGACTCAAACTGATCTTTATAATTTTAAGGCCAATGATTAATTATATTTTTATCTGAGGATATCACAACGCCTTTAAGTAAGGCATTTTTTATCATTGCCCTTTGAGGTTATTTCATTTCCAAAACTTTTTTATTTTAATAGTAATCTTTTTATTTTAATGTTATATACCTTCTTAGAGCTCTTTGAGGATCTTAATTATTCTTAATTGGAAATTTTCTTTTGTTTCTGCTATGATTTTTTATTTTATGGAATGTCGTTTTTTGAATTCTGTGTCTAATTTTCATTTTCTCAGAGGTTTGATGACTTGTGGTTAACTATTCTTTTTGTTTGTTTACAATTGCTTATTTAGAGATGACTGTTCTTTGTATTTGAGAATCCTTGTTTGTCCCTTGGTGAATGTAGATTCTGATTACAGTGGCCAATCTCCCCAGATTGTGGGGGAGAGATAAAATGCATAGCTCATCTTCTGGGTGTGGAGTTCCTCTCTCCAGGAATTCATATGGTATCTGGGCTTAACCATCTTACTTTCTCAGATATAGTTCTAGGAGTCTGTGTCAAAACTCCCACTTAAGGGAGAGTTGTACTCAACGTCTGACCTGGAAGAAAATGTCAACCATTGGGCTTGTTTCCCTCATTTTCTCTCTCTTATCCTTGTGGAATTGAATTGAAGCGATTCAGGCTCTTCTCAGTTTTGGTCTCTAGCTGCAGCACTCAAATCTTTGAGGTTTTTTTTAGGTGGATTGTACAATTTCTTTAGAAGAACATTTTCCAGGTTTTGTTCTGGTGGCAACTGTTTAGAGAAAGCTGTCAGAAGAAGGAACTCAAATGGGCTGGAGTTCTGAGTGGAATTCTTCAACTAATTTTATTAATGATGTCCCTAAGAGCACTACTCTTCTCATTTGCTGACTCTGAGTTTGGAGAGTCTTTTGGGGATTTCTCATACCTCTGTATTCATTTCCTTTTGCAAATGCTTTGAGCTGTGTTTTTCTCTTTCTTCTTCAGTGGTTAAATCTACTTTTTATCTTGCAGACATTTCTCAAACTTCTAGTTTACTGATAGCATTCATTCTTCTTTTCTAGTATCACTTAAAATTTTTTTATAATATATAATTAAATGTAATAAAACACACAGATCTTATGTGTGTTGTTTGATGAGTTTTGACAATTTTATACACCCATGTAGCCCCTGTCCCCAACCCCAACAAGGTGTAAACCCTTTCTGTCACTCCAGAGAGATTACTCCTGTCCCTTTTCTGTCTACAATCCCAACCCCTGCCCAGCCAACCACTGCTGTGATTTCTATCATTAGAGATGAATTTTGACTGTTCCTGTACTTCATATAACTGGAATCATAAAACATGTATTCTTTTGTGTCTGGCTTGTTTCACACAGTGTATTTTTTTTTTTAAAGATTGATTTATTTCCTTTTTAGAGAGAGAGAGTATGTGTGAGCTGGGGGAGGGGCAAAGCGAAAGGGCGAGAGAGAATCTCAAGCAGACTCCACTATGAGCACAGAGCCCAATGTGGGGCTCAATCTCATGACCCTGACCAAGATCATGACCTGAGCCAAAACCAAGAGTTGGATGCTTAACTGACTGAGACACCCAGGCACCCCTCATATAATGTAACATTTTTATCATTCGTCTGTGGTGTCATATTAATCAATAGTTCATTCTTTTTTATTGTTGAGTAATATTACATTATGCAAGTGTACCATAATTTTTATTATAGTCTTCTGTTCATGCACATTTGGGGTGTTTCCAACTTTGGGCTATTAGGAGTAAAGCAACCATAAATGTTTTTATGTCTTTAAAAATATTTAACAAATTTGTTTTTGGTAAACACTTAGGAATAGGAATTGGTAGGTCATAGTTTATGTCATGTATATGTTTAATTTTATAAGAAACTACCCAGCTATCTTTCAAAAGTGGTTGTATCATTTTACAAATTCCACCATCAATGTACAAGAGTTCTAGTACCTTGACATTCTTGCCACCATTTAGTATTATCATTCTTAAATTTTACCCATTCTGGTGGTTATTGGGTAATACCCTGCCATATAAAGGTATTTTGAAGTGAAGAGATATAGATGTATATATCCTTTTTACTATTTCTATCTCTGCTTTAAGATATCAAATTCTAAGTGAAGGTTTACATCACTGAGTGGGGGAATTATTTTGCTCTCTTATTAAACCTTTAATTACAGGATAGCTTAAATCCATATGTTAAAGTACCTTGAAAAACAAAGTTTTCTTATATAAATGTTAATTAAGGAAAAGAGTAGAACCCATATCTAATAAACTTAAAATTTGTAATTGTATAATTAATAGTTGAAGCTATTGCTTTAATTTTAAATGTGTGCTGTTTCATGAAGAAGTCATTTGGGGAAGTTGACATTCTCATTTCCTTAATCAGGATGAAATTTTAGAAGCAGGAAAGTGGAAAGTACAAGAGTTTTTGATAGGATTTTTTTTTCTATTTTAGTGTATTGCAATTAAAAAGATAACAAATTTAGATTTTTTTTCCTTATTGCCCCATTATATTGGTCTTTTAAAATTTGTTGAGGCTTGCTTTATGGCCTGGTATGTTTTATGGTATGTTTTCAGTTCCTATAAATTTCTCATGTGTGCTTGAAAGGAATGTACATTCTATGGTTATTATGTCCTGGGTCCTAAATACATCCATGAGATAATATTTGCTAATTGTTCAGTCTCCTACCTCTCTGTGGATTATTTTGAGTACTTGATTTCACAATTAGTGAGTATGTTAAAATCATCAACTATTGTGGTGCATTTGTCTGTTTCTATTTGTAGCTATGTCAATGTTTGCTTTTTATGTTTTAAGGTTGTGTTATTAGTTAGATACTCATTTAGACTTATGTCTTTTTAAATTAAACTTGTATCAGTATACATTGATTCTCTTAATCTCCAGTAGTATTTTTGCCTTAAAGTTTATTTTGGCTGACATGAATATAGTTATAGATGTTATAGATGTTTTGCTTTTGTTAATATTTGCATTGTTTACTTTTTCCCACTATCTCTTGCCAGCCTACCTGTCAATCTTTTCTTTGTGTTTTAGACACATCTTTTGTGAGTGGAATAATTTTTGACATTTAAAAATATACTTAGTTTGACAGAATGAAAGGTTAAGCGCAACATTTAGTCCATCACCTTTATTGATTATCGATATATTTAAATTTTAAGTATTTCATATATAATTAGTGGTGTATTTAGTTTATTTCTACCATCTTATTTGTATTTTATAGTTGCCCCATCTTTTGTCTTAATCTCTTCTTTTTTTTCCCCCTCTTATGGATTTATTCTATTTTTACTTCTGCTGTTTGGAATCCTTATTTGTATTTGAGCGGTTAGCCTAGAAGTTTTAGCATAATGAAATTACCAAAGCCTAAGCCTTCTTTTGAACAAAACAAAGGATTTAGAACCCTTCAACAGTAATCAACCCTGTAAGAAGACTTATATAGTCCTCTTGTCATGTATTTTCTTTTTTAATCCCATAAGATGTTTTTATTGTTTTTATAGTCAGTGTTTCCTTAGATTTATCCTATATACTTACTAATTTCTATGCTTTTTAATGCTTGTCCTATCTCTGATCTGTTGCCATAAAGTGTATTCTTTAGAATTTCTGTGAGGGAGAGAACCTCCTGGTAGTAAACTTTCAAAAACTTGTTTGAAAACAACTTTATTTCATTTTTATTCTTGAAGATTTTGCTGTATGCAGAAATTAAAGGTGACAATTTTCTCTCAGCACACTGAAGGTACTCCATTGTATCCTGCCACTATTTCTGTTACTGTATAGTCAGCTCTCAGTCCAGTTGTCAGACTGAAGGTCATCAGTCTTCTCCTCCTGGCTATTTTTAAGATTTCTCCTTCCATGTTCTCACTGTAGATGTGGGTTTTTATAAAATTTATATTGCTTAGAATTCATTGAGATTATTGAATCTGTAGAATGTCATCTCTCATCATTTCTGGAGTTTCCTTGGCCATGTATTTTTTCCAGTGTTGCCTCTGACTCATTTTCCCCTCTCATGTTAGATGTTCAGTGTCAGGTATTTTCACTCTGTTCTCGTCTTTTAAGAAGTTTCTCATTTTTCTCTTTCTTTGTCTCTTTGGGATGTATCCTGGAATATTCTCCATTTTCCCCCAGTACACTACTTCTTTCTCTAATAGTATCTAATTTGCTGCTTTTAATTTTTAATTTCTATTAGGTCTTTTGTTCTTTATCAAATCTGCTTAATTTTATGCCTCTTATTTTTTGAAATCTATTAAGTATTTGTGTGTGCTATTTTTAATAATTCCAATATCTGCTGTTTTTGCAGATATTATTCTTTCTTTTCTTTCTGTTGGCTCTCATTGTGTCTTATTTATTGGGATTTTAATAATTTTTCACTTTGAGATGACCATTTTACTTGGAAGTTTGTTTTTAGAAATCCTTTGGGTCCTAAGGTAAAGGCTGGTTCCTCCAGGGAGGACTTGCTTTGCTTTGGTCAGCGTTCTAACCCAGGAACATATTAAACTAAATTTTCAATTTGATTTTTTTAAGCCACTTAGATATTGTGAATTTAGGGTGCAAATATGCATGAACCCTCACAGGCTGGAAACCAACGATCAAGTTCTCCTGGTTAAGAAAATGCCCTCAAGGCAAAAGCTGCTACAGTCTTCTTTTATTCATTTTATTTTTTTCCTCAGTCTTTGACCTGAACAATTCTTATTTTCTTACCAGTACCTCTTTCATAAATGTATTTAAAAAATTAAAATGTTTTATATGGAATTGTAATTGTTTGTAGCAGGGAAGTTGGTCCTGGCACCTAGTTTACCATGTTGCCGGAAGTGGAAGTTATATCTTTTCATAGGTAAATCAAGTAATTGTTTTAATTCCTTTTCCTTTTTGAATTTCAAAATTAATTTATGCCTACTATATAAGGGAAAACCACACAGTACCAAGTTTATAAAGGCAAAGCTAATAATTCCTTCCATGAACTCCTGCAATCTCACCCCTACAGTGAAAACCAATGAAAACGTTTGGTGTGCATCATTTTACCCTTTCCACTTGTGCATATATATATGAATATATATAATAAGCAGGTGGTTTGTTTTTGATGAAAAGGAATCATAGTATACACATTAATATGTAATTCATTTTTTAAGAATTTTTCTTGGACAGTACTATAACTCAGTAAATATGGTTATAACTCTGCCTACTTTTTCTGATGTATTTTTACAAAGATAATACAATTTTATGTAGAAGGATTTACCTTATACATGCTGTATTTTTATGGCTTTTTTTTTTGTTTTGTTTTCCTCATTTCATTCTTTTTCTTCTGCCCTCTTATTCTTAGCCTAATACTTTCACAATATCAGCCACCAAGAATGAACATACCAGTTTGATTTCTTACATTTTAAGAGTTTCTAGTATGCATTCTCATGAAATGGTCATTAGTAGCAGACTCAAGTGGAATTTGGAATATCTGCTCCATTACTCTTGGCTATATGATCTTACCCAAATTATATAACCTCTATAGTCATAGGTCAGTGGTATAAAATGGAAAAAATAATTTTAATAATCCCTACCTCAGGTCTGTCTGTGAGGATTATGTGAGTTAACACATATTAAGTGTTTTAGTTTGTGAAACTTCCACTCCACAATTCTAGTCACTGAAAATACAAAGATTCAGCCTCTGATCTAAGAAACCTCCAGTATTATGGAGAGGGAGATGTAGAAATGGGCATTTTTGTATGAGATGACAAGGGCTGTGTTTGTGGTATGCATGGTGTCTTGTAGTATCTCGCAGGACAGGCACTTGGTCCAGCTGGTTGGCAAGTAGAAAAGTTCTGATTTCTGGAACTAACGCTTGAGTTCAATGTTACAGAATGAGTTGACATTAGTATTGGCATTCCATGAATTTTAGCCATTAATCTCAGTATTAATGCATTTGTTTCTTTTCCTTTTTTGTTTAATAGATTTTTTTTTTTTTTTTTGCGCTATTGTTTAACATGGTAGTTTCTTTTCCTTTTAGGGCAGCTGATTTACCAAGTTCAGTCACCTGATGAGGGGGCTTTAGTGACTGCTGCAAGGAATTTTGGGTTCATTTTTAAGTCTCGAACCCCAGACACGATAACAGTAGAAGAATTGGGAACACTGGTTACTTACCAACTGCTTGCCTTCTTGGACTTCAACAATATCAGAAAAAGGATGTCTGTCATAGGTATGGCGGTAACTGAGATTATGTTTGATCTTTTGATAGTACTCGTTACATTGCTGTTTCTCATTTCACTCTTAGTTACGTACTGAGAGCTATGTTTTGGGTTTTTTTGTGACTTTATGAACGCCTTTCATTTTCAACTTAGCCTTAACACTGCAATAATAAGTATAAGTAACATATCACAAGTGCTTATTAAGTCCAGCACTGTTAGAGATGTTCCTCATGAATTAAGTGATTTAACGGTCACAACAGCCCTATAAGGTAAGTACTATTATTTTTATGCCCATTTTAAAGTTAACAAAACTGAGACACAGAGAATTAATAGATCCTCAGATACTACTCCTTGTGTTTCTAGAGATGTTTCCCAGTATAATTGCTTTAGTTAAGGCTCTGATCACCACTTGCTTGTATTATTGCAGTATCTTCAAAACCACTTCCCTTTAAGATAATACTCTGTGTCAGTATGGGGGCATTCTTTCTAAAACATTGGCCTGATTTTGCCATCACCTACATATAATCCTTGGTGGCTTCTTAGAACTTAGAAGGTAACATTCTTAGCAGGACATTCAAGATTATTTGCAATCTGACCTCAATCTACTTTTCTTCTATTTCCCCAAACTTCCCAAGCCTCCCTAGATCTTGCCATTTCAGGCATGCATTGTGTACTTTTACTCTTTGCGTGTGCTATTTCCTCTACTTGGACTTTCCTCTTCCCTACTTCTTCTTCTTTTTTTTTCTTTTTTTTTTTTAATATTTTATTTATTTGTCAGAGAGAGAGAGAGAGCGAGCGAGCACAGGCAGGCAGAGGCAGAAGCAGGCTCCTCGTCGAGAAAGGAGCCCTATGTGGGACTCGATCCCAGGACACTAAAATCATGACCTGAGCTGAAAGCAGCCACTTAATTGACTGAGCCATCCAGGCATCCCTTCCCTACTTCTTTTAGAAAACTTCTACTCACCTGGAAACTTAAGTGTCCAATTTAAGTGTCCCTTATTCTCTCAATTCTTTCTCTACTCTCCAAATAGCAGCACTCTCTTCTCTTCCTCAGAGCACCTTGTTCATAAACCAGTGTGATACCAGCCCCGTGATACTCATGAGCTTCCCAGGTGTTAGAGTATGAGCTACCTGAAGGCCAGACTGTGTTTTAGTCATCTTAAAATGCCCAAGACCCAGCACAGAGCTTGGCACATAATAGATTTACTATAAATGTTTGTTAAATAAGATTTAGCAATACGTTGTAACTTATGAATACCCTGATCATCATATTAAATCAGTTTCTACTATAGAAAACATGTGTATACATGGTCAGGTTTTTGGCCTCTAACTACTGGAAACTAGCCGTGGGAGATTGCGCTCAGCAGGTAAAAGCCAAACATCATCTGGGGATGTTTATGTTTATTTATTTATTTTTTTTGAACAGGCTGTAAGCAGTCCTCATTGGTGCTGCTGAAGAGCACATATGCTACTCTAGGCGTTGGCTTAATGATGTATTAGCAGAAGTAATCTTTTTACAGCTTCAGGGGAGGTGTTACTAATGTTGGGTTGGCTTAGAACAGGCTTCCCTTTGCTATGAGGGTGTTGACAAAAACCTAAAATTGCTACACAGGGAAACTTTTGGCTTTTCCCCAGCATCAGTCATCACTATGGGCTGTGGAGAAATCACAGCCTAACCACAAACTTCAGATGTTTGACTTAATGGATCCCATATGAAGAAAGGTAATGTTCTACCACAGAATGCATGGAAGCTTGTGGGCTTTATTTTGGTTCTGTTTGGTTTTTAATCAGGAGGAATTTGAAATAGGGGCTCCATTAGGGTAGAAAACTCTCTGTTTGATAATAAGGCACAAAAAACAGTGCTAGTCTCATGACTGTCACATGGCTTGGTCTGTGGGGACAACACCCTGATGTGAGGACTCAGATATTTGCTGCTCTTGCTGCCCCTTTTCTTCTCTTCCTCCTCCTCCTTCTCTTGTTCCCCCTCCTCTTCTTCCTTCTCTGCTTCCCCCTCCTCCTCTATTTCTTCTTCTTCCTCTTCATCCTTCTTTTCCTCTTCTTTTTTCTCTACCTCTGTTTCCTCTTTTCTTTCTTTTTTTTTTTGAGGGGGAACTATCATTCATTGAATAATGAATGTATAGTTTTGATACTAGTACTACTTTCATTCCAGGGCAAGAGCCCTAATTTAATTCAGTTACTTAAATAAAAATAGATTTCTATAAAGAATTTTGTCAGAGGGTTTGATGAACATATAGATCTTGTTATACAGTTTTGTTTTTTTTTAAAGATTTTTATTTATTTATTCGACAGACAGAGATCACAAGCAGGCAGAGAGGCAGGCAGAGAGAGAGAGAGGAGGAAGCAGGCTCCCCGCAGAGCAGAGAGCCCGATGTGGGGCTCGATCTCAGGACCCTGGGATCATGACCTGAGCCGAAGGCAGAGGCCTCAACCCACTGAGCCACCCAGGTGCCCCATAGATCTTGTTATACAGTTTTAAAAGGACCAATTCTCATTGTGTAAATAAAAATACAGAGATAAAATTCAAAGATACTTGTTAATAGAGGCAAGTGGCACATAAACATGGAAGGAAGCAAAAATTAAGCTAGGTCCTTGAAAAACTCTTGCAAGATCTTTAGTAAGAGTTGCTCAACTCTAAACTTTTTAGAGATGATCAAAATACAGATCACACTGCCATATGACAGGCATTTCTTTGTGTGGTTATATGAACAACCATCCAACTGAGATATGGCAAAATAGAATTATTCATCACCCTTTACAGTGTTGCTATTGTATTTACTCTTATGACATACACCTGGAAACCACTTCTTTTTTCTTTTTCTTTTTATGTCACAAAGGCATAACTGTTGCTTTCAATGAATTTTGTAGAATTATAATTCAACTCAAGCAAATATTTAGCAAGTGCCTATCATGCGCCAGAGACTTGATGCTAAGGGAGAATGTGGAATTGAAGTGTTCTGTGTGATTGCACCCAGGAGAAGGTGGTGAAGTAGGGTAGGAAATGGGCTGGAAAAGGACAGATCTTAATGAGTCCTGTTTATGACATGTTAAGAGCGTCCAAACTTTATCTACATACATAGGGAGTATATAGGGAGGCAATTGCAGGATTCTAAGCAATAGTGTGAAGATGACTGTGGCAGGATTACAGTAGAGTTTGGATAGAAGCAGGGTTGAAATGAGTAAAACCATTTGGGTTAATGTGACAATATAGGCAAGAGGGGAGAAATTCATAGCTGCAGTTGGATATACGGGTGGTGGAGGGAGAGGAGCTTTGATTATGGCTGGATATCTGATTTGGGAGACAGAGTGAATGGTGAAGCTTGTTATTGAGATGGAGACTTAAGAGAAATACGTAGTTATTAAAGGAAGATAATGTGTCCAATTTGAGTTTGCTGTGCCTGAGCACGTCCAAAAGGAGATAACTAGTTGGTGGTTGGATGTACAGATTGGAAGGGAGTGCTGGAGATAGATTTGGGCAGGAGATGTACACTTAAAATCAGTCAGTCTGTCACTGGAACCTGAAGCCATAGAAATGAATGTGACTACATGGAGAGTAAAAGGGGAATTAGATCATAGGAAAATCTTTAAGGAACACCAATATATAAAGGACCAGCAATGGGAGAAGATTTATAACTAAAAAATATATGATTTTCGATTTTTTTCTAGACTCTGCCCACATGTTACCTTGACCATTTAAAACTGTTACGTTCCTGATTAAAACGCTTCAAAGTATACGGATAGAGGGAACATTCCTGAACTTCATCAAATCTATCTATGAAAAACCCACAGCAAATATCATCCTCAATGGGAAAAAGCTTGCAGCCTTCCCGTTGAGATAAGGAACACGACAAGGATGCCCACTCTCACCACTCTTGTTCAACATAGTGTTAGAAGTCCTAGCAACTGCAATCAGACAACAAAGAGAAATAAAACTGTTACGTTCTTTTTAATTTAATTTTTTTTGAGAGAGAGAGAAAAAGAGTGTGTGTGTGTGTGTGTGTGTGTCAGGGGGAGGCACAGAGAGACAGAGAAAATCTGGAGCAGACTTGCCACTGAGCATGGAGCCCACCACGGGGCTCAATGCTGTGACTCTGATATCATAACCTGAGCCAAAATCAGGAGTTGGATGCTTAACTGACTGAGCCACCCAGGCACTTCTCTCTTTATTTTGAAAAGGCTAACTTCTGAAATGAGTGAGACTTGATTAGCCTTGAAATTTCCTAGCAGATATGACTAGAAGCCTTGAATAAAGAGACGCAAAACCTGCTGAGCTGCAAAAGGAAAGGTTTAGTGAGTAAAATTAAGCAAGATTTCATGAAACTAGATTTATACAAACTCAAATTTAAAGGGACTAATAATGCTGGGTTAAGAAAAAAATGTGGAAGAAATGGGAATCTTTACTGAAAGAGAAAAATGTAGATTGAAAAGGACCTTAATAGTTACAGTGTTTAAATATCTCCTTTTTTCATATGTAGAAACTGAGATGAAGAGATGGTAAGGGATTTCCACAAATCATAATTGGCTTGTGATTTCCTAGACCAGTGATTCTCCATGTGTGGTCTAGGGAACCCTAAGAGAACTTGGGAGATTTTCAGAGAATGCCACAAGGATAAAAACATTTTCATAATAATACTAATGTTATTTGTCTTTTTCCTTATTTTTCTCATGAGTGTACTGCAGAGTTTTATAAAAGCCACATGATGTGTGATATCACAACTGATTGAACTGCAGAAGCAGATAGGAGAATCCAAACACCTTTTAAGCCAGAAGTTAAAGAGAACTGCTATCATGTAAAGCAATGCCACTCCCCAAGCTACATTTTTTTTTTGTTGTGGAACTTATAGAAATGTTATTTATGTTAATATGTAAAATGTTTATTATTGTAATTATAATGCTCATAATTATGGTAATATAATTATTATCATAAGACCATTGATATAATAATATTTCTCAACTTTAATTTCTAATATGGTAAATATTAATAAATAAAACCCACTTCAAAAAATCCCTGGAGTTCTCACAAAGTTTTAATAGTGTATAAGGGTTCTGAGACCAAAAAGTTTGGGAACTGATGTCCTAGCCCAGCCTATAAACAATAGTCAAAGAGAAGTCATACTGGTAAAAGTAGGATGCCCATCCTTGACCTTTTTAGCTCTGGTGATGAAAGGGAGAAAATACGGGGAAAATTATTAAATTGGATTGCTGTAGAAAAAAAGCAAAAGAAAGCTAGGATTAAATGTTCCCACCCCCCTCCAGCTTGAACAATTAGATAAATTATATATGCTTTTTTCCTTTTTCCCCAACATGGGCAATTAGAGGCAGAGTACAAGAAGAACTGCGTGAGTTCTGGTAACTAGGAGAGCTGACCAAGGGTTTTAGGAGAGAAGACGAGCCCTAGACAAGTCCCAATACAAAAAAGTTTCCAGGGTGTATTAAATATATTCAAAGACAGGAGGAAACTAGAATAGGTGAAATCTGAAGTAAGAATAGTTAAAGGAAAGAAGGGAAATTAATTTATTGTACTTTGGTATTTATATTCCATTAAGTCAAGCTCTAAATTTTATATTCTGTTAAATTAATAGTAGTCAATATTTATGTTCATTTGTTTTGAGACATTCTATTTTTAGAGAAAAGGTACAATTGATTGGAAAGCATGTAACAATCTTTGATATGATGAAACTTGTGAAGGTCATTGTTCAGACCATCACATCGTGACCCAGAAAGTTGTCTTAAACTGTAGGTAGTTCCTGGAAAGAAATATATTGCCATGTTATGTCATGTCATGTCATGTCTTCATTCATTCATTCATTCATTCATTCATTCAACAAATCATTAAGGGCCTAATGTGTGCCAAGCTATAAAGCCAAGCCTACAAATGTAGGCCAAGCATTTCGTAGTTTAAAATAAGATTTGACGGCAATATGTGGGACAGCCAGGGGAAGGTTTAAAGACTGGAAATGAAGGGAGGGCAGCCTCCTCAGGGCTGTCATTCCCAAATCTGGGAGAGGTGACAGATTAAAAACATAGCCCACCTGATACAGACTTCCGTTTAAAAGAAGATAGAAACTAATTTTGAAAGCCCCCTGTGAGGTATGCTTGCAGGCCAGGATTGTGACTGAAAAATCTACCACCAAGAATGAAAGAAAGGGCTTTTCCAATGAGTAAAGAGGGTAAGGAAAAACATCAGCAAGGATGGAAAACTAGTGCATAAACCATGACTTTGAGTGGCTAGAATTCCATGTGGAGATCATTTGGCATAACAGTGGTAGCTGATTCCACAGTAGGACTTGAGTTTCACCCCAGGAGACCTGCAGGCAAAGCTCTCAATTCTGTTCAATCCAGAAGACTTAATTTGAATTTATCAATCCTTCAAAGTAGTAGGCAAGGAAAATGGTAAGGTCATTCACATCTGAATAAAAACACTTGTTTCCAAGTTTGGGAAATCAAAGGATTCCAGTAGATGGAATATTTCTAAGTTAATAGAACAGGAATATGGCCAAGTGACTTAGATAGTGACCTTCTAATTAAAGGCACTGAATATTTTACTACTGGCTAAAACGTTATGCCCATTTCCAAATTTCCTGGCTGGAGCCCTAGGAAAGTCTAGTTTTGACGGATTTCGTTGATTACCTACTATGCAAAATTTTTCTTTTCAGTTCGAAACCCAGAAGGCCAGATAAAGCTTTATTCCAAAGGAGCGGACACCATTCTGTTTGAAAAACTTCATCCATCCAATGAAGACCTTCTGACATTGACGACAGACCATCTCAGTGTAAGTGCTTCTGACTGAAGGTTAGCGCAATGGCCCTTTGGCCGCTTGCTACGATTAGGTCTTATTTTTAAAGTATCAGTGAAATGATCTGACTTTTGAAATAGAAAGCACAGGAAACTGTGCCAGAGAATGTCTGGAACTGGCACATGGACACCTATAGTTGCCCTGCTGAAAGTCTGATCAGTCTTACCACAGATGTATTAATACACAGCAGCTGTGAAGTAGCCGCTGAGTGTAGGCTCCTGAACTCTGGCTGGGGAAAGGCTCAGGACACCTAGGGAAACCTGCCCAAACTCCCCTGCAGTTTGAGGCTTCTTCTCTTGGAGACTGGCTCTGAAAAGAGAAGCAGGATAGTTGCATTCCCTTGGGTTCTAATGTGTCTGAAACCAATGGAGTTTTTTATGATTACCCCCAGGGAATAGCTTAGGGTCTTGCTTACATGCTGAAGGGAAATAGCAGCCAACTTTCTCCTCCAGGGGTCCTTCTGTTCAGGTCGTAAATCATGATGAGTCACTTATATTCTTTACGTTGAAGCTACCAAATGCACACATTCTGAGACTATGCATAATTTCTTTACAAAAGCTTTCTGAAGGGAGCAGGAATGATATTTGGCATATATATTTATGCCATATAAATTTGGCACATATATTTTGGCAAAAGAGTAGGAGTCTATGAATTAATATGATCATTAACCTGTTTAAACCTGAAGATTCGAGCATCTCTCTAATATTTATTAGAGGTTCCATTTAACAGAATATGAACTTTAAGGGCAACTGGTCAAAACTCCCATATCCTCATTGGTTTCTCTCCTTTAAAAAAATTATTGAGGATTCATGTCCTTTGTCAAGCCCTATATTTAATACAAAACATTCCCTGGATCTTTAAAAAACAAACAAACAAATAAAACAAAACAAAATTCTGCCTGACTTTAAGTTTAAAGAATGATGGTTTAGTAATATTGGTTACAAACATAGCTATTGTTTTTGTCTTTCCAGTAGAGCATTCTTGATTTTCTTTTAATCTTTTCCAGAAGGCTGGCATGGTCTTCTTAATTTTTTTTTTTTTTTTTTTTTTTTTTTTTTTCCAGAAGGCTGGCATGGTCTTTTTAATTTTTTTTTTTTTTTTTTTTTTTGTGTGTGTGTGAAAACAACGTTAGAATCATAAGTATCTGATTTTTGCCATTGCTCAAACACAAAGGCCTTGGATTTTCGTATGTTTTCCTCTCATACTAAAGTGTAGGAAGTCTAATTTGGTCTTTTTACATTTCTTTGCAAAAGAGATTTTTTTCCAGGTAATATCAATTTGACTTGCTCTTTCCTTCATTCACTTTATTCATTTTGGCTTTAAATTCTGAAGTTTTCAATTTATATTTAATAATTGCTTTTGAATTCTTTAATGGTAGGAAACGACCTTGCTCAAATGCTCATTTAGGATTAAACTTGTGATTCATGCACTAATTAAATAACTTAAATCATCTGTCCCCTTTGTAATGCCGTCTTAGAGTTGATTCACTGTTTTACAGAACAGGGAGGAAAGTACTGGCCATGCCCAGTGCGGTTGCAAGTTAAAGGCAAAGAAGTGCTTCTGTGAATTAAGGAGACAAAAGATCATTACAAGGCAATAACTAGATTTTCAGATCAGTAGGGGACCCAGTGGTGGTCTTGCAAAATGTGATTACAATGTCCAGAGTGCTACCAATTGCCTACAAGATAAATTCGGATAATGTTTTCATGGTCTCTGTGGGCGAAACCACATTATTGCAGCATGCACTGAATTTACTTTCCATTTACCCAGTTAGGGTGTGTCATGGTGTAACTTGTGCCTGATCACGAACCTATGTCTGTTCTATAAGCCAAAACACAACAGAGAGGATATGCTCAGTGGCAATGCCCAAAGGAGCAGAAATGTTCTAAAAACACTTGCAGTGTAGAGGCCCATAAAATGACCACTGGAGGCCTACACAAAGTGGGAGGTTTTTACATTTCCCCAAAGCAATCTACATATGTTTCTAGCTATTGTGGCTATGTGAGACACTTTGCAACACCAGTGTCCTGTTTTTATTTATTTATTTTTCCTATTAGAAGGATAAAGCACCAAAGGTATCATTTGAGATCATCAGTTTACTGAGACACTAAATGAAAAGTATGACTCTTCAATTAATTTGACCAATTATTAAATAATAACTCCATAGAAATCAGTTTCTCAAAAAGAGTAATTTTTAAAAATAACATGACTCGATGTTTTTTAAATTTCTAAGAATTTTCATTATTAAAATAAAACTTATCATATAAGAAAAAGGAAGAAAATTTAGATGATCCAGAATGAACGGTAAAAGTCAGCCTCTACTTGCTTCCCAGAAACAAATATTTGTTTTAACTTTTCTGCCTCACTCTCCCTTTTGCCCCTAGATATTATTCTTAAAACCTTAATATGTTTCAACTTCTGTTACCTGACCAATGTTTATTCATCTGTAATTGACTTTAGCTTTTTATTATGGAAGATTTCAAGCATAAACAGAAGTAAGACTCAATTAATTTTAGACATAGCTGTATTATTAGGTGGAACATGACAAGACTGGTGAAATGTCATGCAGCCATCTTTTGAGAGAGTTTCTGCCTTTAATTTGAGAGCTATGGTTCCTCTGAGGATCCTTTCCTTTCCACTAGAATTCAAGGGCTATGTGCCATGAAACAGGCTGGGTCTTTCTTACTGTCAGGAGTGCTTCCTTTATGCAGGGAGTAGGTTGAAAGCAATATATATTTCTTCAAACGTGTATTTCAAGTCACAGATGTGGTTGATCACTTCTCACCTGGGGCATGTCAGCAGGCATTGCCGCTGTCTTTAGGGAGAAGGCTAGCTCTCCTGAATGTTTTAACCCCATAGAAATAAAATACCAAATATAAACATATCCCATTTCCGAGGGGATTAAAAAGTTGGGAGTGAGGATGGCCAAGTAATACTTTTGGGACAAAATGAATGTAATTGAACAACTTATCCATTATTGTTGCTGTTATTTCCATGGTTACTACTCTGTGATGGTTCCTAAATCTGTGTCTGCTCTGGCAGGAATTTGCAGGGGAAGGCCTTCGAACCTTGGCCATTGCATACAGAAATCTGGATGACGACTACTTTAAAGAGTGGCACAAGATGCTTGAAGATGCAAACACTCTCAAGGATGAGAGGGATGAACGGATAGCTGGGCTATATGAAGAAATTGAAAGGGATTTAATGGTATGAGTTTAGAAGCATGATGGTTTGTGTTTACAGAAGGGATAGTACGTGTTTAGATATCTAGCATAGGAATAACCCATTGCCAAATCATTTTGCACATAGCAGATGTTACCCTTTCAAACACTGAGTCATGCTTTATATATTGGCTTCACGTTTGCCATGTATGGCCCTAGAGAGCCTAGAGGATTATTTCTATTGGCAGTAGATTATACAATTGGAAGTTTCCCCAAAGTAGAAGATAGTGGCATCTCTATTCTTTGTCAGCCTCTGGTATGTCCTTGATTTTATGTTTTGTTTTGTTTTTGTTTTTGTTTTTTTTCTCTCCCTGCTTTATGATCTACCTTTTTAAGCAGGAAAACTTTGCATGAAGTGTAGCTATAGCTCTAAACCATCCTAGGCCCTGAGGTTCTGATGATTTCTGTGCTGCCCAGAGTATGAACTGCTCTTCCCTGAGGGCCCAGTGGTTAGGATGGTTAGCAATCATGAGGTACTAAGAAGTATGTTATATTCATCCCTGGATGAAATACTATGCAAGACCCTTCACTTTTTAGTTTATGGCATCTGCTGGTGTGTTAATTTAGGAGAATGGCTCTACTTTTTTGTGACCCTTACTATGAGATTAGGGCTCTCCTTTGGACCTTTCCATGTTGATATAAGTGGGGAAGAGGCTGGGGAGGTCTTCAGTTCTCAGAAGCTCAAATGGCTTCTGATGGTTTATGCTTATATGTTACCTGAGCATATCAGACCCCTCATAAATTCTGACCTCCAGGATCTCTGTCATTAATTGGTGTGACTCTCAGTAGGCTTGATTTGGGAACCTCCACTTGAAGACCTTCCTAGCCCAAAACTGCATATAATAAGATGCTTGCCATATCAATGCTTCATAACTTCCATCTTCAGTTCATGTTCCTTGACCTCTAAACTCGGTGATTTAAAGCCATAGATACATTGTGGTTGTTGTTTGCCTGCATTAACATAAGGTATTCTCTGTTTTTCAATATAGCTACTAGGTGCCACTGCTGTAGAAGATAAGTTGCAAGAGGGTGTTACTGAAACGATTGCAAGTTTATCACTAGCTAATATTAAGATCTGGGTCCTAACAGGAGACAAACAAGGTAAATTGAACATGGATGTTGATGACGTCTTGAAGGGGGGGCAATAATTTCTCTGGTAAAATTTTAATTAACCAGAAAGCTGAATGAATTAGATATTTGCATAGCCCTTCACATAGGAAAGAGTTGAAATATAAAAAGGAAAACTGATATATTACAAAAATTTATTATTTAAAAACAAAAACTAATGAATTATCTTCTATAGTATACTTTTCAGTCAGTTGAGTTTCAGCTCACTTGCTTCTTAAATATAATAATTTCACCTAGAGACAACGATGGTATTATAAAATGTTTATTGTTTCACGTGAGCACTGACCCCAGTTAGGACAGAGAGAGGCACAGCACTGAAGTAGGCATTGGAAGATCTCAGGGGCTATTTCTTTAGTTTCTTGGTGGTAGGGAGGTTTTGGGATATTAGGGATGGGGTCAGGATGGTAGGCAGGCTTTGGGGAGACTCAGGGAAGTGGCTGTTTATCAACTGATGGGGAAATATTCTGGCACTTTAACAATAATCACAGGTGTACCAGTGCAACCAGGCTACATTCCAGGACTGCCCATGTAGTGGTACAATAAGAGCAGACCCACTTTCAGACATGACAGAACGCCAGGTCAACAGATAAAAAGTCATCATGTTCAGGGTATTGTGTTTCCTAAGAAGGAAAAGGGATCGGTACATTTTGGATCCATTGCTAGCAGTGATGGTTAAAACAAAAGTGATTTTATTCTTGGTCATCTATAAACCAGAATATTTAGTAAATTGGCACACATACGTTTTCAAGATTCTATCTACTTGTTACATATTTTTTAGAACATCGGAGGATTTGTCCATTGATATGATAAGTCCGTTCTCCAGGTATTCAGCCAAATCACTAATTACAAAAAATCAACAGCAGAGAGTTGAGCTCTGTGGTGTGTTAGTAGAGACCTCCTAGAGTTTGATGTTGATCAAAGGGTACATTCATAACTCTTCACTTAGTTAGGAATATACACAGGTTTACTCTTATTTAGTTTTCATTTCTGTGGCTTATACAAAGGATATGCTAAGATTTTATCAATCACCTACAGACTTAGGGCAAATCTAATTATCCCACAAATTGGCAAGAGCCTAATGACTCAATGGACTGAGAAACAAATGACCTTGTTGAGGATGGAAGGGCTACCTAACTATCCAAGTGTCCAGTTCTACAGAAGTGGAGGAAGGGCTGCTCAACATTGTGTACTTGTCCACTTACCTAGTCGCAGCAGTCCTCGTGGTGTTTGAGGTGATAGTCAAATTCCAAACTTTAATTTGCTTAATGGGAAAATGGCAGCGTTGTACCTGAGAGAACTATAAAGCTATCACAAGAACATTTCTGCTGTTCAACTGAACAATTTGTGTTTTCAATGTGTCTATCACATCAGATCGAATAATAACTAAATTAAGTATTTTAGCTCTCCAAAGTCAGTATTTGGGACTTCAGGTAAAAAGTTTTTTATTTATACATTTCACTATATCACAGGGCCTCAGGGTATTTTCATAAATACTAATTTTGGGAATCAAGAAGATTTTTTTCAAAAAACTAGATGAGAAGGCTGAGAATTCATAGATATTGCTACTTCTCCACAGTTTTAATAAGGGGTAAGTTTGATCATGGAATCTGGATCTTTGAATTTAGCTCTGAGTTTCTTGGATTTTATCTCTCATCATGCTCTCTCTGACATTAAGGGGTAATGCCTCAAAACTTTTATGGATAAAGTACTTGTGTTATTAAGTAATATTCTAACTGATGTGGGTTTTGTTTTTGTATCAGAAACTGCCATCAACATTGGCTATGCCTGCAATATGCTGACTGATGACATGAATGACGTGTTCATTGTAGCAGGGAACACAGCAGTGGAAGTCAGAGAAGAACTCAGGTAAGTGCTGAAGGAAAGAAGAAAGGAAGAGGGAGGGACGGATAGTTGAGAAAGTAAAAAGGCCCTTTACAGTTCCTGTGGCCTTATTTTGGAAGAGAATTCTTCCTAAACTCCTGTTCATAAGTTTGACATCAGTTAGTGAAACATTGTCTTCAGGCCTCCAACATTTTCCAAATATTTTTAGAAAAGGATTTCAAATCATTTATGTTGAATTTTCCTTTAAAATATGCATTGGTGAGTAGCTCTTATATGATGAGTGATCAGATTCAGTCAGGGCATTTGTTTAAAATAGTAATTCCCTAACTTCATCCTGGCCCCCAAATTAAGAATCTCCAGGGGGTGGGGGATGGACACTTGTATTTTCATAAACACTTAGATGAAATTATGATCAGATAAATTTGGAAAACACAGCTGCAGGAAATGGCATGTAAAGTTGGAATAGAGTGTTTCAGCATTAAAGAAAGTAGGTATTTTGGCAAAGTTACTGTTAAACCCAGCTGTATAATGCTTATGAGAGATAGAATATTGTGAAATTTGTGTAACTGCTACAAATACTGGAAAATATGTAAGTGCTGAGATTAGGCACGAGTGGACAAACATTAAATTTTGAAAAATAACGTTTCTTAAAATCTGTCCATTTTCTTTATTTTTTACTATTTCATTTTAAGAAGAATATTTTAAAAGTCTGCTTAATTATTTTCCCAGACCTTTAAAAAATGCTGTCTCATGACAATATTTGCTTACTAATGCTTGCAGTAGCATCTCTAAGCTCAATCCATTTTGGTTCTGGCCAAGCAGATTATTGTATTAGAGACAAACTGCTTATATCTTGCTATATTCTAGATGAGGCTAACTGCTCCTCAACACAACAATAGAACACTATGGGCTTCCTTAATGTGTCTCCATCATTACACTTTTGTTCCTTGAAAAGAAAGGAAGTCTTAACTGTCGGCACCACCAGTTGCTACTTGTAGGTCAGGTTTCCCAACTTCCACACTTTTTTACTCCCAGTAGAAAACTGCTGTACATGCTGGTTGGAAGCTATGACAGACTGCAAATCTTTGCCAAATACGCTGGGAAACTGGGGAAATATTCTTACTTTGTTTAATAATTAAAAACAAATATTTTAAGAGAATCTCTTTAGTGTACTGTTGGATTCTATTGGCTAGTATCTCGTTGAGAATCTTGGCATCCATATTCATGAGGGATATTGGTCTGAAATTCTCTTTTTTGATTAGATCTATGTCTGGTTTGGGGATCAAAGTAAAGCTGGCCTCATAGAATAAGTCTGGATGTTTCCCTTCTGTTTCTATTTTTTGAAACAGCTTCAGGAGAGTAGGTATTATTTCTTCTTTGAATGTTTCGTAGAATTTCCCAGGGAATCCATCAGGTCCTGAACTCTTGTTTTTAGGGAGGTTTTTGATCACTGCTTCAATCTTGTTACTGGTTATTGGTCTATTCAGGTTGTCAATTTCTTCCTATTTCAGTCTTGGAAGTTTATAGGTTTCTAGGAATGCATCCATTTCTTCTAGGTTGCCTAATTTATTGGCATGTAGTTGTTGATAATAATTTCTGGTGATTGTTTCTATTTTCTTGGTGTTAGTCATGATCTCTTCCCTTTTGTTCATAATTTTATTAATTTGGGTCCTTTCTTTTTTCTTTTGGATAAGTCTGGCCAGTGGTTTATCAATCTTATTAATTCTTTCAAAGAACCAGCTTCTAGTTTTGTTGATGTGTTCTACCGTATTTCTGATTTCTAATTCATTGATCTCTGCTAGGATCTTAATTATTTCCCTTCTTAGGCATGGGTTAGGCTTAATTTGTTGTTGATTCTCCAGTTCTTTAAGGTGTAAAGATAGTTTGTGTGTTTGGGATTTTTCTATTTTTTTTTTAACTGAGGCTTAGATGGCTATGTATTTCCCCCTTAGGTCTGCCTTTGCAGTATCCCATAGGTTTTGGACTGATGTGTTTTCGTTCTCATTAGTTTCCATGAATTGTTTAAGACTGCAAGGTACTGGCACAAAGACAGACATGTAGACCAGTGGAACAGAATAGATAGCCCAGATATGGACCCTCAATTCTATGGTTAAATAATCTTTGACAAAGCAGGAAAAAATATCCAATGGGAAAAAGTTTCTTCAATAAATGGTGCTGGGAAAATTGGAGAGCTATATACAGAAGAATGAAACTCAGCCATTCTCTTACATCATACACAAAGATAAACTCAAAATGGATGAAAGACCTCAACGTGAGACAGGAGTCCATCAAAATCCTAGAGGAAAACATAGGCAGTAACCTCTGTTGCTGGCATAACCAGTAACCTCGGCCACAGCAGCTTCTTTCAAGACATGTCTCCAAAGGCAAAGGAAACAAAAGCAAAAATGAACTTTTGGGACTTCATCAAGATAAAAAGCTTCTGCACAGCAATGGAAACAGTCAACAAAACAATGAGGCAACCCACAGAATGGAAGAAGATATTTGCAAATGACACTGCAGATAAAGGGCTGGTATCCAAGATCTATAAAGAACTTCTCAAACTCAACACCCCAAAAACAAATAATCAAGTCCAAAAATGGGCAGAAGACATGAACAGACACTTCTCCAATGAAGACATACAAATGGCTAACAGATATATGAAAAAATGTTTATCCTCAATAGCCATTGGTGAAATTCAAATCAAAACCACACTGAGATACCACCTTATACCAGTTAGAATGGCTAAAATTGACAATGGAAGAAACAACAAATGTTGGAGAGCATGTGGAGAAAGGGAACCCTCTTACACTGTTGGTAGGAATGCAAGTTGGTACAGCCACTTTGGAAAACAGTGTGGAGGTTCCTCAAAAAATTAAAAATAGAGCTACACTATGACCCAGCAATTACATTACTGGGTATTTACCCCCCAAAATACAGATTTAGTGAAAAAAAGGGCCATATGCACCCCAATGTGCATAGCAGCAATGTCCACAAAGGCCAAACTGTGGAAAGAGCCAAAATGCTCTTCAACAGATGAATGGATAAAGAAGATGTGGTCCATATATACAATGGAATATTACTCTGCCAACAGAAAGGATGAATATCCAGCTTTTGTATCAACGTGGATGGGACTGGAGGAGATTATGCTGAGTGAAATAAGTCAAGCCAAGAAAGTCAATTATCATATGGTTTCACTTATTTGTGGAATATAAGGAATACTGTGGAGGATATTAGGAGGATGAAGGGGAAAATGAAGAGAGGGGAGAGTCAGAGGGGGAAACAAACCATGAGAGACTATGGACTCTGAGAAACAAACTGAGGATTTTATAGGTGAGGGGGGTGGGGGAATGAGTTAGCCCAATGATGGGTAGTAAGGAGGGCATGTATTGCTTGGAGCACTGGGCGTTACATGGAAACAATGAATCTTGGAACACTATGTCAAAAACTAATGATGTACTGTATGGTGACTAATATAACATAATAATAAAAGAAAATCTCTTTAAATGACCTTTATTTTGGGGGGGGGGGGGTTAACTCTTCCTGAAGGAAGATGAGTGTGAGCAGATCTAGACTGTATTGTGCCTAGTGCTAAATGCTTTGAGCCAGTGCTGGTGGAACTGTTATAAGCAGGATACATGTATTATATTTCATTCCCAAAGCAACCCAGTGTTAAGCATTATCATTTTCCTTATTTTACAGATCAAGAATTTGAGGCATAGATAAATAACATGCCCAAAGTTTCTTAACTGGCTAGTGGTTCAGCTGGTATTTGAAAATAGCCTGGTCCCGGAGCCTGTTCACGAAATCACTTGCCACGTGTGTCTCTAAACATATTTGATGTGTTTTTACTCCCTTTAAATGATTAATATAGTTTATGGTGACTAACGTAACACAATAAAAAAAAAAAAAGATTGACATAAGAATTGTAATTTTTGAGGCATCTTACTGCTTCCCTTGAGGTCAGCACACACAGGAGTAGTGATGAGAGCAGAATAAATTCCAGGGAAAGACAGCAGATGTAAGAGGAAGGGTATGGAGCTCATGTTAGCTGGACCCAAGTTCGGATCTTGGCTTCATACTCACTGGCAGGCTGAATTACTGTAAATATTCTGTTCAGCCTTTGATTTGTTTCCTCATCTGTAAATGGGAAAATATACAAATATCTTCTCTGAAGATTATTTTATTCAGGATATTAAAAGAGGCTGGAATGTAAAGATTTGTGGCTATTCAGTTAGCACCCTTCTTGCCTTCCCCCTCTCTTTTCACTTCCTCCATTCCCCTTTATCTCTTTTCTTCAGCCATTGTTCCCACAACAGGGACTACTTTTATTAACATTTCCCCAATAGATCCTATGGAGTCTATATTAAAATTATATAAATAATAATAAAATTATATCAGTCATAATTAATTAGATTTCCCATTATGTATTGTGCAAAGGCATAGGCAATCAATCAGGTGCTAACCAGCATGATACAGCAGCTTTCTATACCCAGTTGATGTAATGGTAGCTAAAAATAACACAAAAGTTAAGAAAATGTGGTGAGTCTCTATGTTCTTATCATAGAGCAACCCATATTTTTTATTAACCTTCTTAGGATATTGAAAACAACACTCTGACCTCTATTACAACCTTTATGAATCCCTTCCTCAATTGGTTACATTGGATAAGTTTATTGCAGGTTGATGGAACAGCACACTTGAAGGCATAGAAACAGGAAGGAAATCATGTTCTATTTTTTTTTTTTTTTAATGTGTAATGTGGCTTTATTTTTTTTATTTTTTTTTTTTTAATTTTATTTTTCATAAACATATAATATCTTTTTATCCCCAGGGGTACACGTCTGTGAATCGCCAGGTTTACACACTTCACAGCACTCACCATAGCACATACCCTCCC
>NW_019154088.1:17742717-17898506 GCF_002288905.1 Enhydra lutris kenyoni | reverse complement strand
GCCTCTGGAGCGATGTCCCTCAGCGGAACAGACTTTTAAAAGTCCCGATTTTGTGCTCCGTTGCTCTGCCGCTTGCCGGGAGCCGGGCCCTCCCCCCGCGGTCTATCTTCCCGTCGCTTTGGATTCACTTCTCCGCCAGTCCTACCTTTCAGAAAGTGGTTGATTTTCTGTTTCTAGAGTTGCTGTTCTTCTTCTCTCCGATCTCCCGTTGGATTTGTAGGTGTTTGCAATCTTTAGATAAGCTATCTAGCTGATCTCCCGCTACCTGAAGTAGTCTCAGCCTGCTACTTCTCCGCCATCTTGACTCCTCCCCCCCATGTTCTATTTTTTAAAAATATTTTTTTTATTTATTTGACAGAGAGAAAGAGTGGGTGCAAGCAGGGGGAGTGGCAGGCAGAAGGAGAGGGAGAAGGCGGCTCCCCGCAGAGCAGGGGAAGCTCAATATGGGACTCGATCCCAGGACTCTGGGATCATGACCTGAGTCAGGAAGGCAGTGGCTTAACCCACTGAGCCACTCAGGTGCCCCTCATGTTCTATTCTAGAAGCAATATTCCATGTTGTAGCTAGAGTGTATGTTAGAACTAAGGGCGAGGACCCTTTTTTCAGAGACAGATTGGTGACTGATTGGCAAGTGGAAGTGGTTATACTTCATACTAAAGTTACCGGGTGGATGTGAATGGCTTCTAAGCTGATGAGTAACAAACCCAGTTCTACATTTATGAAGTCTCACTCCAGTGATAGGATAGATGGGGTATGTTTGATGGGAAAATGAATGGTTTGGGGAGTTGCATCAGGAAGATGTTGGAACACCCAAGTTAGAGATGATGAGGTTGAACTAAGGCAGTGAGGCCAAAAGAGTGAAATGAAACTGACAACTCTTTTGGAGGTAGAAATGATAGGATTCAGAATTTGGATGTGAAGAGAAGTAGGAGTCTGTCATTTCTAGCTTGTCTTTCACAGCCCAGAATGCACTCAACATATACATACATACATATATATACATATATATATGTATATATATGTATATATATATATATGCTTATATATATAAAACACTATGCATCTATATGCATATCTGTCCTTTACCTACCCATCAAATTCTGTAGGACATGTGCAGTGGTTCTTTCTGAGTGTTAGAATTATGGATCATGTTGGCTTTGGTCTCTATGGATCTTTACATTATTTGAAATTGTAATAGTGTTCATGCAATATTTTCATAGTTGGGAGGAAAAGCCAAAAGTTTTTACTGAGAAGAAAAATATTCACAGGGAAAAATAAGGAATTTCTGTCTAGACTAATTATTTCAGGACCCTTGAGGCCATCTTGCTTAACTGGCTAGCAAATAATGTTTATTTTAACCCAGACTTGAAGGTAATACCATTCTCTGAGTCTACCAGACAATGCACGGTAGAAATTCTGTATAAAAGGAATGAATACATTTGTAGTATGCATTTCCTTAATATTAGGATTGGGGGAAACAGAGCATCCAAGAAGAGTTATTGCCAAAGGTGCTCTTTCTAATCCTCATCTGGGCTACTTATATCTAAACACATAGTTTGGGAAATGAAATATTAAAATCATGAATCACACCATTCAGTTTTCTTGCGTTATGTTTTTGGGTTTAGTGGAAGTTTATGCAAAAACAACCCAAAAATTGCATCAAAAAAACCAGGATCCAAGTGGCAGTAGCTATTAGAAGGAAATTAATTTAATGGTTATATTTAAATTTAACAAATGCGTTTAGATTATTTTATAAACATGGATATATAATTTTTATGCATATCATGCATATGGCTTGTTTCAAATTTAATGTCATGAAACTGTTTTAGGGACTTTGAGTCCTGGGTTCCTTTGGCCCCATAGCTGTTTTAGTATTAAAGGCATGCTCATAAATCTACAATTAAACCCTGCTATGGTTTTTCAGAAGATTACTGCATTGATTACATTTCACCAATACATATGTCTTCTGCCCAAATGAAGATAGCCTGGGAAAGAAATTTTGCTTGTGTTGACAGGCACACTCACTCCATGTTTCATTTTTGTTGTATTGGTCCCATGTTTTGTTGGAGAAATTCAGGTCCTATAACTAATTAAACCATGAGTGACTGTACTGCTTCTGAATAATATTCTGGTGGTATACCTAGGAATTGATATTTCTTCTTTAATCAGCAAAATACATGTTGCACTTTTTTTGAGGACCACTTGGTAGAAAGTTACTTGTTTGAATGAGCAGAGTTCTCAAATGCAAAGGGCTCCAGAACCAGGCACTTAACAGTTGTGTGGTCTGGGCTATATAGGAGACAAGAGGGAGTTGTGGAGCCTTTGGTGAAGGTGAATATCATGATGTCCATCAATTTACACAGATTTTTTAAAAACACTGTGCAGGCCAAACAACATGCATCTCGTTCCTCAGTTCCAGCTGCTAGTCACCCAGGCAAAATGTTTTAGTAGGTCAGGTTTCTATCATAAACCATAACATTTTAGAGTACTAAGGAATATTAGCAATGTTTTAATCCACACTGGTGCAGCTGCCCACATTTTCTTAGCTGTTATCAACCAGCCTGATGGGAAAGTCTCATTCGCCTAATTTCTAAAAAAACACAGGTTTAGGGGTTGAGTGTCTTATAGATCGCATGGTTGGTAAGGGATGGAACTGGGGCTTAAAATTAAAAATGTCATGGACTTCCTCCCTTTCTCTGCTATTGGCAGTGTGATGCTGTCCCATACGTGTTCCTCGAGCAGCCTGTGGCTGACTCTATACGTCAACCAGTTTAGTGCAGCAGACTGTGAACTAGGAATTTGATGACCTGGGTTTTATGCTGGGTCTGTAACTGACTTGTCAAGTGGCTAGAGGTCAGATCACCCAGCTGTGGGCAAGTGAGATGCCAAGGCAAGACTTCGGGCCTGAGCCCAGCTCTCCAGGTTCCAGGCTCAGTGCTCTTATATCGAAGTCAGGATTGTCTTCTTTTAAACATGATGCCATGGTTTCAGTTCATTTCCTAACATGTCATGTTTGAACCCAGAGTGCCTTAAGAGCATGCCATCTCTTTTCTTTATGGAGTGCATGCAAGCCAGCGTGTACCCAGCTGTGCTCTGCTGTGTTTGTGGTGTCACCGGACCTTGAATGCCACAGTCATCTCAGCCGCTAATGTATATCTGCATGCCAGCATTCTGATAGACTCTGCCCTTCATAACACAGCTTGGGAAAACACAGGCTTTTTTTTTTTAAACACAGGCCTCCTTTTGTTTTACCATTTGTTATTTGTGTTCTGTGGTTAAGCATTGTGTGTTACGCCTACAGAAATGTATAGTTCCTGTTCAATAAAGGGAGTCACGTGTAGTTTTTCCCTTCCTAATAAATTGTGGGTTTTTTTGTTTTTTTTTTTTTTTTTGAGAACCAGCTAGTGTTGTAAGACCTAAGTTCCAGGAAGAGAAAGAAATGATAGCTATAAAGCATGGGCAGAGGTCTGAAAATGCATGAGCTCTGTCTGGGGTTGGCCTCTGTGGAGGGAACGCAGGGGGAATTCAAGCCGAGCCCAAAAAACTGTTCCTTTTCCTCCTGGAGATGTTAGGAAGACAGTTTAGGGGGAAAAAAAATCCTAAGTAAATAGAATTTCAGCCAATACTTTCATGAACTTCACCCTTCTTTGGAATGTTTTTATTCTCTGGGGGGAAAACAGAGATTGAGTCATTTATACAGCGAGTGAGAACTTTACTAAAAAGGAAACCTCGGGAGATGTTTGCCCTTTGGTGCTTCCTTAAGACCCAATTTATGAGTTCTGCAACATTGTCAGAGAAATGCTCGCTTCTGAGGAGCTTGTTTCTCTAGCTTTCTTCATTATACGGGACAGTAAATTTTCATGACTGTTAGGAGGACTCCTTGACATGGTTATCTGATGTAAAAGTCTGATTCTCCTACTAAACAATGATTTTTCATGTCTGTTCTTCACCCCTTCCCCCACCTTAACTCCCTAAATTTCACACGTAACACTCTGAATTTGTAAATCTTTTTCTTTGATTCTGCAGACTGATTGTTAAGTGCATGATGTCATTCTTGGAGCCAGGGTCATGTAATCTCTGGGTTCCTTGGGTTCTTTAAATGCCGCTGTGCTTTTGGTCCTGGACAGCAGAAGGAGATGTTGAGCCAGAAGATAAGGGTGTTTTGTGGGTTTTTTGTTTTTTGTTTTTTTTAGACTTTACTTATAAACAATTAGTGTTACATTTTCAAATAGAAAGCTGAGGGCTAAAATAGTTGTTTTTGTACAGTGAACATTCTCTTCTTTCTACATCATAAAACCATTTTTATAAATGTTTTCTATATAGGATGGGCCTTTGGGGAACTATTTCATTTTGCTGTATGCCAAAACCTCCATTTCCTGGCCCCCACTCCCCATTTGCTCCAGGGCACTCATTTTGTGGGTGCAAGTTGTGGCCTACCGTATTGGTGGCTGGCTTTGCCACTCATCTTTGGGGAGCATTTGCCATGTAGCTCTCTGGTTGTGGTTGAAAGTTCTGGAGTTGTGTTAGCTTGCCCTTATGTTACTTCAAAGCCTGTCATCTGAGGGTCTTCAGAGAGGACATTTCCCTTCCATTAAAGGCATTATCTTTCCGTTTTGAAGAGAAGAGTAAAATGCCTCTTCTAAGCATGTTAAGTGACCATACAATCTTCCTCTTAAGTAGAAGACATGGATGGGTATGAGGAGGCCATTTCTACTGCTAATTAGATCTGGGGCATTGGAAGGAGTTTCCATTTGGAAAGACCCTCTACTCTTGGTGTCCGTATTTGCTTTCTGAGAAGATTTATTGTATCGTGTGAGCTGATGAGTACAATTTTCACTTAAAACAGTCCATTATATTCTAATGACTATGCCAATTCAGTAAATGCCATCATTTAGTTTTATTGTCACATTTTTAGAAAATGTGCTTCTTAAAAGACTGCTGTTTTAAGCCAGGTCATATGACACTGTTCTGTGAATGAATGAATTTATTTTACATATTGATGTTCTGGAATTCCTAGACGATCTCATCAATTGTCTTTAGTCTTTCCCTTTTCAATATTTAACAATATTGCACACCAGACCAGTGGTTCTAAAGCCCCTGAAGCTCAGACACCCTTATATGCCAAATGTATCGAGAGCACCTAGCTTCAGCCCAACTCAAGATGGTAATTTAGGTTTAAGGTAATTGTAAAAGTTCCAAATGATTCTGTTTTCATTACGTTTACTTCCCTACTTCCTGGAATTTACACACTTGCTATGGTCTCCCCATCACAAAGAACCATCCAGCTTGCTTTATCGTAACCAAATCTTATGCCGTAGTCTCTCTGAATAGTGATGAAATGATTTTACCTCTAGGCCAGTCTCTTGTTAGTGTAATAGGTATGCTCTGTATACTTGTTATGATTTGTTTCTCTCCCCCCCCCGCCTTCAAGAAAAGCAAAGGAAAATTTGTTTGGACAAAACAGAAGTTCTTCCAACGGCCATGTAGTTTTTGAAAAACAGCAGCTGGAGCTGGACTCAGTTGTAGAAGAAACCGTAACAGGAGATTATGCCTTAATCATAAATGGCCACAGTTTGGTGAGTTTGCTTAAGGCTTTTGTTCTTTCTTTTTCTTTATCCCAATAATTGTCTCTTTTGTGCTGTCATAATGAGATCGCCTTTTGTGTTTTCCAAACAATTGATACCACTAGAAACAGGGTATGCATAATGATTTCCTGTTTGCAAGAGAAAAGGAAGCTTCTGATATATATTTCATACATTATTGCTTGAACCACCACAGTGAAAGGGAGGATCCAAAGAAATACTGTGTTCACAGAATATCAATCTTGTCTAAATGACTGTAGACCATTTAGCAGTATTGTTTAAGTGCTTTCTAAGGGAGAGTGTCACAGCTCCCTGTTATTTAATTAAAATAATGCAACTGTTCAATTATTGTTCTTGCTGATGTTTATGATTTGGCAGAGCACAACCTGATCTTCATATAATTACCACACCAAATTATTGCCATTAAGATACCTCTGGTGGTTTTTCTAAATAGCAGTATTTTACAGCAATGCCAAACAATTTGCTTTGATTAGGAAATCTGGTTCTTGTCGTAATAGAATAAACTCGCATTGTGCTTTTAATGTAGTTCAGGTTCCAAATCTTGAACAAATATCAAAACACTCCTCTGAGTTTCTAATTTAAAAAACAAAAGCTCTGATTGCACTCCAGTGAAATTATCATTTATATGCACAATTCGCTAATCTCACATCTTTCCCTAGCTTTGATGATCATTTTTCACTTTTGGAGTTTGGAAAATAAATGTGTCTTCTTGTAGATAGTTTCTTAGAGGACAAAAGAAGTTGGATATGAGTATATTGTATTTTCCCCCTTGTGATCGGCTGTCTGTTAGCTCTTAGTGCTTAGGGTATTATCCAGCTGGATTCCAGACGTAATGATGTGTTGCCTTCTACACCATGGAAAGTTACAGAGCTCAGCTGCAGGCCAAGCTCAGTCGAAAGCTTGTCCAGATGACACAAACTTCTCCTTTGCACAAATGAGCAGGAACTGAAAATTATAAGCCTGTCAACTGGGACTTAAAGCTGGTGGCCTCCAAGCTGAATTGCCCAGGGACTAGAAGACTAGAATATGGAAAGGTTTCTAATGAGTTGAGCTTTGACTTTCCCTCAGGCTCAAAGAAGCCAGTGTGTGGTGAGTTAGAGTACTCAGGTGATAATATATGCTATTTTTTTCTTTGTCTCTAAATCCGTTGAAAGAAAGAGCTAAGATTGATGCTCTTTAAGAGCCCTTTCGGCTTCAAAGCCTGAAGCTTATGAAACCATGAAATACTATTTTTCATTTAGGGAGAATTGACCACATTTCTGCTGGTATGGTCAGAAGCTTTTTTTTTTTTTTTTATTAATCAAATCATGATTCTAGTTTGTTTCAAATTTCAATGCTTTGCAGAATGTAATTGAATCCTTTATCAGAGTCTGAGTTTAGATTTTTACTTGTTGATAATAAGGAAGAAAAAGAGAAAAGGGGACCATTCTAAGCAAGACAACCAGTTACATGCTTTCTCTTTCAGAAAGGGCGATTATATTTGAGAAAGCTAATTCACTGTTTGCCCCAGGCATCATGGGCCTTGATGTAAGAATTTTCTACATCAGAGTCATGTTTTACATTCATTCACCCATCCTTTCATTGATACCATTAACATTTATTACATGCCCAGGTCAAGATGCTGGAGCCTGAGGATAAGGATCTGACTAGAACATGGTTCTTGTTTTAGGGATTGCGGTCTAGTGGGAAAGCTAATCTCACAGTAGTATGACAAATACTATAATAGAGGAATGAACACAGAGCTTTGAGAGTATAGAGGCACACACATCTAGTTTCTTGTGTGGAAGTCAGGGAAGACTTCGTGGAGGAAGTGATGTTTCCAGGCACAGAAGCAGCAAGTACAAAGGCATAGAGTCAAGAAAGAACCTATCACATAATGGAAACAAGCAATTTGGCATGATGAGAGTACAAAGTAAACTTAAAGGTGTTGGTAGAAGACCATAACCATATAGGAATATAGGGGTCAGATTATGATGGGTTGTGAATATCTTGCTAGAGATTCATTCGGAGACACTGAACACTCAAAGTTCAGGTGGATTGCTTTCCTTCTAATGTGTTTATTAAATAATGTACAGTGGGATGTCTTCTAGAAAGCACATTGCACAGTTAACCACAAAGGATTATGCTCTATTTTTCAGTCATTTCTTGGCATATTTTGAGAGGAACAAGGCTGGAATTGATTGGGAACCCTGAGATGCAGGTTGCATGCAAGCCCCCCTCTTGCACTCTCTCCATTTCAATCATTTTGTTTTTCAAAGGGTAATCTCCAGGTCATCTGCTTTTCATTTGCCCCACCAACCACAACAACAAACACTAAACATACAAAACAACAATGCAAAGGAAACAAAAGTTCCATCACATAGAACAAAGAAGTCCCCATCGTTTTGTAGTTCATTCTGAACTTAGTGAAATGGTGGACAAGTTCTGGCTGTTGCTTTTCTTTATTTCAGCAGATTCTGGAACTTTTCTGGCATTGAGTTTTATCTTACCCATACAGCACGATAATGTGTCACAGAGGACACACAAGGGCCCTGTGTTATTTTATTTTTATTCTAAAATTCCTTGGCACTTAGTAGGAGTTTAGTGCTCATTTCTTTAGTTAGTTGTTTATGTGACTCTGGTTTGAATAACTTGTTGAAATGAATTAAACTTTTTGGAAAAGAGAACAGTTGAGAAACAAGAATTCTGTTTCCCGAATGACATCTCTCATTGATTAGGTCTTGTTGTAATCTGGATTTTTTTTCTTTTTAATAATATAGGCCCATGCCCTAGAAAGTGATGTCAAAAACGATCTCCTAGAACTCGCCTGCATGTGTAAGACTGTGGTTTGCTGCCGAGTCACTCCACTCCAGAAAGCCCAAGTAGTAGAGCTGGTGAGGAACTACAGGAATGCTGTCACTTTGGCCATAGGCGATGGAGCCAATGATGTCAGCATGATCAAAAGTAAGAGGATATTCACTCAGTAGGGTTTGCTGTAGACCAGAGTCCTGGGGTTCATCATCTGGCAAGATGCAATGGAGATTACACTGTAATTTAAGTTTACCACTGGTTCTAAAATCAATAATTCCTGGGTCTAATACATTCGGCATTATTAGCATTCATAGAAGAACCTTTGTCTTTAATTAATTCATCTGTGTATTTTTAGACTAAAAAGGGATATTGATCACCTTGTATTATATAGTAACTAGCTATGGTGTAAGGAACGAACACTGGATCCATAGTCCCGACATTTGGGGTTAGTCCCAGCTTTGCCACTTACAAATTGTAAAACCTTATGCAAATTAATGAAATTTTTGGGCCAATTTTCTCTTTTGGAAAACTAGGATAAACATCTAACTAATGATATTTCGTAAGATAATACACACAAACAATTATAAATGCTATAGCTATAAGATTTCTATAGATAAATAATGACTTAAAAGAGATTGTATCTTTGTTTAGGGAATGAAAGCCTTCCTCTCCTCCTTTGCAGGTGCTCACATTGGCGTTGGCATCAGCGGCCAGGAAGGACTGCAGGCTGTCTTAGCCAGTGACTATTCATTTGCACAATTTAGATACCTCCAAAGGCTTCTCCTTGTTCATGGAAGGTGGTCCTATTTCCGAATGTGCAAATTCTTAGGCTATTTCTTCTATAAGAATTTTGCATTCACACTTGTGCATTTCTGGTTTGGTTTCTTCTGTGGTTTCTCAGCCCAGGTTGGTAAAAAAAAAAAAAAAAAAAAAAAAAGTGCTTTTCTTTCTTTTATTAGGTCCCCCTGAATTGCAGATGACTATTCTTCATGGCTCTTTCTTAATAAGTAACATTTTTATATGTCTCATAGAGATCACCATATGGTAGTTATGAAACTATAGTGGACTTGATCTTGAAACACAAAAAGAATATACATTTAGCTGGAATTTTATTTATTTATTTTTATTTATATAGGTAACCAATGAATCTCCATCCTGTGGGGTTTAAATTTTTATTGAAATATTTTGGTATGATGACAGGTAAGCTTGGTGTGGAGTTTTCATTCAGGACAGAAGCCTAAGAAACACTAACAAGACATGTTGATGTATTTCTGGGAAGATGGTCACTCACCCAACATACAAACTGTGTATGGGCTGAGAGTAAATATGTTTTAAATTCAGGAGAAATAATTGATACCTTGACATCAAGGAGGTTTTGATAGCATTTCATCAGATAAAAATTGATAAAATAAATAATGGTGATATAATAGAAGATGTTGGTGACAAGGAAGAAAAATTAGCAGTTCATAAGTTAGGATTCTATTTTTCTATCTATTCATAGCCATTTTAAAAGATAGTTAGTTATTTCACCCCATATCTGGATACCAGGAAAGTTTTGACCCTAGGTATCAACTGTGAAATGTCAGGCCAATAGCATCTGAATATAGTTCTAAGAAAGAAAAGAGAGAGAGAAAGAGAATGACATGGTAACCATAACTCTCATGAGAGAGTTCTTCTACTGTTCTTCCTTCACCTTGGATTTAATTATTTGTTTCTATGATATGCATAAAACTATTTTTTTCAGTCATTTTATTCCAAAACAACGGAGTATGAATTAAATTATAACATTTTGTGTTATTTTAAGTGTGCCAAGGGAGATTAATGAATAATTTTTGTAATGAATATAGATGTTGTGTGTTTTTCCCTTTATCCGAGAGGTTGAGGTGTCTTAAAATGAGGAACACCTATACTCATTCCTAATGTTCTCTTTTAAGGATAATATGCCCAGAACTAAAAGCAGACTATGTTGATATTTTTGTTGACATATTTTGTAAACTCCAGACATTGAAGTAAAGCAAAAGTCTTGATTTAGTTTCTCAGAAAGAAGTATTAGCATTACTTCAGGGAAGGCTGAGGGGGGACTTACCTGCTTATAATCTCACCTTGTCCAATAAAAACAAATGTGAGAATGAGAATGGGCTTTTCCTCCACATAAAAATGAAGCAGGCTATTCACTAAGCAGTCCTTACAAGAGTCACGATTTTCATAGTGCAAAGATTTGGGGCTTTTGAAAAATCACAGAACTATGAAGGGACACCTAGACTCTCATTTAGATCTCTTAAGACGCAGAAGAGTGGCCAGTGATTTTTATTTACAGACACACAGAGCTTAGATAGTAGGTTTAATGCCAAGGTTTTTTTTGTTTGTTGGTTTTTTGGTTTTTTTTTTGTTAAACTGTGAAATTGGAAACTAATGTCCAGTGATTTCTAACCTTTACATTTAGGTGATTTTCTGCTCTGCTTTCAAGATCTGATAAAACTGGCCCAGCGTCAGATGTTAAGCAACTAGCTTTCCAATCTTCTCACCAGTATTTACCTTTTAAGAGAGAACACCATGGGAGAACGGTGATCATTCCAAAGACATGAGTACCTAATGCTTAAATCTAGTTTTAAGACATACCACCAGTCTATGATTAGGTTTCTTAAATGGTTGGTTCAACTTAGCTTTCTTCCTTCCTTCCTCCCTCCTGTCCTCCCTTCATTTATTACACTGAAATCTCTGGTTTATTACACCATCTTTATTAGACTACTGTCAGTCCTGCCTGGCCCTCTGTGTAAATGTGTACAGCTTGACGAGCACTGTGGGAAAGGGGCTTGTGCCTTAAGATATCAAAATGCAAAGTGATTTTTTTTTGTATGTGTTGTATTGTGTTTATATGGTAGTTAATTGGACCACAAATGATGTACTTCTTAATTATTCATATATTTCTTTATTATAGGAAAAATATAGAGTAGATTTCAGCCCAACTCACCAGCACAGGAGAGAACACAGAAGGCCAGTCAGGCCTGACAGTAGCTAAATTTTCAGTTTTATTTTGTTTTTCCTGGGTCTTGGTTGATTTAAATTGGGCAGGGCAAATCCTCTTTAGGCAGAAGAGCAATCACCACCTAAAGCCAATTGAGCTACGGAGGAGGAGTCCTGGACTGTTATCTTTTGTGCTCTAATTTTTATGATGATTTGATCAAATTGGGATTCCAGTTTATACTTACTGAACAGGATCCCTTGGTTCCACTATTTAAGACTTTGGTTCATTGGATGAATATTTATTAAACCCATGGTATGTGTCAGACCATGGTGCCTGCTGGGGCTTGGCATGGTAAAGATGTCTAAGGGATGCATTCTTTTTTTTTTTTTTAAGATTTTATTTATTTATTTGACAGAGAGATCACAAGCAAGCAGAGAGGCAGGCAGAGAGAGAGAGAAGGGAACAGGCTCCCTGCTGAGCAGAGAGCCCGATGCAGGACTTGATCCCAGGACCCTGAGATCATGACCTGAGCCTAAGGCAGAGGCTTTAACCCACTGAGCCACCCAGGTGCCCTAAGGGATGCAATCTTGATGGCCATGATGAAGTGTGATCCCACAAATTTTAAGAGCTATCCATACTGTGGAGAAGTTAAGATTTGATTTCCAGACTTGTCAGAGAAGTAGATGAGCTTGTCAGGAAAATGGCAAGTAGTAATTTGTCATCTTCTGTTGGAGAGGAAAAAGCAGTAAGTCAGTGACAATTCCCATGTAATGGCATCAATGTTATAGTATCATCTTCTAGGTAAATCCATTATATCATTGACACCAACAAGTAGGGATAAAACAAATTGCAATTATAACTAACACTTATGTAGCACTTACTGTATGCTAGGCATTGTCTAAATGTTTTGCCTGTATTCACTCAATATTTACAATAACCATATGAGGTAGGTTTTATAATCATGGTCTATATCAGCTATTTTTAAAGTACTTTTAAAAAATTTAATTGTGGTCAAAGACACATAACATAAAGTTTAATGTCCTAGCCATTCTTAAGTGTACAATTCAATGGTATTAGGAACATTCACCTTGTTGTGCATTGTATCTCCAGAATTTTTTCATCTTGTAAAACCGACACCCTCAACCCATTGAAAAACAACTTCCTCTTTATCCCTTCCTCCAGCCACTGGAAACCACTATTCTACTTTCTGTTTCTACGAATTTGACTGGGAAATTTGAGTTGATCCATGTTCAGGTTCACTGATTCTTTCTTCTGCTTGGTTGAGTCTGTTATTGGTGTCCTCTATTAAATTCTTCAGGTCAATCTATATTCTTCAGGCTAGGATTCTGTTTGTTTTGATGATTTCTATTTCTTTGTTGAACTTCTCATTTTGTTTATACATTGTTTTCCTAATTTCATTTAATTGTGTGTTCTTCTAGTACACTGACCTTTTTTTTTTAAGATTTTATTTATTTATTTGACAGGCAGAGATCACAAGTAGGCAGAGAGGCAGAGAGAGAGAGAGAGGTGGAAGCAGGCTCCCTGCTGAGCAGAGAGCCCGATGCGGGGCTTGATTCCAGGACCCTGGGATCATGACCTGAGTCGAAGGCAGAGGCTTTAACCCACTGAGCCACCCAGGTGTCCCTACACTGACCTTCTTTAGGAGGATTATTCTGAATTTTTTTTTTTTTTTGGTCCACAGATTTCCATTTCTTTATATTCAATTATTGCCACTTTATCCATTTCCTTTGGTAGTGTTATTTTACCTGATTCTTCATGGCCCTTGACTCTTGGAGTTTGTATTTGCATATTTGAGTAAGTGGTGTCTAATTCCAGACTTTGTAGGTTTGCTTCAGCAGGGAAGGACAGCTCAGCTCCATTGGAATACTGGATTGGTCAGGTGGCAACATTTATGGGTAGGTGGGGCTTCCCATAGGATCTCTAGTTGGGTAAAGCCACTGCTTGTGCTCTGAGATCAGAGGGACTGACCCTGGGTGGGTTCCATGATGGGGCAGGGCTATGGACTAGGATCTGCAATTGCTCACAGTTGAATAAGGTGTCAGGCTGAGCTCCCTGACCAGATGGTGCTACTGGCTAGACTTTGTGTTCATGCAGGGTTGTAGACAGGGCTTTGTGATTAGGTGGGACCTCAGCCTATGCCTTATGATCAGGCAGGACCATAATGTATGCCCCTAAAGCTGGGCTGGGTCACTGTCTGGGCTCCCTCATCAGGTAGGACAGCAGGCTATGCTCCATGACTGGCTGGGCTCCCTGACTAGATGGGACTGCAGGCTATGTTTTACAATTGGCAGTTCTATAGGCTGAACTCTGCTGTAGGGTGGAACTGTAGGCTGGGTTCCCTGATTGGGTGGTACCATAGACTGTGCTTTGAGTCTGTCCAGGGTACTGTTCAGGGCCCCTGGTTTTGTGGGGCCAGAGACTATACTTTAACTATAAGGTGGGGCTGCTGGTTTGGGTCCCTGCATAATAGGGCTGTAGGATGAGCTCCATGGCTATCTGGGGTCTCTGGTTGGGTGGGGTTGGAGGTGATACTCAGCAATTGGGTGGAGCTGTAAATTTTCTTCCCTGACTAGGTGGGATCATAGGATCGGCTCCACAGAAAATACATCTCCTCGGCTGGGTACCCAAATCAGGCAGAACTGCCTACCAAGCTCCCAACCAGACATAACCACTGACTTGGCTCTGCAGGTTGGTAGAACCCCCATTAGGGATCTCTGCTCCCATGCTTCTGCCAGTAGGAGTGAGGTCCATTAAGATCTGAGTGCTGGTTGCTGTACGCCTCACCTCCTATCTCCATCTCCATCTGATCCTCAGTGGTGGAGCCCTACAGATTCCCCCAGTGATCCCCATGAGACAGGATCTGAGTAGGGCTCCTGGGAGGTGTCCTGCAATGCTGGAAGAGCTAGATGTTTACCTTGGTTTAGTTTTCTTTTTCTCACTGGAGAAACCACAGACCCAAAGGGCCATCTTGGTGAGGCACTATGCCAGCCTTGGGGAGGGGGATGTGGCCAGAATGGAGCTGCTCCTGTTGTCCTTCTAATGTGTCCTTCTCAGTCTCTGTGCTTTAGCTTCAGGCCCTGGTTCTGGGATTTTCACAATGGCGTCCAGTCTGTAGGTGGTTGCTTGTTGGTGTTCTCGTGAGGCAGACCGAAGCAGGGGATGACCTGCATTACCATCTTGATGGCATCACTCTTGAAGTCATTTTTTTTTTCAGAGAGCATTTCTGTGGCTTCTACCAGTTTTCTGGGGATACTGCCTACCTGTGACCTCTTTCTCTGTTCCAGGATTTTTTTTGAACTTGAATTGTGAACTTGGTGAATACCATTTATGGTTTAAATTTTCAGGAGAAAATTTTTGTCTTTTCTTTTGAGCTAGTGCCATGGTTCACATAGGTGTTCCCTTTGAGCACAAAGATTTGTTCTTCCTTTAGTTTTATACTAAGGATTCAGCCCTTTGCTACCTTACTTTTCTGAGAATGTTAGATTCCCCATGTGGTCTAATCTTGGGATCAATAATGATGTCACAATAAATAGTGTGTTAGAGTCAATGAGATTTGGTATTACCCAAACTCATTTGGTATGGAACCCCACTTTTCCAACCAACATGCATAATGTACTTAGAACAGATGCCATACAGAATCCACTTGGGACATTCTGGAATAGATGTCTCTACAGCAACTGTTGCAAAACCTGACATTACCCTGCTTCCAGTGTTTTGGAGTCAGGAAGATGTACAAAGCACAAAAATGATGCCAAAAATACTATCCCCATAGGAATAAGCTATTTATATGTTTCTCCCTTTCAAAAACTTCTGTTTTTTAAATTAACTCTAGTCCAGGGGGACAAAATAGCCTTCTTTCATACGCTGAAGTAGGGAGTTTACATCTAAACGTCTGTAGTCTTTTCCAGTATCCTCAGTTTCTTCTTGATTATAAAAATAACTATGTGTGAATATGTATCACATTTTATATATTGGAGACCATACTATTTGTATCTTTCTTGAGAAACACCTCTGGTTTTACATTCCTTAAAAAAATATTATTTTTCTTAATGGCATTCTGAAACACAGATTTTTATAAATTATTTGACTCTTCCTTTTTTTAATTTTTTTTTGGTGTTTCAAGATTCATTGTTTACACACCACACCCAGTACTCCATGCAAAATGTGCCCTCTTTAATACCACCACCAAGATATTTTCAAATTTGAGTGGAGGTCTGAAGGTGTGAACTCTCCCTACCCTGTAGGGATTTAGGGGCTGACTTGTATAAAGGTGTGAAACTGCAGAGGAACAGGAGTAAGACCCTCTCCTCCTATCTGAACTCTTTCCAACTGACCTAAAGATTAGCTGAATTTGAAATCTTATTTCAATTTCTATAATTCCATTTAAAACTAACTCATTCAGAACTATATGGTCCTCTCATTTGATGCAAAAAAGCATTTGACAAAATACAACATCCGTTCCTGATTAAAACTCTTCAGAGTATAGGGATAGAGGGAACATTCCTCAGTATCATAAAAACCATCTATGAAAAGCCCACAGCAAATATCATTATCAATGAGGAAAAGTTGAAAACTTTCTGTTAAGGTCAGGAACATCACAACTGTTGTTCAACATAGTGCTAGAAGTTCTAGCAGTAGCAATCAGACAACAAAAAGAAATAAAAGGCATCCAAATTGGCAAAGAAGTAGTCAAACTCTTCTCTTCACAGATGACGTGATAACTTTAAGTGGAAAACCCAAAAGACTCCACCCCCAAATTACTAGAACTCATACAGCAATTTAGCAATATGGCAGGATAAAAAATCAATGCACAGAAATCAGTTGCTTTTGTATACACTAACAATGTAACTGTAGAAAGAGAAATTAAGGAATCAATTCCATTTACGATAGCACCAAAAATCGTAAGATACCTAGGAATAAACCTAACCAAAGATGTAAAGGATCTATACTCTAGAAACTACAGAACACTTATAAAAGAAATTGAGGAAGATACAAAAAGGTGGCAGAATATTCCATGGTCAAGGATTGGAAGAATAAGCATTGTTAAAATGTCTACCCTAGCCAGAGCAAGCTATACTTTTGGTGCCATCCTTATTAAAATACCACTGGCATTTTTCAAGGAGCTAGAACAAACAATCCTAAAACTTCTATGAAACCAGAAGACCTCGAATTGTGAAGGGAATATTGAAGAAGAAAAACAAGCTGGGAGCATCACGTTGCCTGACTTCAAGCTATATTACAAAGCTGTGATCACTAAGACAGCATGGTATAGGGAAAAAAACAGTCACATAGACTAGTGGAACAGAATAGAGACTCCAGAAATGGACCTTCAACTCTGTGGTCAACTAATCTTTGACAAAGCAGGAAAAAATACCGAATGGGAAAAAAAAAAAACCAGTCCCTTCAATAAGTGGTGCTGGGAAAATGGGACAGCTACATATAGAAGAATGAAACTGGACCATTCTCTCACAGCATACACAAAGATAAACTCAAAATGGATGAAAGACCTCAGTGTGAAGACAGGAATCCATCAAAATTCTAGAGGAGAACATAGGCAGTAACCTCTTCAATATCGGCCACAGCCTCTTCTTTCAAGACCTGTCTCCAAAGGCAAAGGAAGCAAAAACAGAAATGAAGTATTGGAACTTCATCAGGATAGAAAACTTCTGCACAGCAAAGGAAACAGTCAACAAAACTAAGAGGCAACCCACAGAATGGGAGAAGATATTTGCAAATGACATTACAAATAAAGGGCTGGTATCCAAGATCTATAAAGAACTCAAACTCACCTCAAAAAACAAATAACCCAGTCAAAAAATGGGCAGAAGACATGAACAGACACTTCTCCAAAGAAGACATACAAATGGCTAACAGACACATGAAAAAATGCTCAACATCACTAGCCACCAGAGAAATACAGTTCAAAACCACAATGAGATAACCACTTTACACCAATCAGAATGCAAAAATTAAAATAGGAAAGAACAGATGTTGGTAAGCATGTGGAGAAATGGGAACTCTCTTACACTGTTGGTGAGAATGCAAGCTGGTACAGCCACTCTGAAAAATGGTATGGAAGTTCCTCAAGATGTTAGAAATAGAGCTACCCTGTGACCCAGCAACTACACTGCTAGGTATTTATCCCAAAGATACAGATGTAGTGAATGAAAAGGGGAACATGCACCCCAATGTCCATAGCAGCAGTACCCACAATAGCCAAACTGTGGAAGGAGCCGAGATGCCCTTCAACAGATGAATGGATAAAGAAGGTGTGGTCCATATATACAGTGGAATATTCCTCAGCCATCAGACAGGATGAATACCCACCATTTGCATCAACATGGATGGAACTGGAGGGGATTATGCTAAGTGAGTAAGTCAAGCAGAGAAAGTCATTTATATGGTTTCACTAATATATGGAACATAAACAATAGCACGGAGGACCACAGTGGAAGGGAGGGAAAACTGAAGGGGGAGAAATCAGAGAGGGAGATGAACCATGAGAGACTATGGACCCCAGAAACCAAACTAAGGATTTCAAAGGGGCGGGGGTGGGGGACGGGGTAACAGGGTGACGGGTACTAAGGAGGGGCATGTGTCGTGAGGAGCACTGGGTGTTATACACAACTAATGAATCATTGAACACTACATCAAAAACTAATGCTGTACTATACAGTGGCTAACTGAACATAAAAGAAAATAAATAAAACCAACTCATTCAGAAACCCTTTTAAAAAGCTGTGTGGCATTGGCAGTGGGGAGGTCTTACTTAACAGTATTGTGGACAGCAAGATGTCTTAGAGAACATGTGTTATACCACTCTGAGGATGGAAACTCTGGTGTCTCCCCGCCCCACCCATACGTGAGTGCTCCAGTGGACTAACAGTCCAGGGACTGGCTGTGAGGGTAACATGGATGTGGAACTGGGAATGGTAGGGATTGTTGTCTCTTTTCTATTCATCTTTAGCTAGAAGGTCCTGATTAGTAACAAGTGTAACTGAAAAATCCTTTGGCCTTTTTTTTTAGCTCTGTTTTTCCCAAGACAATATGCTATAAACAAGGCAGCTGAAAAGAAAACAGCGTATTTTTCTGCATCTTTGTCTACAGATTATGAGAATTTTTGAATAGGGGACATTTTTGCAGTAATGCTTTTTCTTCCCCCCCACCCTGCACTGAAATTATTATTTAGCTGGCTTTGGCCTTCAAAGCAATGTGTTGGGTGACAAGGCTTTCCTAGCTCTTAAAGCCCATTAGATAACCACTTAGTTCCAGTCTGTTAACGAAAGTAGGCCATCTGAGGTCTTTCTACCCCTGCCATCCCTCCCCCTAAGTTGCTTCAGTGGAACTGAAAGCTCCATGGGGAAATGCAGCCAGTAGTAATAAAAACCCTAGAGCCTAGCAGATTCAGGAATAGCAAGCATGTGTTTAGAGGCCCTTTCCTGGAAGGCTTCATCCCCAGTCACTTGTCTGTCCAAACCTGACAGGGGTGAGACTCACACACACCCGCTGACACACAACCTGGAGTCTTTGAATTCTCGGTCATTTAACAAGAATAAAGTGAGGGCCAGTTCAGGGCCAAGGGCCATCCAAGGACACCAGAATGAACCAGACTGATGTAGTTCCTGCCTTCAGGGAGCTTACAGTCTGGAAACAATTTTATTTTCACAAATGTGAAGCTGATGTTGAATAGTGACCTTTGGTAGAAAATAAGGATTTTTCCATCAAGAATTTTTTTGAATTAAGTTTGTCATGGATGAGTTGTGTCTTGGGGCCAATCCTGTCTAATCCCAGCATGATTCATAGTACCCTGGTACTTCTTTCCTGCACCTCTCAACAGATTGCTTTGAAGTAATCCACTCCACAGCTGAAAACATCTGATCAGATGGAAACAGGTTATGCTTTCTTAGACAAAATGTTGACTTTTAAAAACATCAGTTTAATTTGTTAATGAAGTGGCATGTGCTATTTCTTTACTACCTTGGCCTGTCTCTGGGGGCCTTGTGAATTTTATGCAGACTCTTATTTTCTGATGATAGCTCCAGGAGATTCCCACCAATACCCCATCCTAGTAGGTGGGCTGGGGCAGATGTGTACGCCAATCCAGCTGTGGCGTGTGAGACTCCAAGGGTCTGGGGGATGGAACCATTCACTGCCTGTCAGATGGTGGTGGCCTTGGACATCTCAAATGATGTAACCCAGGCTGGGTTGTACTTGGCTTGTGGACCTTCTGGTTAATTTCAAGACCCTAGCTCTGTTATTGTTGCTTTGGGACCGACCCATGGGGAAAAAATCTGCTTGGGAGAGACCATACCCCTTTTGCTTGCTTTGCTGGATGGACTTTCTTTGGAGAAACATCTGGGACACAGAAAAAAAAATGTATGTTTTGTTGAAATCTAGAATCTTTGCTTTATTAGGGAACGTCAGAGATACTGAGTCCAGCCCCACTCTTATAGAGGGGGAGCCTGAGTCCTGAAAGACCTGAGGGTCAGTGGTGTGCAAGGCTAGGCCTGGAATCACGTTTTCTGACTCTCTCTTCAGTGCTTCCTCTACTCTGCTTGATAAGTGGCCATGGCAATTGTCACAGACTTGGAAGAGAGAATGGCTATATCTTCTTAAGCAGTTTTCACCCCACCCCTCATCAGGCAAGTGTTTGCTTTATTTGGTATCTAAAGGAGAAACATTCCACAACACTCAGTATAATAGGACTATGAGGAGAAAATCAGCTCTTACTGAGCGCTAATGTCATGGTTGTGTGTGGGTGGGTGGGTGGGGGGGTTTCTCACAGATTAGGCACTTAGAAAGGGCAGACTGTCTCCTGGAATCATCTAGAAGCTTGAAGCCTCCCCCCCCCTCCCCCAGCAAACACTCCTACCAAACTGCCACTGAGCAAGAATTTAAATATAAACTGTCCTGGTGAGATTTCCAAGATTTCTGGACCTGAGGGGTTTGGATGAAGGTCAGAGAAGTCTCTGAACTGAATCATGGACTCTTTTTAAGGACATGCCTTATCCCAAGCTGTTATAAAGCCTGCATGATTTTCATGGAATGTAGTGTGGGCTTGTGTGCACTATTTATATGAGTAATTTACTTTAAAAGTAACCTATAAGCTCAGAATTTTTTTTAAAAGATTATTTGTTTATTTGACAGAGAGAGACAGCAAGAGAGGGAACATAAGTAGGGGAAGTGGGAGAGGGAGAAGCAGGCTTCCACTGAGCAGGGAGCCCCACGCCAGCCTGGATCCCAGGACCCTGGGGGTCATGACCCGAGCTGAATACAGATGCTTAATGACTGAGCCACCCAGGCACCCCTAACCTCAGGATTTTTAATAAATATGAACTGTTCCCAACCAGGGACAGAAACAAACAAACAAAACCCAATGCAATCCACCATTGGTTGAAGCCCTATTTAGGAAATTCACATTTGAAACTATGTAACTACTGGCACTGTGTACTTTTGGGGATGATATTATCTGATGACAATTTATCATTGTCAGTGAGATACAGGACTGTGTATTTTTTTTTCAAACTCTGTTGTGATATGGAAACAATTATCTTGTCAAGTCCAGAAAAACTTTAGTTCTGTCAAACAATATAAGAAAACTCACAATGAAAAATTTGGAAAGTGACGTGAAAGAGTGCGACTAATCTCCAGGCTTTGATGACTTCATGGATGTGGTTACCTGTGAGTCCTTCTCAACCTGGCATGGCAGTTCCTCTCCCCCTTGCCTTCCAGATGTGCTCTATGGAAACCGAGGGAGGGGTGGGTGCTCAGGCAGGGGCCATTCCTCCTGGCTCCTGCTAGTGGGTTTCTGTTAATTACACAAATCAGGAACAGATGTGCTGAGACTGAGCACCTCATATTTATTCCACAGTGTGTTTTCTTTAAATGACAAATGTTTTTTAAGGCCAAAAGGAAATATCACTATATAATTTTTTTGCTACAACACTCAGCAAACGGGGTGGTGTATGTGTCTCCAAAGAGGTAGTCCATCCTGTCATTTGAACAAGGAGCTAAGCCAACAGTCTTGGAGTAGAAAGCCCTTTGTAATTGTTTGAGTCTTAAGATCTATTTAAACGTGGCATTCTATAAATCATAGATTGTGTGTTCCTCAAACTGTTGGATTGTAAATTTGTAACTGGAGTATTTTTACTCTATCTAAAATGGTTGATAAGGTTGATAAATTACTCCCACAGAGAAGTGAGCGAGGAGGAGCTTTCCTTAAATGGTAAAACAGTAAAGTTGGAAAAATGGGGAACTCTTCCTTTTCTTTTCATCTGTGAAGAGACACTTATACAGTTCCAAACAGACTAGTGGTATGTTGCAGGAACATGGCTTTTCTCTCTGATTCAGAATATTGGAGATGGGAAAAGAAAATTTGGAAGTGGGGGGGCAGGTATGGCTGCTCCTAGGAGTACAAGGGCTGTAGACAAATACTTTTTTGCAGAGCTTTTGTTTATATACACCATTTGAGTTACCCAAAGTCAGAGTGCTGCCACCATTTGACTGGTCTGGTCTAGTCTCAAGCCAGAATGCTTTCTACAACAGAGGCTCCAGAGGGATCATTTTCCCATCTAGTCTCTTTGGGGCATCTGGTCAACCAACATGTAGGTGCATGTGTGTTTGAGATGGAGGTGGTGGAGGTAGGTGGTAGACGGCTTGAGTATACCAGGAAGGGGATAAACCAGGACAGGTTCCTTGTGGGTCATCATCTGGACTAGTGTGCCCCTCCCAGCTGGTCCTGCTCACCAGAGGGGACCTTAAAAAAGTCAATTATCATATGGTTTCACTTATTTGTGGAGCATAACAAATAGCATGGAGGACAAGGGGAGATGGAGAGGAGAAGGGAGTTGAGGGAAATTGGAAGGGGAGGTGAACCATGAGAGACTATGGACTCTGAAAAACAATCTGAGGGTTTTGAAGGGGCGGGGGGTGGGAGGTTGGGGGATCCAGGTGGTGGGTATTGTAGAGGGCACAGATTGCATGGAGCACTGGGTGTGGTGCAAAAATAATGAATACTGTTACGCTGAAAAATAAAAAAAATTAAAACAAAAACAAAAACACCTTCTGAGGGTATATAAAGGCCTTAAGGAGAAGTGGGATAACTATTTGAGTAGTTAGAAACCTCTTACAAGGGGAGGAAGAAGTCTGTTGTAGAAGAAATACTGCCTGTAACTTTAATTTTTGTGGAAGCCCCCAAACCTCTAAACTACATTAAACCAATGCACATAACCCAGGAATGTGTTTTTTTTTTTTATTCTTAAGGTGAGTGACTCAGGTTAACACATTTTGGTACAGTGTGAGGCAAAACTAGAGCTAAGGAGTGATTAAGTTTATAAGGGGAAGATGCTTAACTAAATCAAGATATTCAGTTTTCTTTAAATCTTGTTCTCTAATTTTGTACTTATTTCATTAACATAGTATCTTATTATAAAAATAAATAGTTATAGCAATAAAGAATTGTATTTTCCATAAAAATTATCATTAGTGGATAAATACACCTTTTTCTTTATCCATTAAACCTACCACTTGAAGCTTGGATCCTTGCATGCTCCGTCCTCCCAACTTCCCTCCTTGTTCCCTGCCTCTTCCTCCCTCTCTCCCTCCTTCCCTGCCTTCTGTACATAATAAAGGTGTTCACTAACTGAGCACTGTTTGTCAGATGCTGCTGTACTGGCATTTATTCATTTCATTGAACACTAAAGGTCTCCCTCAAATCCCCACTTTATAACCTAGAACCCAAGACTCAGAGAGATAGAGTATCTTACACAGTTCTGTCTTCTGACTCCAGTGCCCTTATGCTTAGGACCCCAGCATCCTTGTGTGGAATGCTTGCTATGTGTCAGGCACTGAGGTAGATCCTTGGGCTCCAATAGATGGATAATCCTATAACATGCTCCCAAGGGGCTCCCATCCTAATGGTATGGGGCTAGAAACCAGCAATAAATAATTGCAAGCTGATAATTATGAAGCGGTGAGGTGTGAACGTCATGGGACCACCAAGGAGTGGCCTAGAACCCAAGCCTAGAGGGTAGGAGTGGGCAGGGCTCAGAAAGTCTTCCTAGAAGCTCTGTCCCTGGGCTGACCCTTCAAGGATCAATCATAGTGAAGCAGCTAGGAAATAAGAAGATTGGCCTCCTGGCAGGGAAGACATCAGGAGGAGTCACAGAGGTAAAAATGGCCTGGGCAGAAACAGAAACTACCGTGCATGGTTATTGCGATGCCTTTTGGAGATTAATTTGATGTGGGGTGTTGGAGAGAGGGAGAAATATCAGATTTCTGGCTTGGGTTCTATGGTAAGTGTAGCAGTCAGAAACTGATATAGGGAACATAGGAAAAGGAAGGGCCTGGTTAAAGGAGCATGAGAAGGAGTTCAGATCTGGACATACTGAATTTGAGGAATGGTGGCACATCCTGAAAGCAACATCTTGTAGCAAGTTAAATATGTAACAGTTACAAAGAGTTGTGTAAAATAATTAAATATTTATAGAGCACCTACTATTGGCTGACACTGCTCTAGGCACTGGAGTTACAGATGTAAGTCTCTGTTTCATGGAGATTATATCCTAGTGGGATAAAGGCAGATAATAAAGAAGCAAATCAGTAAGATAATTTCAGAATTGTTATTAAGAAAGAATGGGCCTCAAAAAAAGGCTCCTCGAGGAGGTAATATGGGAGCTGTGAGCTGAGTGTTCAGAGGAAACTTTCATATGGTTAAAATACTCCAGGTGAAGGGCATAGCAAGTGCAAATCTCCTGAGGTAGGAATGAGCCTGGACCTAGAGAAAGATAATCAGTGAAGTAAAGGGAGGAAGGGAGGACAGTGAGTGAAGCTGAAGAGGTGGGCAGGTGTGGGATCAGGAAATGCTGTAGGCTGTGGTAGAGTGTGGATTTCATCCCATGTCCATTGGAGGCTTTGGGCCTGGGTCAGTGTTAATGGTATCATTTTAAATCAAATGTCCAGCATACAAATTGTATATATTGTATACTCTCAACTATATAAAGTGATGTGAGAAAACAGCCTTTAAGGAAACTTGCCAAGTGATATCACTGATTGAGAGAGGCAGTTTCAGGTTGCTGGAGGTGGGTATAAGGGATGGGGTGGCTGGGTGATGGACACTGGGGAGGGTATGTGCTATAATGAGTGCTGTGAATTGTGTAAGACTGAGGAATCACAGACCTGTAACCCTGGAATAAATAATACCTTATATGTTAATAATTTAAAAAGATGCGGTTTCATGCAGTGGTCAGTGTTATGAATGCTGATGTCAGGGTACCAGGCTGGAACGTGGTCCTGATACTTGCTTAGCCAGCGCTTCTCAAACTTTTATGACCTTAGGACCCTATCTACCAGTATTTTTCATATAAAAAATTAAAATGGAGAAAACACTGAAATATTTCCTTCATTAATTCTTTAGAAAATAATGAACCCATGACATATTTACCTAAACGGCATTTTTTAATGAGAAGAAAATTGTATTTTCCAAAATGAAAACTAAGTGAGAAGAGTAACATTTTTAAAAAAGATTTTATTTATTTAGGAGAGAGAGAGAATGAGCAGTGGAGAGGGGCACAGGGAGAGAGATTGAGGCAGACCCTTCAGTGAGCAGAGTGCCTGATGTTGCTCTATCCCAGGATCCGGAGATTATGACCTGGGCTGTAGATGCTTAACCGCCTGAGCCACCCAGGCACCCCCAAGGGTGGCACTTTTTTATACTTAATCTCTTACTATTTGGCACAGTAGGAGACAGCTGGGTTCTGATATCTGCTTCTCTATCCAGCTGGTTATGACATCACAAGTCATAGACACTCATGGGAGAACGAGAGTAGAAAGGGAATATAAATAACTGTTTAGTATCATTGTGAAAATAGTCTTGATGTGCAGATCCCCTGAGAGTTCCTCAGGCCACACTTCAAAAATCTTTGTGTTACAGGTATGACATTGGACAATATCCTAACAGGTCAGATGGGCATCAGTTTCCCCATCTTTATATTGAGGGCTGCTAGTAGTACCAACGGCAGAAGGCTCTGAGGGTTTAAGGAGTCAGTATATGTTAAGCCATTAAAATGGTGCCTGGTACATAGTAGGTGCTCAGTAAGGGTCAGCTAGTGTTCTTTTTGTTATTGTGATTCTGAGTGGCAGTAAAAACTCTTCCAAGGAATTGCAAAAACTCGTTTAAACTTTATTTTCACTGACTTTTCCCTTCCTGTCCTCTCTTGTTCCAGTTGTGAAATGAGGTTTCAGATCTGAGCAACTTGCAGATGCTGCTGCCAAAGAGCTGTGGGTTTTAATGCTGATTTGTTTGTGATGATGATGGCACTTCATGCCAGACCATTAGCCCCTCATGTCATAGTTTCCCAGATTTTCTTTCTTCCTAATCCCTGAAATCATCTCTTCTCCATGAGTGGCCCCTGAATGGTGGAGGAGATGGAAGAAGAAGTGATTTGATAGCTTCAGGTTTTGCTTGGGGCTACAAGACTTCAGTTGGATGGCTTCTCCCCTAGAAAATTTTCCAAACTGTAATTGTGACATGAATTGGTATATTGGAGGAATGAAAGTCAGAAAGTCAGATGCCATCATCAAATTCTTGAACATTTGTGTCAGCTTTTTTTTTTTTCTTTTTCTTTTTGGATAGGGGCAAGTGAAATTGTTGATCTTGGCTTCATAGCGGAATTACCTGAAAAAAAATTTAAACTATCAATACCTTGATCATCCCAATCCCAAAAGATACTAACTGGCCTGGGGTGTGATATGGGCTCAGGATTTTAAAAATCCTTCCAGTGTTCTAAGTCTCACCAGGCAATGACTAAAACAGAAGGCCACATATTTCCCTTTTTTTTATTATAAAATATAATGAATCTACAGAGTACAAAATATATAAATGTCAGCTTAACAAATTGTTATAAAATGAGACCTATGTAGCCTTAATTGACTGCAAGAAACAGATAATTGCCAGACCCCCAAAGCTCTTCTTATGTTTTCCCAGTCATGCTCTTTTTCCAATGGTGTAGAGGTAACAATCACCCTGAAATTTTACAATCACTCTGTGGCTTTGTTTTATAATTTTTCCATATAAGCTTGAATCCCTAAACAACACAGATCAGACTGACACATTTTAAAATTTTACTAATATGGAATCTTCCTTGTCTGGCTTTTTTTGCTCAACCTTATGTATTTTTTTAAATTCATGTGTGGTTTTATAGTTCCTTGCTTTTCATTATTCTGTTGTATTCTATTATATCAATATACTACAGTGTCTTTCTCCATTCCACTCCTGATGGATGTTTTTGGTTGTTTCTGGTTTGGGACTCTTACAACCAGAGCTGCTGTGAGCATTTTCTTATGTCTCTTGGTGCACGAAGGTGGATGTTCTGAACATACATTGAGATATGGAACTGTTGCTTGTCCAGAGAAAAGAGAGTCCAAGCTGCAGTTTTGGTGGACTCTTGGGGTAGACAGGAGTTGGTGTCTGGGACCCTGTTATATTCCTATTCTGAGTTGGGAGCCTGGAAGTTTGTACTGCTCTGAGTCACAGGCCTTGGGACTGTTGATGGTCTATAGGAGGCAAAAGAGAAGGCTGTAATCATCTGCTTTTGGTCGTTTCCCAGGACTAGAGGGAAAAGTTTCAACACCCATCAAGGGTAGAGATCCTGATGGAACATTCCACTCTGGGCTGAGACCCAAGGGAAGCCTCTTGGCAATAGGGAGGACTATGCTATGGCAGGACAGCTGGCTGGCCCCCAAATCGTCAGGACTTCATTCCATTCTCAGCAGCTGGTAGAAGGAAGTAAACAGTTTCTGGAGAAAGATAACATTATCCTAGGCCTTGAAGTAGTTCTTAAGTTCCAGTTCTCTCCCTAATCTTAACAGGCAAATTTCCACTGGATTGTTAGTTCATTGATGCTTTTTAAAAAAAAACAATTTTTTTATTAACATATATTATTAGCCCCAGGGGTACTGGTCTGTGAATCACCAGGTTTACACACTTCACAGCACTCACCATAGCACATACCCTCCCCAATGTCCATAACCCCACCACCCTCGCCCTACCCCCACCCCAGCAACCCTCAGTTCAGTTTGTTTTGTGACATTAAGAGTCTCTTATGGTTTGTCTCCCTCCCGATCCCATCTTGTTTCATTTATTCTTTTCCTACCTCCCAAACCCTCCACATTGCATCTCCACTTCCTCATATCAGGGAGATCATATGATGGTTGTCTTTCTCCGATTGACTTATTTCACTAAGCATAATACCCTCTAGTTCCATCCATGTCATCATAAATGGCAAGATTTCATTTCTTTTGATGGCTGCATAGTATTCCATTGTATATATATACATCACATCTTCTTTAACCATTCATCTGTTGATGGACATCTAGGTTCTTTCCATAGTTTGGCTATTGTGGACATTGCTTCTATAAACGTTCGGGTGCATGTGCCCCTTCGGATCACTACGTTTGTATCTTTAGGGTAAATACCCAGTAGTGCAATTGCTGGATCGTAGGGTAGCTCTATTTTCAACTTTCTGAGGAACCTCCATGCTGTTTTCCATAGTGGTTACACCAGCTTGCATTCCCACCAACAGTGTAGGAGGGTTCCCCTTTCTCCACATCCTCGCCAACTGTCATTTCCTGACTTGTTAATTTTAGCTATTCTGACTGGTGTGAGGTGGTATCTCATTGTGGTTGTGATTTGTATTTCCCTGATGCCGAGTGATGTGGAGCACTTTTTCATGTGTCTGTTGGCCATCTGGATGTCGTCTTTGCAGAAATGTGTGTTCATGTCCTCTGCCCATTTCTTGATTGGATTACTAGTTCTTTGGGTGTTGAGTTTTGATAAGTTCTTTATAGATTTTGGATACTAGCCCTTAATCTGATATGTCATTTGCAAATATCTTCTCCCATTCTGTCAGTTGTCTTTTGGTTTTGTTAACTGTTTCCTTTAATGTGCAAAATCTTTTGATCTTGATGAATTCCCAATAGTTCATTTTTGCCCTTGCTTCCTTGCCTTTGGCGATGTTCCTAGGAAGAAGTTGCTGCGGCTGAGGTCGAAGAGGTTGCCGCCTGTGTTCTCCTCAAGGATTTTGATGGATTCCTTTCTCGCATTGAGATCCTTCATCCATTTTGAGTTTATTTTTGTGTGTGGTGTAAGGAAATGGTCCAGTTTAATTTTTCTGCATGTGGCTGTCCAATTTTCCCAACACCATTTGTTGAAGAGACTGTCTTTTTTCCATTGGACGTTCTTTCCTGCTTTGTTGAAGATTAGTTGGCCATAGAGTTGAGGGTCTATTTCTGGGCTCTCTATTCTGTTCCATTGATCTGTGTGTCTGTTTTCGTGCCAGTGCCATACTGTCTTAATGATGACAGCTTTATAATAGAGCTTGAAGTCTGGAATTGTGATGCCACCCACTTTGGCTTTCTTTTTCAACATTCCTCTGGCTATTCGAGGTCTTTTCTGGTTCCATATAAATTTTAGGATTATTTGTTCCATTTCTTTGAAAAAAATGGATGGGATTTTGATAGGAATTGCAATAAATGTATAGATTGCTTTAGGTAGCATAGACATTTTTATAATATTTGTTCTTCCATACCATGAGCATGGAACATTTTTCCATTTCTTTGTGTCTTCCTCAATTTCTTTCATGAGTACTTTATAGTTTTCTGAGTACAGATTTTTTGCCTCTTCGGTTAGGTTTATTCCTAGGTATCTTATGGTTTTGGGTGCAATTGTAAATGGGATTGACTCTTTAATTTCTCTTTCTTCTGTCTTGGTGGTGTGAAGAAATGCAACTGATTTCTGTGCATTGATTTTATATCCTGACACTTTACTGAATTCCTGTACAAGTTCTAGCAAATTTGGAGTGGAGTTTTTTGGGTTTTCCACATATAGTATCATATCATTTGCAAAGAGTGATAGTTTGACTTCTTCTTTGCTGATTTGGATGCCTTTAATTTCTTTTTGTTGTCTGATTGCTGAGGCTAGGACTTCTAGTACTATGTTGAATAGCAGTGGTGATAATGGACATCCCTGCCATGTTCCTGACTTTAGTGGAAAAGCTCTCAGTTTTTCCCCATTAAGAATGATATTCGCGGTGGGTTTTTCATAGATGGCTTTGGTGATATTGAGGTATGTACCCTCTATCCCTACACTTTGAAGAGTTTTGATCAGGAAAGGATGCTGCACTTTGTGAAATGCTTTTTCATCATCTTTTGAGAGTAGTTCACTGATGCTTTGATGAAGATGTGCTCTGCTTTTTTTCCTTAACTTTTTTTCTTCAGTGGGCAGTTGGTATGAATCAATTGGCACATGCCCCATCCTATATGAATACCATAAATGCAGGCTTGTTTCATATACCTCTGCTAAAATACTCTGGGGGTTCCCAAGGAATGATGACAGACTCTTCTAGTCTCTCTTCATGGTTGCCTGACATTCTAGGACACTACTCTGCCCTTCTGCAGGTTCTCTCTCGCCATGTTAAGTCTGTGATTCTTCAGGTGGATGTGGCTGTTTTCTATTACTTTGCACCAATCATGAACATAGGCTGTGGTGTGCTAGAGCTGGCCCATATTGGTTCATAAGAGCTGACTGTTTGATTTTGAGAAATATTATGGAGCTAGTATTTAAACACAACCATTATTAAAAATTGAATTATATCAACTTACAATTTAAATAAATTACATTAGAAACTGAGTTTATAAATACTCAAAACGTATCACTTCCTAATTATTTTACCATGTTTTACTCTTTATGCACTTGAGATTATTTGATCTATTAAATATATATGGTAGAAGCACTCTGTAATGGTGTACTGTGGCACATCTCTTCTCAACTCCACATTTAGTGATATCACTGCATAAACAGCCTTGGGAGAAATATTTACACCATGGAAATTGGCAAATGCTACATACAGGGGCTTTTTAAAAAAATCCAGTTGTTGAATACCTAACATATCACTGGATGTAGGATGCCTTTTCAAACCCTTACAGCAGAGTTCAAATGGACTCCAAGAATACAGTTTAATAGGACTCAAAGAATTATAAAAGGGAATTATCAATTAGAGAACTTTAAAACTGATAATTATAAGTGGTTATTTTTAGTCGTAAGCCCACTCCTCTTGACAGTATGGTCCCTAATGATGCTGCCTTGTCTAAATCCTAGCTCTGCTATTTATTGGTGGTAGAATTAAACTTTTCTGCTTTGCTTTGAACTACCCTCAAAGAGAATGATGGTGAGCAGATCTTTCTTATGCGGATTCCAGACCTCAATTCTGAGACACACAAAAGAGAAAACAATTTCCCTCTCTCATCTACCCCATTCTTCCTTTTCCCTTTTCTGTTCTCATTTTTTTCCCTGCCCTAAGATTGAACTCCCCCCAAGATGATTGACAGCAGGAATGTCCTTACTTCCTTACTTCTTGCCATAGGGCTAACTTTGCTCAGAATATAATAATCAGTGTATTTCACAGTGCCTGGTCTATTCAGTGTTGAATAAAGCCACCTGTGAAACTTCAACAGAACAGTCCAGGTTGAGATTTGGCATTAGAAAACTGGCCTTCGTTTCCCTTTTCCTTGAACAAATATACACCTGTTTTAAGAATAAACAATGAAGTGAAGACAGGGTAATACAAATCAAGATTTAGCAATAAAGACACCAAAATATTTTCTCTTTGATATAACCTACATGCACAGGACATAATTTAATGGATTACCTTAATTATATAACTATATGGAATCTACCTTTAGCTTCTGTTTGGAACATTTGCATTTAAGATTCCTTATTTCTTTCAGAACTTTTCTAAGAATAATATGTCCTTCAGAATATATTCAGAATTCAGCACACCTGCCCACTGGTCACTTGACCCAGCCACCCCTCTCTTCCATCTGGCTACTGTGTTAGCCTCCTAATTGGTTTCTCAGCTTCCATCATGGCCCCTCTTCAGTCTGTTCTCAGTGCAAGAATCCAGGGTGATTCTGCCAAAATATAAATCAGGTTGTTCCTTTGATTAAAATTCTCTAGAGTCTTCTCATTTCACTTAGGGAATAAGCCATGGTTACCTACATAGGATCCAATTCCTTATTCCTTTGACATTGCCAGTTGGGCTGCCTTGCTGTTCTCTGAACAGATGCTTTCTTTCCTCAGGATTTTCTCATGGGATCTACTTGCAGTATGCAGTGCTTCTGTCCCAGAAAGCTGCATAATTTGATAATTTGTTCCCTTATATCCTGTAGATCTTTTCCAAATGTCACTTCTTGGTGAGCTTTTTCTCCAGTCACCTTATTAAAATTACAATCCTCCAACATTTCCTATCCACATTTCCTCTCTAGTATTATCTACTTACTTACTCATATAAATATAAATATATAAATACTTATTAATTGCTTATTTTTTTCCAATAACAGAATGCAAATTTTATGAAGAGTTTGTATGTGATTATAGCATGTTGAATTACCATTGCCTAAAACCTAGTACCTGGCACCTCACAGATTTTTGACAAATATTGAATCAATGAATGGATGAATGGATGACAGAATAGTAGACCAGACTGTCGGTTAGGAGCTAGAGACCTAGGTTTTAGTTTTTGCCTTTGCATATGATAAGCTCTATAATATTTATTACATTTTGTTTCTACATCTCTATGTGCTTACCAACAAAATGGGGATATAACAACTGTTTCATATGCTTCATTGGCTTTTAGTGAGGCTCATGCAAGAAAGTACTCTAAATAAGTGTTAGGGATATTTTAATTGTCTAACTTGTTTATACCCAGTGTATTGAGCAACTAGCTCCATGCCCACTTTCCTTTAAATCATTTCCCAAGAAAAAAACTCTCCATTTGAACACAGGGTTGGGTTGACATGTTCACTTCTGCATCTCCCTGTGAAGATTTTAGTGGATCCTTTGTTTGTCACTTAGATCAGATTATTGGATTAACTATATAAGCCATTGAAGACCTGAAGAATAAAATACCCCACCATGGGGTTTTAGGCCTTCCATGTGTCTAGTGTCATGTTGGGTGTTCTGCATATGTGGTCTCCTTTCATCCCACTACAACTGGAGAGCATGGCTTTATTTTAGAGATGAAGAATTTGAAATTTAGAGGATCTGGTATTCCAATGAGACAGCAGAGCTGATAAGAGAGAGAGCCTAGGGGAGAACTCGTGTTTGTCTCTAATATCAAACTCTCACCCATCTCAGGAAATTGAGATATTTAACCCAAAAACCTAAAAAAGGAATATTCTTCCGTGGATGGTGTTTCTCACTGATATATTGTTTCTTTTCAGACTGTTTATGACCAGTGGTTTATTACCCTTTTTAACATTGTCTACACATCATTGCCTGTTTTAGCCATGGGCATTTTTGACCAGGTATGTATTTTTTTTTTTTGTCTTTATAACTTATTTTGCTCTCTGGATGCTTTTTAGTTGCTTTTAGCTTCTACAGAGAAAGCACAAATCATGGAAAGAGTCCTAGAAGTTCAGTTGTTTTAACAGGTATTGCATGGATCTAAAACCCTTCCAGATCCTTCTCCCACCAAACGGTTCTCTGATCAAAGTTAGGCTACCCTCCTCTTTGAGATTCACACCCCACATTATTTCCCTAAGGCCTCTGAGATATCCTACATGAAATGGTCTCTAATTTCATTTTAGTCCAGCATTTCCCAGGCTTATATGACTATACTTCTATTTATGTATTTTTTTATATGACACCTTATTAATATGCCTCAGAACTAGTGCCTTGTCGTTGAAACACTGGGAAATGATGTACTAGCCCCTGAATACAGAGAACCATGCAGTGATAGATAGAAAATGATGGAACTCATCGTTGGAAGGCAGAGGACCCGCATTTGTGGTGAAATATCCTTGGCCAGCACAGCTCAGAATGGGAACTAGAGGCCAGTAGCATACCCTGCCAATGGCAGAGGAAGATATAAAGCCCCGCAGTGATGGAGAGAAGGGCACAGTCTTTTTTCTAGCTTAGAATTCTTGGGAAGAGAGAGGGGAGGCAATCAGTTACAAAAATGGTGGATCCTTGGCATACTTATTGCCTTGGAAGGTACTTCCTGGAAGGGGGAAGATGTCTGGCATCCTGTGGGGAAGTGGAAGGATAGCCAGAGGAGTTTCTGTGGCACAATTTGAGTGTATTATTTTTAAAAAATGTTTTTTTGAAAGTATATTTGAGGAGACCAGATTTTCTCCAGGCTGTTGTTAGACCTGTTAGCTAGGCCTCATTTTTCTGGCCCAAAGTTAGCTGTCTTTTACAAAATATAAATCTTCACGTTATGAGCTCATTCCACTCTCCCATTCTGTGCCTCTGTTAGTTAGTTGTCTCACTTCTTGTATGTAAAAAGGGCAGCTTGTGAACGACATATTTTGTGGAATTCTGTAAAAAAGTAATGAACTCTTGAAAACCGTAGATGTAAGGGATTAAGCATATTCATTTCCAAGTACCCATGTTTATAAGTGCTTCTTTTCTTGGTGCTTCATAACTGCCCAGAATGTGAAATAGAGTAATAAAAATAAGACTGTTTCTGGGAAAAGATGCTTATTGTGCATTTCAAAATATATATATAATAAGGCGCCTTTTTGCCATCTAGTTGAGTGTCTGCCTCTGTCCTTTTCCACTTTGTCAACTTTGGCCCCTAAACTGATCACACGGTCATGGAATGTGATGCTGCAAGGTCTCCATGACTGTCTAGGATCCACTCATTTTATAAAGAGGAAACCAAGGCTCAAGTCATTGCTGTAAATCCAGACAGCCAGTGTGTGACAGAATTCAGCCTAGTACCAGGCCATGTGACTCTGAGATTGCTCTGCTGTTACCACTATTATTATTTACTATCATCATCATCATTTTATGTATTATTATTTATAGAAGCATCTGTTATTTATTACTTATGGAGTGGCAAGAACTCTCCTGAATACATGAACTTAATCATGACAGTGGTCCTGTGAGAGAGGGGCTGTTGTTTGCATGTCTGGAGATAAGGAAACTGAGGTTCAGACAGGTTACATAACCGGTTTAAAACCATATACCTGCTAAGCAGTGGAACTGCGGTTTGAACTCAGGGTATGTCATGTTCTTCATGGGACCCCATTCAACAAGACCATGGCCATTCCACAAGCAGGAAGTGGAATTTGGTCTGTCCCCAGAGTTGATGCCTGTGTTGTTCCTTGTTTAGTTGCTTCCCCTCTACTTCCGGTCCTCTGATGTCCTCAGTGGTCAGGCCTTGCCTCCTTTTGGTTTGGGCATTTGGCTTTGATGCTCAAAGCATTACTTGGGATCTGGTTGGAAATGCTGAGTTTCAGACCCTAACCCCAACCTTTGAAACATCATTTGCTCCCCAAGTGGTTTGTATACACATTAAGTTTGAGAAGCACTGTTTTAGTTTCTCCCAGGACCCTGTTTGGGGCCAAACTTTCCTTCTCATTGTTTTAGTTTTTATGTCTTGAACAGCTGGTATCAGAATTCTCACTGGGTAGAACACTCAGCTCTTCAGGTTCAGCTTCCTTCCCCCTGGAATCCCATTTCCAATTTTCTCCTTTCCCTGTTCTCCTTCCCCTCCTCTCCCTCCTCTCACAGGAACTCAGACTGGCCAAGTCCAACTCTGCAGCTCTCTGCTGCCATCTCCTGGCCACTACCCTCCCTGTCTTGGCAATTAATCCCTGGACCCCATTGGGTGCATATGATGTACTGGAATCCTGGGAGCATGAGTGCAGCTGCAAGAGAGGACAGGAAAGAAGCTTCATTCGGAAGCCAACGATCTGGGTGCAAATTCTAGTTCTGTTGTAAAAGCTATATGCTCTCTCCTGAGTATCACTTGGAGACTCAAGTTCCTCTTCAATAAAATTGGGATCATTTGATTATCTTCTGGGTTATCATGGGAATGAAAACAAGCTAATGAATCGTGTTTATAGGGTATGCTTAGAAATGCACTTGCTGTTTCCCGAGATGGGGGATTCAGGGCCTTTCCAACTTCTCCTCAAACCTCTTCCACTGAAGTAACTCTGTTGATAGGATGTGAGTGACCAGAACAGCATGGACTATCCCCAGCTCTACGAACCTGGACAGCTGAACCTACTGTTTAACAAGCGTCAATTTTTCATCTGCATGGCACATGGCATCTACACCTCGCTGGCCCTTTTCTTCATCCCCTATGGAGCCTTTTACAATGCGGCTGGAGAGGATGGGCAGCACATAGCCGACTACCAGTCTTTTGCAGTTACCATGGCTACATCTTTGGTCATTGTGGTCAGTGTGCAGGTAATCCTGTTGCTGAAAATGTCTTAACCTGATGGCTTTACAACTTTTAAAATTCGTTTTCTTTGTTGACTGATTTTGTCTACTTGTTGAGGCAAAAAATAATAACCCTAAAGGAATCTTGGAGTTTTCTAACTACACATTTTGAGATGAAAACAGAAAGCTTTAATGTAAATGACTAGATGTGGTAAATTAGCATTTAGCATATAACCTCTCTGTTAGTAGAAACCTCACAATTAATTACTTCTTGGGACGGAGTGTAGTATATAAAGAGAAATGATTACACTACTGCTTCTTTCTTGGGTTTGGAAAAGAGAAGCTTTCCCGTGATTTCTATCACTTATTAATTTCCAGGCATTAAAGTGAGAGTTAAAATTTATTTGGTAATACATATCTGTGAAATTATTCAAGAAGTTCACTGTTATATTTTGACATATCTGAACCTTACATTCAGAGAAGCTCTACTGCTAGGGATGTTTTTGATAAGCCATTGACCTCACTGGGCTTTTTGAGTGTTTCTATTTCCTTCTTAATGAAAATGGTAGGCAAAACCATTCAATATTGAGTTAGAGTTCACAAAAGCTTTCTTATTCATTAAAATCTGTACCTCTGGGTGGATACAGTAGGCAATATGACCTGTTTTTTTCTTTTGCTTTCTTTTTTTTTTTTTTTTTTTTGAAGGAGCAAATATCAGTCAAGAACTTCATTTTTTAGAGTTTAAATTGCCTTTGGTCAGTCCTTTTTCTATACTTTAAACAATCTGTTTTTTACAAGTATTAGCTGGTCATTTCCAAAAAAGAATCTCATTAAACCCCAGACTTTCTCTTCATGACTCAAAAATAAACATTGCATTAAATGCCACCAATGTAAACATATTGCTTTTAAAGGACATTTCTGCTATTCCTTGGTCCATTTAAGTGAGTGTTATTAAATCTATACCAAAGCTATCTAACACTTGACATCTTGTGAGTTCATAATTCAGAATCAGACAGGTAGCATCCAAAAACAGAACCAGATTTCTCCACTCAGAAAGTTCTGTTTGTCTCTCTTATAACTAAATAAAGCATGCTGTTGTTTTGCAAACCCTCCATGTCTAGTTCCCCTATGTTCATTCTCTGGCAGAGAGGGAAATAATGGAGTAACTTGAAAGCATCTTGTATAGCTAAGACACTCATTCTGATAGTCTATTACTGGGACAGGGTGAATATCACCTCACAAGAAGCTATTGTTCCATTGTTTCTTATAGTTCTTACTGTTATACTACACTCCAACGTGTTTTATTTTTTGCCTTTTGATCACTGAGCAGACTGTGTATACTGTTATATTTCTGGCCTAGAGAATTAGGTGATCTGCTCCTCGCCATGAAGGCACATTTCCTGTTCTCTGGATTCTCCTCCTGATGGGGAGGACTGCTGTGGGACATCTCTTTAGTGGTAACAGCTTATTCACCAGGGTAGGCTTCTTACTTGGTACTCCAAGAGATCATTTGGAAGGCAGTAACTGAGATAAAAAACCAATATCTGAAGTAAGAAACAAATGGGAAATATTCTTCAAACTGTCATTAACATCATCTGCTATATAAGTAAGGATAAAAAAACTAGCTGGAAAGGATATGAGGGACATTCATGCTTAGAGAAACTTTTTCATAATTCTACAGTTTTTGGTTAACATTATCTTTTTAATTAAAAAAAAACCTTGTTGATATTCCTGTGTATCTTTTTCTCTTTTTCTTTGTCCATAATTTATTTTCTTATATGCTGTCATAGCAAGGCCAGTCCTGTGTTTTTATACTGATTTTAGATTTAGAAGCTCTTTCCCCATAAAGTACACGGTTGCTGTTGGCTGTCATAGTTCCGTTTCTCCTTTTTCACAAATTGAGAGACCACAGAAACAATCTAATTTAAAAACATTGTTTATTCACAAAAGGAGACATAGCATTGGTACAATACTATTAACTGAACTACAGACTTAATTCACATTTCCTCACTTTCTCCATTACTGACCATTTGTCTGTTCCAGGGTCCTACATTGCATTTAGCTGTAATGCCTCCTTAGTCTCCTGCAGTTGACTTTCTACAGTCTTTCCTTGTCTTTCATGGCCTTGACACTTTTGAATAACAGTGGTCAGGTATTCTGTAGAATGTTTCTGGATTTGTCCGATGTTTTCTTCGGAATAGATTGAGATTGGGGATTTGGGGGAAGAATCACAAAGAGGTGATATACCTTCTTGTCACATCCTGTCAGGGATCATGTGATATCAGCATGACTTATTACTGGGGACAGTGACCTTGATTACTTGTTAAGATGATGATTTTCAGGTTTCTCCATTATAAACCACGTTTCCCTTTTGTACTCTATTCATTAGAAGTGAGTCACTAAATCTAGCCCACTCCATTCAAGGGGAGAATTAAGCTCCATTTCTTAGCAGAATTTCAAAGAATTGGCTGTCATATGTTAAAACCATAGCAGTATAATTTAAAGTTCATATATCAGACTGGGGCCCAAGATTTGCCCAAGATCACATGGTGACTGCATTGCAAGTTTAGGACAAGGACCCAGTAGTCTTATTTTCTGAGTCAGTGATTTTTAATAAAGGCATTTGTGAGTGTTCCATGAAAAACGTGGGGCAAGCATTTCCTACAACACAATTATTATGGGCTACGGGTTAGTTAGGCACACTTGGGAAGCAGTAATGCACACACAGAATTGTACTCAAAGATGAGATGCTGGGTCTCACCACTGGGTGGCTGTCCCCTCTTCGCCATGTACAAACTGATGTCCTCTAGATCTTATCCACATACTCCTGTCCCAGAGATTTCTACTCCGCCTGATTTCTCCCTCCTCTCACCCATACCCTCCGCCATTAATTCTGAGTGCTGGAGGGTCTTGAATCAGCTGGGAGATGGAGGACATTTTTGGCAAGAGGACAATGTAGGAGAGATCCAGGCTGGAGATGGAGGTCTGGAAGCAGAGTAGGTATGAGTGAGAATGGACACTAATTTCCAAGTTGTGGCATGCTTTGTTTACTGCTGTACTCCAACTTAAACTGCAGTGTCAGACACAAATCAGTTTTTGTTGAATGGATGTAAGGGCAGAAAGATATGGAGAGAGAGATGAAAGTTGAAGAAAGGAAGTGAGAAGAATTTGGTTGAGGTACATAACTATCCCTCCTGTCTTTATTACATGCCCATCTTATCCCTTACCAAAGCAGGCCTGTCCTTGATGGGAGCCTTCAGAAACCTGTGTCATCATCACTACTATGAACGATACCATGAATTATACTTAACCCTCTCAGTGTCACTATTCAGTAGGTATTATTGTCCCCTTTTACAAATGAAGGTCAGAGAGGTTAAGTGACTTGCCTGAGGACACAAAGTGAGTCCCTGATCCCGGGTTGGAACCCAGACCTCTCTTACTCCAATGTGGTCTGGGGCAAAGTCTTTTACTCTACAGTAAGACTGGTTAAAATGCAAATTTTAGGACGTATGAGAACAAAGATTAGACTGAACATAAAGGAAGATATCAGATACTTTCTTGTCTGTATAGAAGGAGGAGGAGGAAGGGGGATGGAGGAAGGAAGGAAGAGAAAGAAAGAGAAAAGAAAGAAAGAAAAGCAAGCAGTCCTAAAGCTAGAAGCACTGGGGTTTGGGGAAAAGAGAGTCTTTGGGAGAATAAAGAAGAGAGCTCAGAGTTACTGAAAGCAAACTTGGCCCACTTGCCTCTGTCAGGGCTTCTGATTTTCAGAGTAACACCAGCTCCCATTAATTGTATATTTACTATACAAATGAATTATTTCTCAGATAATCCCATTATTTCATTTAATCCTCTTCCCAGTCCTCTGAAACATAAATTCTATTACTATAGATAAGAAAATAGACTCGTTAGAGTTCAAATCACACCGACAGTGGCAGGCCAGCATTTGAACACAGATCTGATCTCAGGTCCCCAACTCCAAGTATATGTGAACCTCCTTTCTTTATAGGGAGAAGTGGGATGCTACAGGGAACTCATGGTCCACCTCTGTCTTCCACAAGGGAACACCTACACACAGGTCTTCTTTCAATGTGAAAATTTCAACTTGAGGAATGTAGATTTCCAGTTAGTGTCATTTTAGTCTCCCACTTATATTTTTCAGAAGCCCTGAAAATGTCTGCTTTACCATAGAATTCTCAGACCTGAGCTCATAAATGTTTATAGCCATGAAAACTCTGCAATTTTGGCTTCAAGCAGAAACTTCTGTCTTTAATATATAGAATAATAAGTTTCAGGAGTTTGTGAATAAGCTCACTTTGACAGCAGCATTAATATCCTTTCCTCGCTGTCTAAGCTTGACTTGTCATTGGGGTAACAACCCCCATAAAATTTCCATGGTCTATAATTACAGTTATAAATCTTATGTGTCCTGCTGATGCCATAGGCCAAACTTTAGCAGTCTGTATTTTTAAAAAAATATCAGGTTGTTTTTTTTGTTTGTTTGTTATTTGTATCATATAATGTTCCTTTTAACATTTCAAACACTATAGAAGTGTTTAAAATAAAATGAACCACCTTCCTTTTCTTCCCCATGTTCCCCTGGTTAACTACTATTATGATTACTATAGCTTAACTCTTTCCATATTTTTTCTTTGCTTTGGGACACACACATATGTATTCAAGAAAAAGGCAGCATAGCTAGCATATTATTCTATAATATGTTTTTCTTACTTAGCAAGATACTCTGAACAGCTTTCCAAACCAACACATTCAGAGCTATCTTACTCTTTTTAAGAGCTGCACAGAATTTCACAATATGGGTATATAATAATTTATTCATCAGCCCTCTATTGATAGACATCCAGGGTGTTTCTTTTGTTGTTGCTGTTATTGAAATAGTGCTACAAGGCATATACTAGAATATACATTTTATGTACTGACATAAATTCCTAGAAATGAAATTTCTGGAGTCAGAACTAACTTTTACTGAGATGATGGATGAAGAATGGTATTTTGTTCTTTTTATTGCTAGGTCCGAGAATACGTATATTTTAAGTTTCATTAATATTGCTATATTACTTTCAAAAAGAATTATAGTTGCAGAAGCTCCAGAATCTTCAGGAGGACAAATGAACCAGGGAGAACCACAGCCAAGCATAGCACCTCTGGGAGCAACACCCAGCCATATGGTTGCATTTTTGTAGTGAAAACATGATTACTACCTCTTAACAGCTTGGCTCTGATCACACTGAGGACTGGATGCCAGGTTAGCCACAGATTTTCAGAGAACCACCATGCTTGTCAGATACTGAGAGAAGTGTATTAAATTTTTTTCCTTGTGCTTACGATTCTTACCAAGTTCTTGTAGTTTAAGAGATTTTATTTAATTTGAGGCTATGTTATTTGCAATGCGATGTTCTGGATTGTTATTTGTAGTATTTATAGTTTTAATCTTTTTTATGATAAAATGTTAATTAAATTTCATTTTTTAATATTAGTTTTACTTCTGTTGCTTTTCTTAGCCTGCATATACCTGATATAATCTAGACCCATCCTTTCATTTTCATTGCTTTCTTATCTCATTCTTTTGGGTTTTCTCCTTTGATAAGGCAGTTAAACTACTCATTTTTATTGTAGTAACATATATTTTATCTTGCTCCTTTCATGTTATTTTAGGATTACTTTAAATTCTTTATTTCCATTTTTTTCCTTTTTATACTCAGATGCATCATGATTTTTAAATATCTCATTTGTCATAAATAATTTACAAGTTTTATTATTTACATTCCCATTTTACTAGTGATTTCTCCCATTTTCATAGTCTCTTAAATCTCTATTTCGATAGTGATATACCAAAATTAAATAATAACTATATCTTTCACCAAATGTTTCACCAAATTGCATCTTGTTCACACCTTCCCTTGTCCACTTCCAAGTTAAACAGCTTTGGAGATGTATCTACTTATTTCTTCCTCCCTGCTCCTATTCCCCTCTTGTATGTTAATCATCTAGAATTGTAGTTCCATTGTGTTATTAAATGTTCCTTTAACATATGTTTTGACCATTGCAGATTTTTTGGTAAGTTAATACTCTAGCTCATTTTCACATTATTACTCATTTAGAGCCAACCACAAATTTTAAGAATCATTGCTCACCATCACTTTTATGCTCATCTTCCACGCTTTTGAAGTCTTAGTCCTAATTGAATTTTTATTTGCAGCAGTTTCCTTGAGTAATTTCTTCAGAAAGGGTGTATAAATGTTGTACTTTTGAGTATACTTTTGAGCTCAAAGCTTTTTTTTTTCTTCTTTCCATTTAAATGATACATTGGGTAGGCATGAGCTTCTCGAGTTAGAGACTTTTGCTTTAGGTGTTTTATAAATGTTGTTCTGCTTATACTCAGTTTCGTTGTAGCGGTTTGATCTTAGCTTGATCCTCTTTCCTTTCTAAGTAATATATTTTCTCTCTGGAAGTCTGTGTTCTTTGTTTTGGGGCTTCACAAATGTAACTAGAAGGTAACTTCTTTCTTCAATTTTCCTAGGATTTAGAGTGCCCTCTTCATCTGAAAATCTTGCTATTTCTTCACCATAGCAGAGCAGTTTTCTTCTGTCATTTCTTTGATTGTTACTTCTTTCTTTCTTTTGCTCTAAGATGCCATTATTTATATGTTAGGCCCATGGATCTGTAATCTATGGATTTGCCATCCATGTCTCATATCTTTTTGCACATGGTTTCCATTTCTTCAAGGTTTTTGCTCTGTGTTGTGAGATATTATTTCCATTTGTTTTTTCCAGAATATTAATTCAGTTCTCATCAGTGACTATTTTTATTTGGTTTCTCTATTGAATTTTTAAATTCAGAAATAATGCTTTTTTATTCCAGAATTTTATTTTTCTGTGATCTAATTGCATCCCCTTAAGAGTTCTCATTATTATTATTATTATTATTATTATTTTGGTTATATTGCTTCTCTGTCTTTTCCATTAGTTCTGCCTCAATAGGAGCCACCTTTTTTTTTTTCCGCCTTTTTCTTCTCTCTCTCTCTTTCTCTTTTTTCCAGTTGAATCCTGTTTAATTGTTTGTGATTTTTGTACTCATACCCATACAGGTCAGGCTGTTGGTATCTCTTGCTGATGATCAATTGACAGGTGGTGGAAGGTACAGTTGAAGATTTTGGCCTAATGTCTTGGCAGCCAAATGAACTGAACTCCAGCATCTCTTTGTTGAGGATAGATGGCAGGGCTCTCTGTTTTCAGGCCTCATGAGAGAAAAAAGCTGTCCTTTTATAACCCCTGCAGTTTATATCCAAGGCTGCCAACATTTTTTTAATAGGACAAGATTTTAAAAAACACTTAACTTCAAGTGGGAAGTGGAAGTGTGTCTCCCTATACAGAGAAAGGTCTATTTACTGTGTAAGTCGGACCCCCTCAGGCAGGTGAGAAATCTGTGGTCTTGAAGAAGATTCTGCTAGAAGTGCAAACCTTTACTTGGACCACTTGGGCCCCAGAGATGCAAATAATGTTTCCAGAACCTACTTGTTTTTCTCTGAAAACTCAGGGTTCATATTTGCCAGTGGCACCCTTGATTCCCTGGTAGCAGGCCCTTTTTAGTGTGTTGCCACAACAAGTTATTGGAAGAGAGAAGAGCTTGTGAACAAGCTCCCAGGTCACCATGAATCCTTGCTTCTGAATTCTATGACAAAAGAGGATTAAGGATTTTTTTTGGTATTAAATAATTTAAGAATAAGCATCAGCAAAATGAGTTAGAATATTGATGTAAAACAGAATATGCCCATGTAAAATAGTCATGTGAAAACTTACGTACAGATTATAAAATGTTGCACTTGCTCACTACTGAAGATTTTTTTTTTCCCCAACAGAAATGCTTTAAGAGCAATTTGGAAAGTCCTGGAAGTTTATAGGTTTCCAGGAAAGGAACTTTGAAAGTAGAAGTCATTCTGTTTTCTTATTTCTCACATAAAAGGTTAACATTTTATCTACTGATTCTGATTCGACCTTGGTAACTATAATGGCTTGCAGATGTGATTTTTAAAGTCAGTTGTCTACCAGAAATGTCAGGTCAGTTCCCAGTGCGGTGCAGGAAGTAGGAGTACCTGTGGTTGGCTGGTAGATATGTGCAACCATCTCTTCACAGAGCAGTTCCGGGAACGCATCACTCTGTAAAATGGTTTTCTTCTAATCCTCAAAGACCTCCCCCTTTGCATTTGACTTCATTTACAGATAGCCTTGGATACCAGTTACTGGACTGTCATTAATCATGTCTTCATCTGGGGCAGTGTTGCCACTTATTTCTCCATTTTATTTATGATGCACAGTAATGGCATCTTTGGCATCTTCCCAAACCAGTTTCCATTTGTTGGTAAGTTGCATCCTATTACCTATGGGGGACTGGTATCATGCTGTTATTTATTTTTTTTTCTGTGTATTTTCTGTGTTGGGTGGGACTAGGGATGAATAATAATCTTTTCTCTAGGAATGGATGGAGCCAGGCATCTGAAGTCTTTCAGGCTTGAGAAGAGCTCCAAAAGATTAGTTTCTGCTGTCCCTGCCAGATGTAGAAGAATCACTGTGATAGCTGCTTATAGGTTCCCAACAGCCCAGATGTGATAGATCGTCCCTTTGCAAACATGAGACATAGCACATAGATCAGGGCTACCTGAAGGCCTGTAAAAAAGAGTTCATGTATAACGAAAGAGAAAGAAATCTTGGGTTCTTCCTTTGATCCCACATTATCACCACTATCACTGCCAAAGTTCACCTGTAGAACTTACTTGCATTTAGGTAGGAAAGAAATTACGTATAATTTTGAGCACTCTAAGAATTGCTGGACATTAGTTCATAAGGGGCACAAAGAGGAGCCTTTGTAGTTAGACACAGGGCTCAGATGTCAGCTCTGCCACTTAAGTGCTGGGTGACCTTGGGCAGATTTCTTTTTCTTTTCATGTCTTGATGTCTAAATTCTAAACTGGAGATATTAATAGAAAATAGTTTCTATTTTCAGAGGAAATGTGAGGGTTACATGATACAATGCATATAAAATGCTTAGCATGTAGCCTGGTACATCGTACTTTTTCAGTAAATGGTAACCATAATGATGGTGATGATGATGATGATGATTCAAGCAACTGTGTCTTGATTACTGGTTGGTAACACTGCAGACTGATTTGAACAGCAGATGGGGAGCACAGGAACTCCAAAAATAACTTAAAACCCCGAGATTCTATAATACAACAAAGAATGTACATCTGGTCTATCTATGGAGTATACCATCATTGTATTCCACATTTCAAAATGATTCCCAGAGGGCCACTGAGCTTTACTGCACAATGAGGCTATTAATATACTTTCTCAGAAGTTTTGAAATCTCTAATGTGTGTGAGATAAGTTGGTAACAGTGGCATTTCTCAGTTCGTCCCAGCAAACTGGACAAGAGAGATGCACATTATCAACCTTCTTGATCTTTATCAGGTGAGACTGAGATTTGCATCCACTAGTTAAGGAATTTAGTCTAAGAAATCCAGAAAAATAATTCTTAGACAACTGATTTATGTAGACGGCAACATAAGAGCAACTACAAGGTTATACATTTCCACTGATGCAAAGACACTGGAAATTGTAATTCCAATTAAATGTACACATATACCTGATAATGTTGTTCTTCATCTTTTGCCTTGCTTTGAATGTACATGGAAATCTTTAAATTGCACCATTCTTGCTTAATATGTAACATTAATACTTTATTTGCCAAAAGATTGCAGCCATGTAGAAACATGATGGTTATGAATAAGAAGAAGCATACTACAAAAGAATGACCTTTTAACTATTTCTAGGGGTTTTTTTCCTTCCTTTTTTCTTTTTATTTTCTTCCATTTTTTTTTTTTTTTTTTCTTTTGGTTTCCAAATCTGAAAGTTCAGTGCATTGGCGAGAAGACTTCTAGTCCTAAGAGATCATTTTAACATGCATAATGAGCCTGGAATGCCTCAACTGGAGAAAGTAGTTTGTGTGGGGACCACTCTCTCCAGCTAAGCACATGCCATTCCAGGAATTAATTACTGAACTCCAATGAGAATTCTCAAAAGTTAGATCAACATTGGGGTTTAAGAAAAAAAAACTTTTTCCTTAGTAGCCAGCAGCAAGCAGGAGTGTGGTTTTAAAGTGAAGCTTGTTTTCCCAGCCATGCCTGGGGGTTCTAAGCTTCAAGGAGCTCAAAGAGACATTTAATTTATTGAATCAAGTTTGTTTCTGCCCAGGCAACTGTAATCTACTGCTCTTGGTGGGCAAATTCTATCCTCCAAAGCCAGAAAATGCAGACATACCAATCAGTAGCCAAGCCTTCACACCCAAAACACATTCAAATGGTGTTAACACTTCAGCTTTGGGAGAGGGGATCGAGATAATTGGAGGTATTGTGGCAAATCCCATTGTTTTGTTTAAACAAACATCTCAGTATATGAGGTATGAATATAAAGTAAGAAAACTGGCTTCAGACTTGGGAAGGAGTTTCACTACAGTATTGCACTAGCATGTTGGATGGCTGCATTCACAGTCTGCCAGTGAGAGGAATGCTCTTTTCACAAACCCAAGAGCATCTCTGAGCTCCATGGAATCTTGAGTTCCTCAGAACCAAGTGAGTGTCAGAGAGATCAGCAAGTCCTTTGAGGCAGGTTTTCTGAGGCTGCCGCCTGAATTATTAAGCTTGGCCCATTTTAGGTAAAGCTCTCCCATCACCAGAGGTATTAAGATTGTGCTTGCACCCCACACATATATTGTGTAGTTTTGATATGGCAGTTTTATTCAAGAATCTCTAAGAGCAAATGTACTTTTCAAAAATAAGGGCTGCTTTGTAGTTGAGGAATCTTGAGTCTCCATGAGAGAATCTACTTCATGAGCAAAGCTGGACTGAGTCTGGACTGGAGAACACTTGGCTCTGATCGGCTATCTCCAAGTGATTGTGCCATGAAGCAGTTCCCAAGGGTGATGATCATACCACTCTTGCCTTCTCATCACCTCTGAACATACTACATTCTGGGGAAGACACCTAGTGGTTCTCCCTAGGTAGCCCAAACCTCACCATTTCAAAAAAGACCTTATGGGAATAGACAAGGAGCCTATCTATTCAAGAACTCAATATGTTTTGTATAATTATGTCTATTTTTTCTTAATAATAGGAAATGTACGACATTCTTTGACCCAGAAGTGCATCTGGCTTGTTATTCTCTTAACAACAGTGGCTTCAGTTGTGCCTGTGGTGATAGTCAGATTTTTGAAGATGGATTTATGCCCAACCCTGAGTGACCAGGTATGTTGCAGTGCTCGTAAGTACTTGAGGGGCTGATTCTTGGGTCTTGGAATCATATCCTTCTCTGCTTGATTTGGAAGTCCAGGAAAGTATTAATGAACTTCCCAGTGGAAACACCCACAGGTATATACAGCATCACTTACCAGTAGATGGAACCGCCCATATAGTATATATATGAATATAGTAGCTTTATGAATGTTAATGAAGGTAAATGTCTAGACTAAATGTGGGTGGGGAGTCATGAATTACAAGTTAAGTTGAACATTTCTCAAACTTGACTTTAAAAAAAGCTGGTAGCGGGCTGCCTGGGTGGCTCAGTGAGTTAAGCCTCTGCCTTCAGCTCAGGTCATGATCTCAGGGTCCTGGGATCGAGTCCCGCATCAGGCTTTCTGCTAGGCAGGGAGACTGCTTCCTCCCCCCGCCCCCTCTCTGCTAGCCCCTCTGCCTACTTGTGATCTCTCTCTGTCAAATAAATAAAATCTTAAAAAAAAAAAAAAAGCTGGTAGCATTTTGGACAGCTATTCTAAGGTAAAGGCAAAATATAAGGAAAGTTATTGAGATGGGGGCAAGTAAAGGATAGAGTAAAAGAGAGACAAGGTATGGGTGAAGGGACTCAATTTTTATAGAAGTGTGGTAGCAGATTTAGAAACATAAGGAGATGCTACCTTCTGAACAGATTCAGAAATGGAACAGCAATATGATGACTGGATTGAAAAATACAAAGTTGAAAGGAAAACAGAACAGATTGTGGAAATTCTTAAGCCAAGGGATTAATAATACATATTCCATGAGAGGAGTAGTAGAAGCAAGATAATGTCAAGTTAGGTCAGGACCCAGATAGAGAAAAGGAGAAGGAAAGGGGAGATGCACATTTGTGGTTGCATCATAAGAAGGGGCAAACATTGGTGGGGTGAGTGACCAGGCCAATGATACTGAGAGGGACTGAGGCAGAACTTCCCTTACCAGAATATCTCCCACATTCTGAGGCCAGAGCATGTGAAGATTCCTTCTGAAATGATTCATAGATCCCCTGTTAGGTCTGTCCTTTCCTTTTGGCTCTGTGAGCTCATTCTGATGTAAACCCAGAAAATGATGGATGAGCTGAAGGAAGGAAGATGATGCTCATTTCTTCCAGATCATGATCTTCTGCTTTTAATGGCTTTCTCCAGACATGAAAGTCAGATTCTAAGAGATCAGCCAAATCAGAGAACAAGGCGGCTTGCACCAAACCTTGGATATTTTTCTCTTCATTCTTTACAAGGAAATGAAAGAAATATTGGAAACCCACCCACATGATGTTAAGTTCTTCAAAGGGCTACAAAAAAAAAAAAAGAAAAAATCCAAAAGATATCAAAACTCTGAAAATATCATGATATACTGACCTATCACAAGAGTTGAGAATTCATGTCTCTCATTATCTAAATCTTCTCTTAGTCTTTTTGGATCTTGAGAATTTCCCTTGAGAGGGAGAAGGCCTATTTTGGGAGAATGGGACTATAGATTGTTATACTGACTGTATTTGGATGCTGCATATTAGAAAAGCCTTCTGTACAAAAATATGTTCCTATTAATTTAAGATGGATGCATAAAAACAACACAGTAATGAAACTTGTCTTAACACTTCTTTCTTATTTAATAGTCTCCTGGTAGTATAAAAACTGACCAGGCTCAGTGTAATCTTTTGGGTGGAAATTTTTTTTTCTGTGAAATGCTTTCTTTTTACAATGAAGGTGAGTGTTTTATTATTGTTGATGCTTCTACTGAAAGAGCTTTCTCTTCAAAAAGTACCCCAGGCCCTATAATGTGTCATTTGGATGTATCATCTCACTCTGTGTCTCCTTTCTCTCCAGATCCGTCAGAGGCAAAAGGCTCAAAAGAAGGCAAGGCCCTTACGTAGCCGAAGGCCTCAGACTCGCAGGTCAAGCTCAAGAAGATCTGGATATGCTTTTGCTCACCAAGAGGGCTACGGAGAGCTTATCACATCTGGAAAAAATATGCGAGCTAAAAATCCACCCCTGACATCTGGGTTGGAAAAGACACTGTATAATAGCACTAGCTGGATTGAAAATTTCTGTAAGAAAACTACAGACACAGTGAGCTGCTTTAGCCAGGATAAAACAGTGAAACTGTGAGTCAAGATGGATTTGAACCACATAGTGACTTTTCACTTCAGCTGAAGCTGAAATTCAGCTGGCTCCAGAGTTTGGGGTCAGGAGCTGGGGTGGGACAGATTGCCTCACTTTATTTAAATCTGTGGCAGACAGCTGTCAGTACCCATGAAATAGGGGTACACTTTATGGGAAACCAGGCCAGATGGTCACTAAGTCGTGATTTGCTGTACAAAGACCTCACAATACAGAAATTTTCATCAGCCTAGGTACCAACTGACCTAAACTTTAGGATCTTATTTACGGAGAAAAACTTGTAAATCTGCACATATATTGAATGGATCTTCAAGTGGATAAAAAGGGTATATATTTATTAGAAGGTATTTAGAAGGTATACATCCCAGCTATGAACAGCATGCCTCTTGATGGATTAAACAAATGTAAGATCAACCTTTGCCAAGATACATTTTAAAGATGTACAACGTATAGTATGGTGCTTTCAGACTAAGAGCAGCTTGTGACTCTCTAGTCTTGGTATCTACGTACCTGTGTGTTTACCCAGGACAACACTTCACCTTCATGGTCTGAAGAACAGAAAAACATGTTAGTGTTCCTCATTTTTTTCAGTGGTCTATGGACAAAGTAGATTGGAGCATCTTAACAGTGGGATAAGCTGGGAATTTAGTGACATGTATTCACAAAGCTCTCAGGAACATATTCAGCAATGTCCAAGAGAGGCTCTCTATTAAGTATTCCAAACACTTATCAATGGTTTTTATGACAACCTCAGTAGTAACTTACCCTGCATCATGCAGAACTGTTAATGAAACCGGCACAGCATTGGAATTTCACATTTTAATGATAATATTCCAAATATTTTATGGGTAAATATTTTCAATATTTCCAATTTTAAAAAGCTTAGATTTGAAACCTAACAAATTAATAAACAACCTTTTCAATTACTATTTAAATACTCAAACTTAGGTCTTTCCTAGTTAGTTGCTTTTGATACTTAGCTGTCATGTTTATAATTCAAACATAAACACATGTAGATAAGGTTAGTTTCTGGAGATGCTCCACTGCAGATTTTAAGTTCACATGTGAGTCACCAGTTTAGCTCCTGTAAAAGAATTCAGGCAGATTTGTGTTCAGACTCTAGCTCTATTACTTCTTACCTCTATAACCTTGGGCAGGTAATGTGCTTCCTCTGAGACTCCTTTCTTCCTCTGTAAATGAGGATATACTACCTACCTCATGTGGTTGTTTTGAGGATTATCAAAGCATAAATTCTTAAATCATTGAAAATATAATTCTCATATGAATGGAGTTCCACTTAACTCATCATCAGAATAAGAGCAATTTGAAGAGAATGTGAAGAATGGGAATTTAATCAGTAGGAACGACCTTGATAAAATGAGATTGCAAAGTAAGATATTAAAACTGGTTAGCATCCTACAGAGAAATAAAACTATCACCCTGGAGGTAAATTTCTCTATCAGAAAATACAAATAAAATGTCATCATGCCTTATCAATTTTCTGTAAGTCAACCTCCAACTTCACAAGGTCACTAATCTGGTCTCTGTTGAATTATTACTCAAGTTATCTTTCCCAAGAGAGTCAGATGGCCCTTGGGTGAGTTTGATGGATAACAGGCTAGCATGATGACACAATCTGTTTTTTCTTTTTGTTGTTCTTGTTTTGTTTTGTTAGGGTTTTTTGGGGTCATACTTTCTTAGTCTAGGATAATTTTTTCCTGAATGGGATCAAATAAGATATACGTAAAAGACCCTAATACAGTGTTCTAATCATAGTAAATACTCAGATGTTCCCTTTCCCCACATGCCTGCATGGACTTACCCAGATATTAGTTTTCAGTGTCAAGCTTGTCATTAGTTTCACTGTTTGCTTGCTTTTTGTAACATTTTTGAAAGATCTGAACAAATTCATAAATGTTTTGCACTATTGGTGTTTGATGTTGTGTATGTTCTTTATTGGGAACTCATGGGGGAGATTTTTTGTCACATTGGTCAACTGATTTTTTTTTCCCTCTCCTTTACATGCCTGAGGAAAACGCATATCATTCTTAGGATCAGGGTCAAGAATCAAATGAACTGATTGGACCTCTGAGTTAGGAATGGGAAAGATTAGGAATGGTCCAAGTTTGCAAATTCAGTTCAAATTAAATAAGGCTGTTTAAAAACAGATAATGTGGATGATTGTGAGAAAAACACATAATCAGTTTACTTTGGCCCCATGAGGTCCAAATAAACTGTCACACCCATTACGAGATCATTCAATTCCAAGTGCCAGGGATTACTTAGAACCTGAAGATAAAGAGTCTGAGGAGTGGGAGATGATGGTGATATACTGGGGAATAATAAAAATTTAATTTTACATAGATGTTATCAGATTATCTGGGAAAAAACAAACTTTCTAGATTCAGGACTGAAGTTGATAACCTTGTGTTTTAAAGTCTCAGTCCCAAGTTTTGAGCTCTCATAGGCCCTTGAAAATCATACTTCCTTGACTTAAATCTGCTATCATTGTCTCCTCTGCCTACAGGTATACATACCTATGAAGGAAAGAAGAGAGAGGGTTGAAGAAAACAAGAGCCATAAAGCAAGAGAGGAAGAAAGGAGTGAAGGGAAGGAGGAAGGAAGGGAGAACAGGGTCTCCAGTTATTTCCCTCTTAAGGTGATACGACTTTCTGAAAAATAAATTTAATTCCTTAGAGAATAAAATTAGATTGTATTTGAGATTGAGAAATGAATACTAAAACCTCCTTCATAGTTGGTGTGAGACTAAGAAAATTTTATCTGAAAGGGGGCCAAGAACTCTGGCTTTTCCTCACAGTAACACCACTGATTTGTGTGAAGTGGGGCTTCCCCCTGACTCCACCTGACTTGTCCAGGCCTTAGTGTCCCAATCCATCAATGGACGAAGGGGGCAGTATGGTCACCCACTATATGAGCTGTTCTTACTTGTATTTTTTTTTAATCTTTTTTTTTTTTTTAAGATTTTATTTATTTGACAGAGATCACAAGCAGGCAGAGAGGCAGGCAGAGAGAGGGGGTGGTGGGAAGCAGGCTCCCTGCTTACCTGTATTGCCTACAATGTATTTGCAAATGTTTTTAATTGGAAAGAGAGAGGAGAGAGAGAGAGAGATTGAAGATTAGGCTAGATGTTCTCTTGCACTCTCTTGAGTGCAAGGCTTGGGTCTTGTACTGGTTGGTGTTTCTCTAGAACAGCCCTAGGAGTCCTAATGTCTTCAGGTCTCTGTCAGTTCACCACAGAGGCGCTAAACACTATAGTTGTGTTTTGCGTGGGTCAGTTGAATACACTCAGTTTCTTGCTAAGGATTCACTAAGATCTTATAACCACACTCACTTTTCCTCTCTGCCACTTTAAATATTAAAAGTATACAGAAACATGGTAAACTACTCATGCCCAGTAAGAAGAGGGCCATTTGAAAGTCCCCTCTACCTTGTTCCTAGGCTTAAATGGGATTCTTTGGGACTCTGCTTCCTTAGGATTCAAGGTAAAACAACAGAGCTGGAGTACATTCCTTCATAGTTATGTAGAACTTTTAAGTTTATGCACCAGCTGAAATGTTTCACTTTATGTACCAGTCTGTATACTTACACAAATTGGATTTTTTGAGCCTTACAACCCTGTGAAGTGGTCAGGATATTCATGGTTCTTTTGTTTGTTTTGTTTTCCTTATTACTTTAATTGTAGTATACTTAACACTCAGTGTTATATTAGTTTCAGGTGTACAATATAGTAATTCAACAATTCTGTACATTACTCAGTGCTCATCAACCTAAGTATGCTATTAACCCCCATCACCTATTTCACCCATTCTCCCTCCCTGCCACCCCCACTCTGGTAACCATCAATTTGTTTCTATAGTTAAGAGTTGTTTTATGGTTTGTCTTTTTTTTTTTTTTTTTTAGTTTCATACATTCCACATATTAGTAAAATCATATGGTGTTTTGTCTTTGACTTATTGGACTTGACATTTTACCCTCTAGCTCCATCCATGGTGTTGAAAATAGCAAGATTTCATTCTTTTTTATGGCTGAATAAGATTCTTTTGTGTGTGTATATACACACACTTCTCTATTCATCTATCAGTATACATGTGGGCTGATTCCATAGTTTGGTTATTGTAAGTAATGTAATAATAATGTAAAGAAACATAGGGGTGCATGTATCTTCTCAGATTAGTTTTTCATATACTTTGGGTAAATACCCAGTGGTGGAATTACTGGGTTATATGGTAATTCTATTTATTTTTATTAATTTTTATTTTAATTCCAGTATAGTTAGCATATAGCACTATATTAGTTTCAAGCATATAATGTGATTCAGCAATTTCATGCAATACCTGGTGCTCATCACAAGCACATTCCTTCATCCCCATCACCTATTTGACCCATTCCCCTCCTAACTCCCCTCCTTTAGCCATTGGTTTGTTCACTATAGTTAAGTTTATTTCTTCCTCTCTTTTTATCCCTTTGCTAGCTGGTTTTCTTAAATTCTACGTATGTGTGAAATCATATGGTATTTGTCTTCCTCTGACTTATCACACTTAGCATTACACTCTAGCTCTATCCATGCTATTGCAAATGGCAAGATTTCTTTTTATAGGTGAGTAATATTTATAGGTGAGTAGGGGTGTGTGTGTGTGTGTACCACGTCTTCTTTATCCATTCATGTACTAATGGATACTTGGGCTGCTTCTTTCATTTGGCTATTCTAGATAAGACTGGTATAAACATAGGTGTGTATGTCCCTTTGAATTAGTGTTTTTATATTTTTCATTTATTTATACCCAGTAGGGCAATTATTGGATTGCAGGGTAGTTTTATTTTTAAATATTTGAGGAAACTCCCTACTGTTTTCCACAGTGGCTATACCAATTTGCATTCCCCCAACCGTGGAAGAGGGTTGCTTTTTCTCCACATCCTCACCAACACTTGTTTCTTGTGTTTTTGATTTAGCCATTCTGACACGTATGAGGTGCTATCTTACTGAAGTTTTGCTTTGCATTTCCCTGATGATAAGTGATGTTGAGCATGTTTTCATGTGTCTGCTGGACATCTATATGTCTTCTTTGGAGAAATGTCTCTGTATGTCTTCTGCCCATTTTTAAACTGGGTTATTTATTTATTTATTTTTGCGTGTTGAGTTTTTTAAGTTCTTTTTGTATTTTGGATAGTAACCCTTTATCCAATATGTCATTTGTAGATACCTTCTCCCTTTCAGTAGGCGATCTTTTAGTTTTGTTAATTGTTTCCTTTGCTGTTCAGAAGCTTTTTATTTTAATATAGTTCCATTAGTTTTATTTTGCTTTTGTTGCAATTATTTCAGTAGACCTATCAAGAAAAATGTTGCTACAGCTGTTGTCAGAGACATTACTGCTTGTGCCCTCGTCTAGGATTTTTATTGTTTCAGGTCTCACATTTAGGTCCTTGATCCCATTTTGAGTTTATTTTTATGTATGGTGTGAGAAAATGGCCCAGTTTCATTCTTTTGCATGTGACTGTCCAGTTTTCCCAAAGTCATTTGTTGAAGAGACTGTACTTCCCACATTGTATAATCTTGCTTCCTTTGTTGATTTATTGACCATATAATCATAGGTTTATTTCTGGGTCCTCTATTCTGTTTCATTGATCTGTGGGTCTATATTTGTGCCAGAACCATCTGTTTTTATTACTACAGATTTGCGGTATATCTTGAAATCTGAGATTATCATACCTCCCATTTTGTTTTTCAAGATTGCTCTAGGTATTTGGCGTCTTTTGTGATTCCATACAAATTTTAGGATTGTTCTAGTTCTGTGAAAAATGCAGCTGTGTTTTGATAGGGATTGTATAAAATCTGTAGATTGCTTTGGGTAGTGTGGACATTACAACATTATTTGTTCTTCTGACACATGAACATGGAATGTCTTTTCATTTCTTTGGATTTTCTTTAATGTCTTTCATCAGTATTTTATAGTTTTCAGAGTACAGATCTTTGACCTCTTTGGTTAAGTTTATTCCTAGGTACTTTATTATTTTTGGTGCAATTGTAAATAGGACTGTTAATTTCTCTTTCTGTTGCTTAATTTTTAGTACATACCAATGCAACAGATTTCTATACATTGATTATTTTTATCCTATGACTTTACTGAATTTATCAGTTCTAATAGGTTTTTTTGGCAGAATCTTTTGGGTTTTCTATATACATGATGTTAAAGTTTTACGTCCTCTTTACCATTGGATGCCTTTTCTTTTTTGTTGTCTGGCTGCTGTGGCTAGGACTTACATTACTGTGTTGAAAAAAAATGTGAGAGTAGACATTTTTGTCTTGTTCCTGATCTTAGGGCAAAAGCTCTCAGTTTTTCACCATGGAGTATGATGTTAGTTGTGAATTTTTTATAGATGTCCTTTATTAAGTTGACATATGTTCCTTTTAAACCTACTTTGTTTTTTTTTAAATCATGTATGGATATTGTGCTTTGCTGATTGCTTTTTCTTCCTCTATTAAAATGATAACATGGTTTTCATCCTTTCTCTTGTGATGCAATGCATCACATTGATTTGTGAATACTGAACCACCCTTTCATCCCAGAAATAAATCCCACTTGATCAATTATTTTTTAAATGCATTTTTAGATTTGGTTTGCTAATATTTTGAGGATTTTTACACCTCTGCTCATCAGAGATAGTGTTGTGTAGTTATCTTTTTTTGGTAGTGTCTTTATCTGGTTTCAGTATCAGGGTAATGCTGGCCTCATAGAATAAATTTGAAAGTTTGCCTTTCCTATTTTTTGGAATAGTTTGAGAAGAGCAGGTATTAATATTTCTTTAAATGTTTGATAGAATTCATCTGGGAAGCTGTCTGGTCCTGAACTTTTGTATTATTTTGGAGTTTTTTCATTACTGATTTAATTTCATTGCTAGAAATCAGTCTGTCCAAATTTTCTATTTCTTCCTGATTCAGGTTTGGGAGGTTATATGTTTCTAGGAGTTTATCCATACCTTCTAGGTTGTCTAATTTGTTGGCATATAATTTTTCATAATATTCTTTTATGTGTGGTGTCCATTTCTCCTCTCTCATTTCTGATTTTATTTAAATTCTGTTTTTGAGACTGGCTAAAGGTTTATCGATTCTTTTGATCTTTTCAAGGAACCACCTCCTGGTTTCACTCATCTATTGATTTGTTTTTTAGTTTCTATTTCATTTCTTTTTTTTTTTTTTTTTTAAGATTTTACTTATTTATTTGAGAGGTCAAGAGCATGAGCAGGGGAGAGTCAGAGAGAGAGGGACAAGAAGACTTCCTGTAGAATAGGGAGCCCAACATGGGGCTTGATTGGGGGCTCCATCCCAGACCTCAGGAACCTTACCTAAGCCAAAGGCAGACGCTTAACAGACTGAGCCACCCAGGTGCCCCATCTATTTCATTTATTTTTTGCTTTAGGGGCGCCTGGGTGGCTCAGTGGGTTGAGCCGCTGCCTTTGGCTCAGGTCGTGATCTCGGGGTCCTGGGATCGAGTCCCGCATCGGGCTCTCTGCTCGGCGGGAAGCCTGCTTCCCTCTCTCTCTCTCTGCCTGCCTCTCCGTCTACTTGTGATCTCTCTCTGTCAAATAAATAAATAACATCTTTAAAAAAAAATATTTATTGTTTCCTGCCTTTTACTGGTTTTGGGTTTTGTTTGCTCTACTTTTACTCGCTCCCTTAGGTTTAAGTTTAGGTTGTTTGAGATTTTTCTTGCTTCTTGAGGTGGGTATACTTACCTCTTAAGACTGCTTTTGCTAAATCTGAAAGATTTTGGACCACTGTGTTTTCATTTTCACTTATCTCCATGTATTTTTTTTTTAATTTCCTCTTTGATTTCTTGGTTGACTTATTCATTGTTTAGTAGCATGTTATTTAACCTCCTTTTGTATTTTTTTTCCGTAGACTTTTTATCGTGGTTGATTTCTAGTTTCATAGTGTGCAGTCAGTAAAGTTTCATGGCATGACTTTGATATTTCTTAGTTTGCTGAGACTTAGAATGTTCCATGAGCACTTGAGAAGAATGTGTCTCCTGCTGTTTTAGGATGGAATGCTCTGAATATATCTGTTATCTCTATCTGGTCCAATGTGTCATTCAAAGTCACTGTTTCCTCGTTGATTTTGTTTGGATGATTTTCCCATTGATGTAAGTGGGATGTTTAAGTCCCCTACTATTACTTATTACTATCAATTACTTCCTCTGTTTGCTATTAGTGGCTTTAGGTATTTGGGTGCTCCAATGTTGGGCACATAAATATTTACAATTGTTTTCTTGCTGGATTGTTCCCTTTGTGGTTATAGAGTGTCCCTTGTCTCTTGTTGCTATCATTTTTTTCTTTTTGAGATACTGTGTGGGTTTTTTTTTTTTAAAGATTTTATTTATTTATTTGTCAGAGGGAGAGAGAGGGAGAGAGAGCGAGCACAGGCAGACAGAATGGCAGGCAGAGGCAGAGGGAGAAGCAGGCTCCCTGATGAGCAAGGAGCCCGATGTGGGACTTGATCCCAGGACTCTGGGATCATGACCTGAGCTGAAGGCAGCTGTTTAACCAACTGAGCCACCCAGGCGTCCCCTGTGTGGGTTTTTTATTTGTATGTTTAATATTTTAATTTTACAGTGAATACATATATTTATAGTTAGAAAAATAATAATTTTTAGTTAGCCCCAAAACATTTTTTTTTAATTTAGCTTCATGAAAAATAAATAAATAAAAATTTTCTCAACACAGCTCTACATGCTTATATCTATTAGGGGAGAAAATGTTAGTAGTCCTCAAAATGAAGCCATGAAGTCATCATCTACTGTAGATACATCTACATGTATCTACTGTTATAACTAATCAAATCAAATAGTTAACGAATGACAAATAATCTGGCTCAAAATTATACTTTTTTTAAAATAATTACTGTAACTAAGGATCCATGTATGGCTATCTCTTCAAGCATATTTGAATCATCTAAGCAATTCACAATCATTGCTGTTCTTTCCTCCAAAGTAAGTCAAACATAAAACAAATCTACCCTGATTCACATACGTACAAGAGCAGTTTCATGATATCCAAATCATTAGGCACAAAGCTATCTTTGTTTTTAATGTCTATTTTGTCTAATAGAAGTCTTCCTACCCCAGATTCCATTCTGCATGTGTTTTTAGGTCTGAAATGAGTCTCTTGTAGGCAGCATATAGGTGGATCTTGCTTTTTTTTAAAAAATCCATTCCATCACCCGGTGTCTTTACACTGGAGTACTTAGTCCCTTTACATTCAAAGTACTTGTTGATAGGTATATACTACTGCTGTTTTGTTACTTGTTTTATGATGGTTTTGTAGTTCTTCTGTTTCTTTTCTTGCTGTCTTCTCTCACAGTTGGCTGGTTTTCTTTAGTGATATAATTGGATTCCTTTCTCTTTATTGTTTGCATATTATTGGTTTTTGATTTTTGGTCAACCATTTAGTTTATATATGGCATCTTTTTCATAGTGGTTGGTATTAGGTTGATGGTCACTTAAGTTTAAATCCATTCTTTACTCCTCTCATCCTCACTTTTAGGTATATGGTGTCACATTTTACATCCTTTATTTTATGAATGCCTTAGCTTATTTTTATAGATACAATTAAGTTTACTGCTCTTGTGTTTCCCACTTTTCTTAGTCCTACTTATGGTTTTCCTGTCTACTCACCTGTCCCCTTTAACATTTCTGGAAGGCTGGGTTAGTGGTGACAAACTCCTTTAACTTCTGTTTGTGTAGGAAACTCTCTCTCCTTCCACCTTTTTTTTCCTCCTCTGATAGCTTTTTATTTTTCAATGATAGCCTTGATGGATAGAGTATTCTTGGTTGTATGTTTTTCCTTCCAGCATTTTGAATATATCATTTTACTCCCTTCTAGCCTTCAAAGTTTCCACTGAAAAATTAGTGGGAAGTTAATGAAATTTCCCTTGTATGTAATGGTTTTCATTTGTTGCTTTTAAAATTCTTTGCCATTTTGGGGCACCTGGGTGGCTCAGTGGTTAAGCCTCTGCCTTCAGCTCAGGTCATGATCTCAGGGTCCTGGGATTGAGTCCCACATCGGGCTCTCTGCTCTGCGGGAGCCTGCTTCCTCCTGTCTCTCTCTCTCTGCTTGCCTCTCCGCCCACTTGTGATCTCTCTCTGTCAAATAAAATATTTAAAAAAAAAGAAAAAAGAAAAAAAATTCTTTGCCGGGGCACCTGGGTGGCTCAGTGGGTTAAGCCTCTGCCTTCGGCTCAGGTCACGATCTCAGGGTCCTGGGATCGAGCCCCTCATCAGGCTCTCTGCTCAGCGGTGAGCCTGCTTCCCTCTCTCTCTGCCTGCCTCTCTGCCTACTTGTGATCTCTCTCTCTCTCTGTCAAATGAATAAAAATTTAAAAAAAAAATTCTTTGCCATTTTAATTACTATGTATCTTGGTATGGACCTCCTTGGATTGATACTGTTGACAGTTCTTTGTCCCTCCTGGATCTATATTTCTACTTCCTTCCCCAGGTTCAGGAATTTTCAGCTGTTATTTATTCAAACAAATTTTCTCTCTTATCATTCTAGGATTCCTCTAGCGTGAATGTCACTGTGCTTGATGGTGTTATGAGTTCCCTAAGTCTACTCATTATTATTGCTTTCCATTATTCTATCTTCCAGATCATGATCCAGTCTTCTGCCTGTGCTTCCTGAAGTCTATTGGCCATTCCATCGACTGTATTTTTAATTTCATTTATTGAGTTCTTCATCTCTCTTTTTTTTTTTTCTGTTTGTTATGGGTCTCACAGAGGTTGTCCACTCTTTTCTCAAGTCTCATGAGTAACCATATGACCGTTACTTTAAATTCTCTACTAGATATATTATCTTCATTTTGGTTATGACTCTTGCTCTGATTTTGTCCTTTCATTTGGCATATATCCTCTGTCTCCTCATTTTGTCTAACTCTGTTTCTGTGTGTTAGGAAAGTCAGCTACATTTCTTGTACTTGAAAGTAGTGGCCTTATGAAGAAGAGGTCCTGAAATGCCCTACAGTGCAATGTCTCCTGTTCATAAGAACCTGGAGCTCCAGGGGTGTCTCCTATATGTATTGTGTGTACCTTAATCTGGCCTTCAGTCCACATTCACCTGTTGTGGTCAGGGTTTGGTTCCTGGTGCCACCTTGACTTGTTTACCAAAGGTGCAGTAGCATTGACCTGCAGGGCATTTTCCCTGTTGTCCCCTGAGAAGCTGTTATTGGTGGGTGGGGCCTACAGTCAAATGAAGTATTTGTCCCCAGTCCACCCTGGGGCCCCAGTTGGATGGGTGTGTTTTGCTCTCTTCCCCTCTCGCTGGGGTAGGAGTCACTTTGGAGCGGTGCTGGTCCCTGCCAGGGCTGCTTGCACATTGCAAGTCTTGTAGCACTGCTCTAGGATACCCAGAAAAGGGGATATTGGTGGGGGAAAGTCTATAGGAGAGTGTCAGGGTGGAACATGCAGTTTTAGCAAGGTATGGAGAGGTCTTCTGTGGGAGGGCACCTGGAGACAAGGCCTGGATGGAGGCAGTGTGTCTGCAGCATACTGTAGGGATAGAATGTTTCTGGCAAGTTAGGTAGCATGTGTTGGTGTAGTCTTGGTTTCTGCAGGTGTGTGTGTGTCTAGGTCAGGGGGCAGAGGAGAGGAATGCTACTTGCCAGCTCCTTTGTTCCTGGAGGAGTCTCCCAAGGATCCCTGTCCCTCCAGTACATGCTCTGAGGTTAGTAAACAAATCTCATTCCCTATTTCTCAGAGTATAGAAGCAGCAGTTTGAAAACTATCTCCACAGGGCTATTCACTGTGTTCTTTCTTTAATGGTGGGATCTCATTTTCCTTTTGCCCTCCCAGATCTCCTAAAGCTGAGCCTGCTAATTCTAAAGTTTGGGGTGTTAAGCTCTGCTCATTATAAGAACTGGTAACATTTGGCCCCTCTGGTTTTCAAAGCCCAATATCATAGGGATTTGTCTTCCTGTACCTGGGGTTGGGGGTCTTTTTCTTTACCCTCTTTGTGCCCACAGGATCCCTTTCCTTCCACACAGTCTTTTGGGTCTGTTTACCTCCTGACTGCATCTCCATCTTTTCTACCCTTTTTGATGTGTCCTCTTCTCTACATTTATCTGTGAAGAGTCTTGTTCTGCTAGCATTGAAGTCATTTTCTGGGTCATTTACACTGATGTGGGCATTATCTAGTTGTATGCATGGGATGAGGTGGGTTTTGAATCCACCTACTCCAGTCTCCCCCTGAAATCCTCCAGAATGTTCATGTTAAACCTATTTTTAAGAGGAAATTGATGCACAGAGAGGTTAAGTGCTTTATCCAATAGCACACAGAAAATAGAATCCACTCAGAGAAGCCACTAAATCCAGAGTTATTTAGCTTTAACTCCTCATTCCCAGGATCTCCTCATAGACAAGGGATTTATAAATAGTCCAGCCTCCTTCTAAAGTAGTAATTCAATTTCTCAAAGTGTGCAGATTCAGGGAAGAAGGGAAAACAAAGGTCAACATATTTTGAAAGGTATATTTCAGGTGTTATCTTTTCCCTCAATGCAAATAAGCAAGGTTTCCTCCCCTGTTTTCTTTCCCCTTTCATGAAGTTAAATGGGTGTGGAGTGCAGACAAGGGAAATAATCATGCCTCAAACTATTTTTAAAAATTTCTGGGAAGTACCACAAATCAGAAAGGTTGTAATTCTGAATTTTATGGTAAGGAGTTGTATTATTCTGTTAGTGTGTACACAGAATGCCTCAATGTTAATATGACCAAATTATATCCATTAAATCCTCAATATTTTGCATTAAAAAAATTAAATACAAAGTTTAATAGTAGAAGAAACCAGAAATGATGATGGCTTCCAGACTGTGATGGGCTTTAGTAGGTCAGGGGTCAGAAAATCATGTGGGGCCATAATTTTTCAATTTTTACATTAACATCTGGTATTAAATGTCTGAAGTTTGCTTTACTGCGTCACATTTCATTCCTTGGTGAGAAATCATAAACTTTTGCAATTCTCCAGACTAAGCATTTCGCCAAACTGCCTGGAAACCAGAACTAAATGACCCATGTGTTTCAAAATGCTCATTGCAAAATATTTGGAGGAGCTGGCTGGGTTAATCTGTACGTGTGGAGCTATGACTTAACCAAGAAAGGGGCCTATCTGTTCTCGTGTTTCAAAACTTCCTGGCACATCTATTCCTGTAACTGGTGCAGAATGCAAATCAGTTTGGAGCTGCGTAAGTAAATGTCCAGAGTTCAAGAAATAATAACGATGATTTGGCCAGAATCTCTGGCTATCTCAGTTTGGATTCCCGTAAGATTTAGAAGGGCAAGTTTAAATTTTTTAATAAACTGCAGCTCTGGGCTTATACAAAAAAAATTTTATTGAATCAGGATACATGGAGAGATGATTGTTAACTTAATTTGAAAGTAATGATTAAGGAGAAATCTAGTCATTTCATTCTTGTCGCAAATTTTTCTATACTCCCTGCCTTCTTCTATGTAAATATGAGCAGTGAGTAGGATACTTCTTTAATGGTTGATGACTTTACTTCTCAGTGTGCAGCACTACAGAGATCTATAAATACAGCTGATGTACAGAGATTAGATAAGAATTTCTCTGACTCCAGCACATCCTCAGAAAAAGGTTTGAATAAAACTCCTGTTATTTTCTTGAGATGATGTCACTTTCATTAAGTGATGATTGAAGAAGAATTAGTTTGGGATAATTAGGTGATTGGGGAGATATTAAAATTATTAATCAGTTCATAAGGGACATTGACAATAAGAATGGACGTGGGCCATTAATAACTGTTGCTGCCTCACTGTTAATGGTGGCTGGCACTCATTCCAAGTAGCATATGGAAACAATTCCTATCTTTCTTTATAAGGTGCCTACTTGGTCTGAAGCAGATAAAAACAAGATTTGTAAGCCAAGAAATCTATAGATACTATAGGGAAGGTCCAAATATTTTTTGGGTATTGCTTTATACCAGCTAATAGTTTGTTTTCTAATAGCTGTAAGGTGGGTCTTGAACAACAGGAATAGCTTCTACCTGCACAACATTAATGACCAAATATCCTTTAGTATTGCAAATGGTTTCTTATCTATATGAATTACTGATATTATCGATCAAATAGTTTTATAAGTAAAACATTTATAAATTATGGTTCAGGAGTTTAAATTTTTGATGAAGGAAAAGATTACTGGAAATATCTTTTTGATTGGCAGGGTTTTGTTTTATGGTTCTGTTTCTTCCTCAGGGTTCTCACAATGTGAGGTTTATATATTGCCTACTTCCAGTAATTTCATCATCTCAGATGAAATGTGCTAAAACACTTATCACCACTGGGCTAATAAGCATAGAGTGTGGGGAGAGGCGCAGATAAGATACACGAGGAGGAGAAACAGTTTCTCTTTCCTGCTCTTGGAGATGTTCTAATCTTGAATTTTTCTGCTGTCCCTTACATCTACCATAGTTCATTAAATTCAAGATGCTTTCATTTCAAAGATGCACTATTAATTTATATATTGCTTGAAAACAAAAACAATATTGCCTATTATTTTTGTAAAGATGCCATTGCTTGTATTCCTAATTTAAGAGCTATCAAAATACAAAATATGGTAATTGCTGGATTGGAGGCAACTGAGAAATGGCTGGTGAGAAACTATAGTGTATGGTACCTACTATTCTAAGATGTTTTAAGGGGTTATTAGTTTCATTATTATTCAGGATAGGAAATGTTTTATCTTTTAGGAAAAAGAAACCCACACTGAAAAGGGAGAGCCTGGTGAGGCAGGAGCAAGAGGGCTTCCTCCCAAGGGAAACTAACAGATGGCCTTGACACAGAGCACTGGCAATGCCTAGAACAAGGAGAGAACTACTACAACTGACTGCCCCCCTCCTCACTGCAGACACTCTCTCCCAGCATCCCATAGGATAAATAACCTATGTGGAAACTTCACAGGAACTATGGGCTTTGCCCAGTGCTGAGAGAGCATCATTTCCTTCTTAGAACCCTGCTATGTAGCCTCTGAAGTCCCTAGGATTTAATTGGTATCATTTAGGCAAGTTAATCTAATTTACTTATATCTTATTTTTTTGCTAGAGCATCCTCACAAGAAGAATGAGAAAAGGAGATCTGCTTATTAATTTTAGAGAGGAAGGCAGGTGGTGTGGCGATTGGGAGTCTGAGATCTGGAGTGAGTAGCTCAGGTTTAGCTCCACTCTAGGTGAGTGCCTTCACTATCACTTCAGGCTTAGTTTCACTTACATATAGACTGAAATAGTAATCTTCCCTACCCATATAGCTCCTGTGAGGATCAGATAAGACCGTGCTTATTGCAAAACACACTTGTCATAGTGCCTAGCTCACACAAAAAGCTAAATAAATAACTACAAGCGGTCCACTTTGCCAGAAAGAGCAATTGGAGGTCTGTACTCCAGAGGGCTGCATTTCACATGCCCAGAGATTTAACATGACTTTGTTTTGAAATTTGGGGCTTATAGAAGCTAAACAGAGTTAGATTGTTGAAGAGAAGGAGGGACTCTAGGGGTTGAGGAGAAGCCTCAGTGAATGAATGCTGGAAAGATCTGGAATTCTTAAACCTGGGAGATGAAGGGATAGTGTATTCTTTTGAGTAGTAGAGACCCTAATCCCAATGTCTTGCAGAGACCCAAGAGATGGCAAGTAAAATAACACCTCTGTGCCTGGGGTATAGTCACTAAGACATTCAGAGCAATGACCTCTGTCCTCTGCAGCTTAGTCTGGGCCCAGTATGGAGCTGGGAGCATAGCTATGCCCAGATATGCAGAGCCAGACATTAGCATAGTGACACATGGGCCTTGGAAATAAAGGTTGCTGGAACCAGGTAAGACCTGAGATATTTCTAAGAGACAATGAGATGGAGTAGGGAGACTGGAGATTCAGAGCTAGTCTAACTGGATATAGAAAGGTAAAAGAATATGACAATTTTTATATCGTTCTTCTATGGAGCAAACCTATACCCATTAAATAATTCTTTGATTCACTATTTTATATAATAGTTATCATTATCAGCTTATTCAGAGAAGGAGTCTAATGAAGTATGTGTGTCTATACAAGCTGCTTGTAGGGCTCTTGTGCTGTCCTTTTACCCAACACCGTGGTAGTGTTCCTACTAGACTTCAGTCTAGTCTACCCACTAGACTGAAATCAAGGTTATCAGGTCTAAGCTCCCAAAGGCTATTTCCAATTGGATACTCACTCTTAATAACTGCCATTTACCCTTGACATGGGTTTTCTACCTGATCTTCTAGCAAATGGCCTGGAGACTTCCTCTAAAATAGGACTTCTGTGGGAGATGGTCGAGTAGGAGGATCCTAAGTTTACCTCTTCCCAGGAATACAACTACATAACACCAATATCAATGTAAATAACCCAGAAAACAATGCAAAGAATGGCAGAACAGAATTTACACAGCTAAATGTAGAGAAGAGGCCATGTCCGAGAGGGTAGGAAGGGCTAAGACACTATTGTGAGCTAAATAAACCCAGGGAACTGTCTGCAGTAGGGAGGGACTCAGCAAGCACAGAGAAGGGTAAAGACAGATCCTTATACCAGAAACTCCAGGCACAGGGAAGACGAATCCCCATAACATTTGTCTTTGAAAACCAGAGAGGCATAATTTCATGAGTTCCTACAAGGAGTGGGGCTTAACACCTAGAACTTAAAATCAGTAGGCTCAGCTCTGGAAGAGCCTGGAAGGCAAGAGGACATAGTCCCTGCCCTCAAAGAGCAAAATGAACAGCGCCGTGGAGATACAGCAGAGAAGCAGCAGTTTGAAAAATACCTGGTCAATTGTGGGGAAGGGGTTTATATGCTAACCTCAGAGCATGTATTGGGAGACTTCCTGGGAGACTTCTCCAGGAACAAAGGAGCTGGCAAGTGTCATTTCCCTTACTGCCTAACAGCATGCCCTGCCACTGCATTCTACTACAGACATACCCCTTCCAGCCAGGCCTAGGCTCCTGCTCTCCCACTGGAGGCCTGTCCAAACCTTGTTAACACTGCAGCCCCACCCATGTTCTCCTGTGGACATGGCTCCTCCATCTAGGCCTTTGGTCCAGATCCTTTCCTACAGGAGATCTGCATAAACCTTGCTAACACCAACCACTCCACACGTGAGTTCTTCTGTGGACAACCCCCACCACCCCAGCCTCCCCCAATAGTCCTTGGCAGGAGCACACCCGATATATTTGTACAAGTCTGGCAGTACACATGCAGCCCCTTCAGGGACCAGCGCCACTCCAAAGTCAGGGCACCTCTGCCCTAGGGAGGGGGAAGATAATCACACACATAGATCAATCCAACTGCAGCCCCAGCATTGAGGTGGTGGCAGACATCAGGTCTGGTAGCAGGCCCTGCCCACCAAGGTTCCTGAGGGGGACAACACAGGGGAAGCACCCTGTAGTTCAGTGCTACTACATCTTTGGCAAACACTTGGTTGCCTCAACTCAAGCCCAGAGCAGCTCCAGATTGGCCCAATAACACAGGGACTAAACTCTGCCCACAACAGGCAAAAAGCCATTGCAAATGACTGGTCTGGAGGCATACACAGCTCAGCCACAACAGTAGGACACATACAACACACATAGGAGACCCCATAAAGCACAAGGTTTTGGCCAACAGAGAACACTGCACTCTAGGGCACTACAGGACCTCTTCTTCATAAGGACACTACTTTAAAGAGAAAGAGATTTAGATGACTTTGCTAACACAGAGAAACAGGCAAAATGAGGATTCAGAGCAATACATGCCAAATGAAAGAAAATGACAAAGATCGTAGCAAAAGTGCTAAACAAAATAGAGATAATATGCCTGATAGAGAATATAAAGTGGGTCATACTCAATGGACTTGAGAAGAGTGGAGGAACACAGTGAGAGCTTCAACTGAGATAGAAAATGTAAAAAGAACTAATAAGAGATGAAGAGCGCAATAACCAAAATTAAAAACACACTAGGTGGAATAAATAGTAGACTAGAGGAAGCAGAAGAATGGATCAGTAACCTGGAGGACAGAGTAATGCAAAGCAATCAAGCTGAACAGGAGAGAGGAAAAAAAATTAGAATAAGCTAAGTGAACTCAGCAATATCATCAAGCATAATAACATTTGCATTCTAGGGATCCCAGAGGGAGAAGAGTGTGAAAGGGGAGCAGAAAACTTATTTGAAGAAATAACAGCTGGAAACTTCCTGAATTTGGGGAAGGAAACAGAAATCCAGATTCAGGAGGCATTGACAGGTTAGGATGGCCACACTAAGAGACATAGTAATTAAAATGGCAAAACATAGTGACAGACGATTTTAAAAGCAACAAGAGAAAAGAAAACAGGTACATACAAGGGAAATCCCACAAGCCTATCTGCTTTTTCAGCAAAAGTTTTGCAGACTAGAAGGGAGAAGTATGATATATAAAGAAAAAAACGTGGGGCACCTGGGTGGCTCAGTGAGTTAAGCTCTCCCTTCAGCTCAGGTCATGATCTCCGGGTCAAGGAATTGAGTCAGCATCTGGCTTTCTGCTCAGCAGGGAGCCTGCTTCCCTGTCTGCCTCTCTGCCTACTTGTGATCTCTGTCAAATAAATAAAATCTTAAAAAAAAGAAAAAAGATCTACAACCAAGAAGACTCTATTCAGCAAGGCTATCATTGAGAGTGGAAGGAGAATAAAGTGTTTCCCAAACAAAAGTTAATCACCACTAAACCAGCCCTAGAAGAATTGTTAAAAGGATTACTTTGAGTGGTAAGGAAAGACCATAAGTAGGAATATGACAAGGAGGAATCATGAAAGTGGTAAAATTAAGTCTCTATAAAAATGAAGGAATTGGGGCACCTGGGTGGCTCAGTGGGTTAAACCTCTACCTTCAGCTCAGGTCATGATCTCAGGGTCCTGGGATCGAGCCCCACATCAGGCTCTCTGCACAGCAGGGAGCCTGCTTCCCCCTCTCTCTCTGCCTGCTTCTCTGCCTACTTGTGATTTCTCTCTCCCTCTGTTGAATAAATCAATAAAATCTTTAAAAAAAAAATGAAGGAATTTACAAAATACAAGGATATAAAATGTGAAACCCAAAAAGTGGGGTGGGGGGAGGAGAGGAGTAAAGAATGGGTTTAAACTTAAGTGACCAGGGGCGCCTGGGTGGCTCAGTGGGTTAAAGCCTCTGCCTTCGGCTCAGGTCATGATCCCCAGAGTCCTGGGATCGAGCCCCGAACTGGGCCCTCTGCTCAGCAGGGAGCCTGCTTCCTCCTCTCTCTCTGCCTACTTGTGATCTCTGTCAAATAAATAAATAAAATCTTAAAATAAAACCCAAAACTTAAGTGACCATCGACTTAAGTGCTATAAGCATGTCATATATAAACCTAATGGTAACAGCTAGTAGCTGGTAATAGACATGCAAATAGTAGAGAGAAAGGATTCCAGGTATGTCACTAAAGAAACCAAGCCCACTGTGAGAGAAGAGAACTACAAAAATCACCCTAAGTAACAAAATGGCAATAAGTATATACCATCAATAGTTACTTTGAATGTAAAGGGAGTAAATGCTCCAATCAAAAGACTAAACCTGGCGATTCACAGACCTGTACCCCTGGGGCTAATAATACATTATATGTTAATAAAAAATCAACATTTTAAAAAAATAGACTTTAAAAACAAAGACTGTAACAAGAGAAAAGGATACTATATAATCTTAAAGGGAATAATCCAACAAGAAGATATAATTATAAATATTTATGTACCCAACATGGGAGTACTCTAGTACAAAAAGCAGCTAATAACACATATAAAGCAAGTAATCAGTAGTAATATAATAATAATAGGGGATTTTAACACTCCACTTACTCATAGGACAGATCATCCAAACATGAAATCAACAAGGAAACAGTAGCTTTGAATGACACATTGGACCAGATGGATCTAACAGACATATTCAGAACATTCCATCCTGAAATAGCAGAATACACAATCTTCTCAAGTGTACATGGAACGTTCTGCAGAACATATCACATAGTAAGACCACAAGTCTCAACAATTTAAAAAGATTGAAGTCATCCCATTCACCTTTTCCAGGTACAATGCCGTGAAACTAGAAATCAAGCCCGGAAAAACACACAAATACATGGAATTGAAACAACACGCTACTAAACCATGAATGGGCCAACCAAGAAATCAAAAAGGAAATTTAAAAATATGTGGAGATAAGTGAAGATGAAAATGGTTCAAAATCTTTGGGATTCAGCAAAAGCTATTCTAACAGGGAAGTTTATAGCAATATAGGCCTACCTCAAGAAGCAAGAAAAACCTCAAACAACCTAAACTTACCCCCAAGGGAGCTAGGAAAAGAAGAGCAAAAAAAAAAAAAAAAAAAAAAAAACCCATACCAGAAGAAGGAAGGAAATAATAAACACTGGGCATAAATAAATGAAATAGAAACTAAAAAACACCCAAAACAATAGATCAATGAAACCAGGAGCTCGTTCCTTGAAAAGATCAGAATTGACAAACCTCTAGCCATACTCATCAAAAAAAGAAGAGAGAGGACTTAAGAAATGAAAGAGGAGAAATAACTGACACCATAGAAATAGAGAGGATTGTAAGAGAATATTTTGAAAAATTATATGTCAGCAAATTAGACAACCTAGAAGAAATGGACAAATTCCTAGAAACATATATATTCCCAAACTGGAATCAGGAAGAAATAGAAAATTTGAAAAGACCAGTTACCAGCAATGAAATTGAATCAGTAAACTCCCTTTCTTGTTTCTGCCCTTGGAGAAGAGACTGAATAAGTCTGTCCTCATAACAGCCCCTTGACTATTAGAAAACAGGGGTTCTTCCCTCTGTCCTCCTTTCTCCTCTATCACATCACATCTTCCATTGACTGCCTGTAATCCTAAAGTGGACTGCAGAATGATAGTAGAAGTTGGAATCACCCCAGATCTCTCAAATATTTTCATCTTTCCAGGGCACCTTGTCTATATCTGGGAGGGAGTACCTTGAGGCTGACAAAATATGAAAAATAGAAAGTAAGGGAAAGGCAATATTTGGAGGCATTTCCAGAGACTGGCAAGCTGATTTCCAAATAGTCACAGGGTTTCACTCGTACTGTTGCTTAGTGTGGGTAGTCCTATGTGCTCTTGGCGTATGATTAGTTGAGGAACAAAAGCCAGCAACAACATGGAAAATGTTCCCCTAGTAAAAGGAGAGATGCAAGGATTGTGGGGAAACTTAGAAGTGGTGGAGTTTCTGGGGAGAAAACCATGGGACAGCATGGTTTAGGAAAGACATGAAAAACCATCTACACTATGTGCAGTCTGGCTTCCTGGGAAAAGGACGAGAGGAGAAATTAGGACATGGCTATGACTTAGAAAGTCCCCTGTGGGACCATTTAGCAAAGACACTTATTGTCCCTATGCTCATGTCCCCACTGGGAAAACGAGGATCATTGGATATTCCTTGAAGGCTTGTGAGGATTACATGAGAGAATGATTATTAACATAGCAGCTGGCATTTTTTTAAAGCCTTTATTAAGTACTGGGTATTGTACTAAGCCTCACATTCATTATCTCATCCAATTCTCCTAACAACCCAGTGAGGTAGATACCATAATTATCCCTGTTTTCAAGTAAAGGACTAACTAGACTCCAGAGAGGGTAGGTAACAAACCCAGAGGTATGGAGGAACTGGGAATCAACCCTGGGAGTCTGGTTCACTCATGTGCTCTTAATCCAATGCCATCTCTCACATACACTTAGACCATGTGTTCAGTCCTTCTCGTTCCTGGGTGGCTTACCTTTGGGTCACAAGTGTGCACACTTCTCATTAAGGCTCTTCATTTTCTCTAATTCCTCAGCATATCCTGTATTTGGCATTCCTTAGCTTTTTCTTTAGACATTTTTTTTTCCACCCAACTATCAACCTGTGAGTCAATATAAGGAAGAAAAGGGGAAGTTATTTTCCTTAGAAGTTTATCTACTTTTGTTCCTATAATAGAAAGTCAATACCTGCCTTGAGCTAATACCAGGCATGTGTCGATTATGCTATGGAGCCCTGCTCTGAGGGTTCTCCAGACACAAAGACTGGAATCAATCACAGTAAATTCCATATGCAGGTTGCTTTCCCCCATTTAGCTTTGTAAATTGTTCAGCACTCACACGATTTTTTTTTTTATGGCCATTAAAGTATCCTTTAGCTAGGTCAGCCGGAACAAGTTGCTCCAAATTTTTGAATCAGCACTAGAGCCCTGAAGGGTTAAAATACTTGGGTCACTTTCGGCTACTGGCTTCTAGTTTTTAGCGCTGATCACTAGCAGGAAAACCTCCCATTTTTCATCTCTCTTGAGTTGTTAGATTTCTGTTTTATATGTGATCATAGGTGTTTTGAATGGATACATAATCTGCTAGTAAGTTGATTTTTTTTTTTTTTACTCTGAAGGTACTTTTACCATATGAAAGATTGCCAAGAACAAAATGTCTATGCCATGCCAAAAAATTAGTCTCACTAATCTGTTTATTATAAAAGAATTGTTTTAGCATTTCTTCACATCTCCCCATTCTGTTCCTGTTGGCCACCATTTTTAAGCCAGCATTGCTGCCTTTTCCTTACCGTATTTCTCCACACAATCAAGTCACAAGTATGGAGATGTTTAGCAAGATACAAAGGTAAGTCATTTATTCTGTAACCCCCCAATGTTCACTTGAGTAAGGATGGCACCAGAACCTTGATATTCTTCTGACTGGATGAGTGTTGATTAGAAGATAAGATACACTAGCCAACTTCAGCGAAATGGTTGACCACTATACATATCTGCAGAATCACACTTATCATAGTTGTGCTGATTATATATTTTAAGCATGTCTGTTCCTCTCGACAGAGAAGTCCTATAGGAAAGTTTCCATGTCATATTTGCCTTTGAATTTTCAATCACATTGCACAGTTCTTGGCAGATAATTTATTGTCACAATATTTGCTAAATGAATGAATGGTCATGATTCAGACTTATTTTTAAAATAAAAATTCTGTTCTGCTCAAGGCGCTGACGTGGTCTTTTTGGCAACATTAGATTTGGAAAACATATCTCCCACTTAACCACGGAGGCATGAATATTGTGTGTTGACCACATCCTGGGGATAAATTCTATAGTTTCTCTGCTTTAATCATTCTTCTTGGTCAATATCCGGCATAGAGTGAAACCCCACAGGAGTTACTAAGTCCTTAAAAATACCTCATCAACTGAACCCACACACAGAATATCTATTTCAAATGCACTGCAGTCTTTTGGGCTTTAAGGCAAATGTTTTCTAATAAAGTATTTTTCCTTTGAACTGACTTTTTATATATACATTTTCCCCAGTCTTGGTTGTCTTTACTTGTTTATATTTTACCATTATTTATTGTATCTATTCATATGGCAAGTCACTTTGAATTCTTTGGAAAATGAGATTGGATATGACTAAATAAATTTTTAAAATACTGCTATGTCCTAGGTGGGTGAATGGGATTCAAATCAGAGACTTCGGGAGGAGGTGGATAAAAGTTCTTGCTCTCTTCCATGGTCCACTCCATGATCCCAGGTAGGTCACTTAATTCACATTACTCTTTGATTCTGTTAGTTGACGTAAATAGTTGAAAAATCGTACCTTCAAAATAGTGGCTGGAAGGCTTTTTTTTTTTTTCTTAAAGAACAGTGACTTAGTCATCGTACTAAAAAGAACCAGTCACGCCTCCTCAGCAGTTCTTTCCAGCCCCAAAAGAATTGTGTTTTGTTCTTCAGGTCCTGAGGGACAGAATGCCTCATGAAGACATTCTTCTTACTTCTTGGAAAATCAATTAATAAAGCAATAGACTACATATCTGGTATCTGTGGGGAATACAGGAACAGTGTGAAACAGCCTAGACCCTCAAGGGACTTCACGTTGACAAGGAACAGAGCTTGGCACTCAGCACAGGAGAGCAGTAGAAATAGATCCGCACTTGGAATCAGAACACCTGGGTTTGGCCATGCTCTGGGATCTTGAGCCCTTTACTTAATTTTTCAGACTTCATTCCCTTGCTTGTCAAATAGAGCTAATAGTGCGGCTGCAGTCAGGATTAAATAAGAGAATGAACGTCAAAGAAGCTTACCACTTGTACAATAATATCAGGAGTACATGCTACAAGGAAGAAATAGTGTTTATATTTAATACAAAGTGATGGGCATTGAAGAGAACTTTGGAGGTATACAGACCTGGATTCATACGTCTTTACTAGTTGTCTGGTTTCAGGCAAGGTACTTGACACCTATGATTCTCAGTTTCTTAATCTGTATAATGGGTACAGATGGAGCATGATAGAGCTCCTAGGAAAATTGGTGGCAAAGGACAGAAAGCATGAAGTAGAGTAGCAGGCACAAAGTATGCACTGAATAAGTAAAAGATTTCACTTTGTGATTAATATGGCTTAACAACAGAAACTGTATATAACTTAGTGCTAAATTTTGTTTGCTTATAGCCTGTGGGTAGTGTACGAATTCAGAGAAGAGGAATATGAACTATATTTGGGGTCTTGTTAAAAAGACTTCATGGAAGAAGGGTGATTTGAGATAGACCTGGAAAGATGAGTAGCTTTGCTTAGGTGGAATAAACAGTAGCGTTTACCCAAATTGGTTCTCTGGGTGTAGACAGCATAGTTATGATCACACTTGAATTTTTCCTGGTCATTGTATAGCACCTAGCACAGGAGCTTGGAAATTATTTATATACATCTGTCACTCTGTGGATTGCTGGAAGAAAGGAAACACATTGTTTTAATCTTTCTGTTCCTTAGTAGTGGCTTTCAATCCTGATGGCTCTCAACTCCATGAATATCACCTAGAGAGCTTTTAAAACTACCCATGCTGAGGCCACATGCCAGTCTCATTACACAGGACTCTCAGGGTACTAGCCTGGGTATAATGGTGTTTTTGCAAAGCCTCCCAGGCATTTATTACATAAATCCAGGTTGAGACCCATTTCCCTAAAGCATTAACTACACATGAATAGATGGTGTTCTGTTGTTGAGGTGGTTGTACGGAATGGAATATGCTGGAAAACACACTGGACTGGGATTAGGAGTTGCAGGTTCTACCTGTAGCTCTATCCTGATTGCTGGTGGTCTTTGGCCTCCCTAGGTTCTGTGTCCTCATCTGCTAAATAGGGAGGCTGGACTCTTTCTTTCCTCTACAAACCCTGATGTCTATGATATAGCCAGCAGGCATCATCCCCGTGGTCCCCATCTGGGGAGCCAGGCTAAGTGGTGGAATCATGGGGGTGCTCCTCTAGCTTTCCCCATAAATATACTTCTTTCCTTCCCCTACCAGCCCTACCCACAGGCACATGAGAGGAGCTCAACAGGGACATCTGAAAACCGTTTTCCTCTTTTCCCAAGAAATGCCATAACATCATCAATCTGTGTTTGTTTTATTTCTAATGAGGGAAATGTGCCCTTCTTATTGGAAACACCTTGTGGAAAGAGGCAAGAGCCTCTCCCTGCAGCCTGGCAGCTGAGAGCAGAGCTGCCGGCTGCACCCCACCTGTCCCCACAGCCGAGATTGACACAGCCCCAAATACTTTCCATACGTAAACCTTTGTGAAGTTTCCTATGCACACAGTGCAGACTAGGCCCCAGTTGCTGTTTCTGGCCAAGGTAACATAAACCACATGCCTGGAGAGGAGTCAAGGAGAATATAGTTCCCCCAGAGGCAAAACACAAATGGCACCTTCTTGTCTTAGTCATGACCCCTCCTTCCATGGACCAGGCACTGGTCAAACCTGTAGAGTAATTGCAAACTCAGAACTGAAAATCACTGTGAACTTGGCCTAGGCCCCCTAATCCTCCTTAGAAGGCAGCTATGCATTTTTACTCTTAATAAACAGCAGAGGCGGCTGGAAATTAGAAGGAAAGTAGTATATACCTGGGGGATTTCATTTGGCATCCTAGCTTCTTATTATGGATTTACCGGATAGGAGATGGAGTGCAGACGGCCTGTGCCCTGGTCCTTGAGCTCTTTCCTAGGTCCTGGAGCCATGTTGGGTAGAGCTGGGAGCCAGGCTGGCTTGTCCACCATGCTGGTGAGAGTTTTGAGGAGGGGCCTCTCCTCTGGCAGGTCAATGGGTGGTAGCAGCAGCCAATCTGAGAATAGGGCATCCTGCAAGGATGAAAGTAACAGCCCTGGAATCATCTAGAGAATAATCCCTGGATTTCTGGTGATTTGTAAACAGTATTTCTTGTTAGAGACTCCATTTGAGCTTCTGTTAAACACAATGCCACAGAAGGAGCTCAGGCTCCGGAAGCAGAACAAATTCTTCCTATCTAGTCCATTGTTTCATATCTAACCCCATCATTTCATGTACTCAGAACCTCAGCCTCCTCGTCTATGAGAAGAATGGTATAGCCACTGCAGAGACAAGGATTATCTTATAAATGAGTGGGCTCTGACGCCACTCTGCCTGGGTTTGAACCCTTCTCTACCACATTGCAGTTCTGTTGGGCAAGATGGTTCTTCTTCCTCTGCTTTACTTTTCTTATCTGTAAAATAAGATTAGTAGGTTCTACCTCATAGGGCTATTGTGAGGATTAAATGAGTTAACACTTGTAAAGCTCCTAGAATAGTGACTGTACAGCGTAAGTACTCAGTGAAAGGAAGAACATTAATTGTGCATTACAGCCCTTCACACAGTGGCTGGCGTGGCGTACATGGCCAGAGACTGCCAGTTATTATGACTACTAGAACTATTCATCCAGCTGGGGAAGGAACATGTGTCCTTGCCTCTCATTTCCTCCCTCAGACTTCCTTTTGTGATTCAGATATGAGTCTACTGAGGTATCATCCTGGTCCTGAGGGAACAGAAGGAAGAGTTTTGGGACCAAGCCAATAGAGCAGTGATGTCAGACTAGCAGCTCTGGCCCCATGGGAGAGCCCAGGCCCAGGAATGGCTGACCTTTCCACAGAAAGGAGAAACCACAGCAGCCCTCACTTTCCCTGGGCTCTCACTGAGTCATGCTAAGTCATTCTTGGGTCTCACCCCATGGAGAAAGATGTTTCTACAGAAGACAGAGAATTTGGGCCTAGGTCCCCAGGCTCTGTGCTCAGACTAGGATGTTCTGATGGAGGCCTGGGGGAGGGATGGAGTGGGGTCGAGGGATTCAAGCTTTCTGGGGGCTTCAAAGGCCCTCTGGTAGCTATGGATGAGGCTGGGTATCAGTTTGAAAAAGAAAGTTCTCTTTTGGGGTCAGAAGAGGAGGACATTATGCTATAGAGCTGACTCTGGTTGGCTCTATAGCATAATTGCTATTCTTTTCTCTAAAATTAGTCCATGTCTTATTCCTAGAGAAAGGACTTAATTTACCTTTATGTTAGAGGGGCAGTATATGTCAGGCACAGTGCTAGGAAATGACCTCAAAGAGAATTTCATGAAATTTTAAGTAATTAATAGACAGTATTTTCAGTTTGTAATATAAGTGGGTTCAAAGTCCAATGGGACATAGTGGATGGGGAGATCACACAAGGCTTCAAGGAGGAAATGATGTGGTTTCCAGAGACAGACCCATGTAAGTTAAAATTCCACCCTTGCTACTTTGTGATCTTGGAGAAGTTATTTTAACCGGTTTGAACCTTGGTTTCTCCACTTGTAAAATGAAGACAATGGCACCATCTTTAAAGATTTTGTATGTGGACTGAGATAAGCTGTTCCAGGAACACTGTAATTAACAAATGGCAGCCATTTTTAATCAGTGAAAACCTGCATATGCCTAAAAATTCCATGGGGGGAATTTTTTGCAAAATTATGGCATAATTACTATTCATGTTTTTATTTTATTGACAGTTGAATCTGAGTCTATAACCCTGCAGTAAGGATCATTGAAGACTGTTAGGTTTGCCCAAGATCCACTGAAATTCCAAGTATTCAGGAGTGAGTTCAGGTGGTGGGTCCCTGTGCACATATGGCCAGAGTTCATGAGCCAAACTTCCACATATGCATTCACATACCACTTCTATCCATGGCAGAAGGCTGCTGCAGTAGCCTAGCCTTATAGGAGGTCTTGTGGGGTCGTCCACACAGGCTGGCTGCATCCTGAAGTTAGATGGAGAGGAGAAAGAGATAGGATGTCTCAGCAAGGCTCCAGGACATTCAGTTCATAAACCATGTGATTCTGTCTGTGGAAACCTCTGTCTCCATAGTGAATGAAGGGTCTCCTGTATAATGAATGACCCTTCCCCAAACTATCCAACTAGTATCTACAGAGCATCAACTTGTGTCAGGCCTGTGAGTTACATGTGGTTGCCACCTCTATGATTTCTGTATAAAATGAAAATAGCAGTAGCATTCTTGAGAATAGTTGCTTTAAGCCATTCAGCAACAAACTCCCTATAAGTATTCTTGGTTCCTTCTGCTTTTGCCATTTTCCACCAGTTTTACGGAACCTGGTCTCCATTTTTATTTTTTGAGATCTCTTCCTCTCCTCTCGTGATCCAGACTGTGCCGTATCTTGAAGAGACTTGATACTCATTTAGCCAAAAAGAGACTTGAAAATGGGCTTGGGCATAGCCAAGACTAAATGGGGTTCACTCCTCACTCATCTCCCCTTTCCGTGTACCTAGGGTTATTTAATTGTGAGTTCTCTTATGGCAGTTAGGGATTAATTTATGTGTACTGTACAGTTGCGACTCAGAGATTGTTGTGTTTTCAATGAGCAATCTCCAGCTAGAATACACACTCTTTGTGGTCAGGCACCATGTCTTTTCATTCTTTCATGGTCCTGATTTCTTTTAAGGGTATCGTTAAAACAAGTCTCAAAAAACAACTCCCTAAAATAGGGCCAAAGAATATTTGACCCCTGCTTGGCTATAATGCTACTGAGAGAATGCAGTAGTTATAGGAACTTTCTGGATATTCCTAAAATGCCTATTATTTAAAACTGGCTTAGAATATGATAGGATCAGGTCTGGTCCTCACCTACCTCTCCATTCATCTCACATCGTACCCCTCCTCACTCTTTAATCTCAAGACTTACTGGCTCTCTTGAAGCACTTCACAGATGCTACTTTGTACACATTTTTCCCTTTGTCTGGAATGCTTTCTCCCACCCTTCACTCCTCCCACACATACCCTGCTCACTTTTGCCAAATTAACTCCCACTCACTCTTGAGAATTTACCTCAGTTACCAGTTTTTCAATGAGCCTCTCCTGATTTTCCTCCCTACAGAAAAATCCTTTTATTTCTCATATTCTTGCTGCACATTTATTTACTGTTCCTTTAGGGAACTTAATACCTAACACATTTGCTATGTAATTGACCAGCATCAATATCAGACTTCCTCTCTAGAGAGTAAACTCCATGAGGGCAGGGCTTATGTCTATTATTCATTCACTACCTCTTCCTTAGTACCTAGCATGTATTAGAAACTCAATAAATCTTTTTAGTGAATTATTTGAAATGAATGTTGACATTTATATCAGTACATAATTATTTAATGAGAATCTAGTATGGGAGAATGTGCTGAGGTTAACAGAGGATAAGGAGAAAGAAAAATGTTATGAGCTATTAAGGTGATAACAGCAGAAATTATATTGGATGATAGCAGAGTAGACAAAGGAGCAGGTCAAGCAAACATGGAAACTGAATACTGTTAGAAAGCAAGGTATACAGAATGGAATAGGCTTAACTCATGAGGGTGAGGAAAGGCAGGTAGAGGTGATGATAGAACTGATGTTTTAGAATGTCAACTAGTGGCCCAATTGAGTAAAAGATTATTTGTTACTTTTCAATTACTGCCTAACAAATTACTCAAAACTTCATGGCTTAAAACAACACTTATTGCCTTACAGTTTTGGTGGGCATGGTTTAGTTGGGTCCTCTGCTCTGAGTCCTCACAAGCCTGGAGTTAAAATCTCATCTGAAGGCGTGACTGGAGAAGTGTCCACTTCCAATTTCACTTACATGTTTGTTGGCAGGATTTGGTTCCTTATGAGCTACTGGACTGAGGGCCTCAGTTCCACACTGGTTAGTAGCCAGGGACCCCCTTTAGTTCCTTGCCTTGCAGGCTTCTTCACAGGGTAGTTCACAAGGTAGCTGGCTTCATCAAAGTGAGCAACTGAGAGGACAAGGAGAGTACAACTAAAGGAGAAAGAGCAAGACAGGAATCACAGCCTCCTGTAACCTCATCTTGGAAGTAACATCTTATAATTTTTGTGGTATTCCATGAGTTAGAAGCAAGTCACTAGATCCAGACCACACTCAAATTGAGGGAATTCCAAAGAAGTCATAGATAGTGGGGAGGGGACTATGTTTCAGACACTGCCTAACACAGTCTGTGATGGCTGGTGCCAGTTAGAACTGGAAAGAAGAATAAAATTATTATGTTTATATTTCAAGGGTTAATTGTGTTAAGGCTAATTAGTAGGCATAAGAGACAAGGTAAACAAGGAGAACATGGCTCAGAGTCCTGCACATGGTATAAATTCAAGAGGAAATACTGTGATAAAGCATTACTTTCTGCTTCAGTCCTGTCTTGGGAAGTACCACCAAGACAGAGAGAGAAAACTGTGATAAAGATAGGAAGAGATACAAAGGAGATAGGCAGAATTTTGAGATAGGTAAACTCATGCTCTGAGAGCAGGCATAAGCACTGAGAAGTCTATTGTTCCTGGATCTCACGAGATTCCTGCCATACTCCACTACTTACCACCTCTGTGGTCTTTTCACCAGCCTCCCCCCACCTTTTTAAAAAAATATTTTGTTTATTTGAGAGAGAGAGAGAGCACTAGAGAAAGAAAGCAAGCACCAGCAAGGCAGAGGGAGAGGGAGAAGCAGGCTCCCAACTGAGTGGGGAGCCCTGTATGGGGCTCAATCCCAGGACCCTGGGATCACAACCTGAGCTGAAGGCAGTCACTTAACAGACTGAACCACCCAGGCTCCCTATCCTCACCTTTTTAAAGTTTTATTCATATTTAGAGAGAAATTGAGAGAGGGAGAGTGAAAGAAAGAGAAAGAGAGAGAGAAAAAAGAGTGGGGGGAGGGGCAGAGGGAGAGGAAGAGAATCTCAAGCAGACTCCTTGCTGAGTACAAATCTCAAAGTGGGGCTCAATCCCATGACCCTGAGATTACCACCTGAGCAGAAATAATGAATGGGACACTCAAACAACTGAACCACCCAGGAATCTGGGCCAGCCACATTTGAAAGTCAAGAGAAGTGCAGGTCACATAAGGGATCACAAGGGTATTTTGTTGCTACCCCAAGATGGTATTCCTATTGTCATTAGGGACTATTTGTTTTGTTAACTCTCTTCTGAACATGTGCTGATAAGACTGTGACCAAAAGAGGTCAAGATTGAATAAGATTACCTCACACAGCAGAAAGCTTTTGCAAAGAAGCACCATTATTTTGACGACAATCTTTTCTACCACAATTTCTTCTTATGGGTGAAAAGAATTATGTATATAAATCTTTCTCCCCAGGCAACATTGTAGCTTCCCAGGGTTATCAGAGCTAGATTTAATTCAGATGAAATTGTATGCACTGCAGCATGTGGAGAGAATTGTAACTGGACATCAAAGGAGAAATTCAGAATGGTTATAGGAAAATTCTGCTTCCTCTGGTTGTCTGCCAATTAATACATTGGCCCTGTCAAAAGGACATGGATTAAACTCTGGAAGATGAGCTTGGAGATGGGAGGTTGCTCTCTGGCTTCTGTGACAAGTGGATAGCCTGCAGGTTTTGAGAAGAGGTGAAGTGAAACCAAATTTATGGTTCACTTTGCAAATAGTAGAGGATTGCCTAGATCAAAGAGAAATAATCTGGAGGAGTATGCCTCCTCATTTTGGCACCAGAAAGAATTCCATTTGTATTTTTACAAGGATTGGAACAATTCAGAACCTGACTACTGGTCTATGCCATAGAGTGAGACTCTATGGGTAGAGTCTCTCTCTACCCTCTCTGGGTAGAACATACCAAATGCCTGCGTTCTTTAGATGCTCTGGATTCATTTAGATCTCATGCCTTTCCATCCCCTTACTGTATGTAGTCCCCAAGGATAAAGGTTTAGTGTGGAGGAGGGTGGAGGAGCTCTGGGATCTAATTTCAGCTCTGCATTGATTCAAATGGTAATCCTGAGCAAGTGATTTAACTACTTCCATGAGCCTTGGATTTCTCACTTGGTAAAATGGGAAAAGTAATACCCACAGTTCTCACTGCTCACAGAGTTACCATGGAGATTATTATTATAGGTAAAAGCTACTTTATAAAATATAATATGTGAACCTACCCTTTCCCCATGGTCATCTTCATTTCACTGATTTCTTATTTACCCGCTTATTTGTCCAAACGTTTATTCCAACCAAAATGATCTCATTTTCCCTCTTATTGGCCTTAATTGTTTTTATTCTTTTTCCCTCTCACATTCATCCTTGATTTTGTCCTTTTATTCTGTTCCTTAAGTATTCCCCTTACTCATTAATCTTTTGTTCTCTTTACCTCTCCATCTTTTCCATTGTCTGTCTTGTCTTCTTGGTCAGTTCCTGCCCTCCATTCCCTTACTCTGTCCTGTGTCCATTTCACTCCTTCCCAATACCATATTCCATCTCGAGTTGCCCCAAAGAATTGCTCCACCCCCCATCTCACTGCTGGGCTGACCTTTGCATTGGGAAGCATCACTGAAGAGCCCTGCCCCCAGAGCCATGATGATGAGTGTGATCTGAGAAATGAGTATACTCACTAACAAACTATGATACTATGACGTTATATCTCCCTTTTGCTGATGAAAAGACCTATCTTATCTGTATTTGTCAAAATTATGAACTTAACAAATAGCAATAGATAAAAACTATGGACTACTTATAATATGTAAACACTATTTAATTAATTTAGTTATATGACATAGTATTATTTGAGGGTGAAATGCAATAAATAACATTTCCAGGGCAATATGGCCAAAATTAAAATCCAGGTCTGTGCTCTATGCCCTCCATCCTACTGACTTCTGAAAATTGTTATTTTTGTGATGGACCAGAAATCATCTGACAAAAGAAGGCACAGCAGGTGCAGAGATAAAACAATGTCCTTAAGAGAACAATGGAATGCAAGAGGACTTGGTCAAGAGGACTGATCATATATATTTTTTTTAAGGTTTTACTTATTTATTTGAGAGAGAGTGAGTGAGAGCACACAAGCAGGGGGCAAGGGCAAAGGGAGGGAGACAAGCAGACTCCCCATTGAGCCACGAACCTAATGTGGGGCTCAATCGTAGGACCCTGAAAACGAGACCTGAGCCAAAGTCAGATGCTTAATTGACTGAGCCACCCAGACACCCCTTAACTGATCTAAGAACCTAAATGGGCAACAAAGATATGCCAAGATTAGGGATTTATCTTCCTCAGGACTAGGATTACCAGATTTATAAAAATACAAGTCACCCAGTAAATTTGAATTTTAGCTCAAACAACAAATAATTTTTAGTGTAAGTATATCCCATGCAATATTTGGGACATACTTATACTTAAAAAAAAATCATTGTTTATCTGAAATTCAAGTTTAACTAGCCAAACTGTATTTTATTTGGCAACTCTTAGAGCCCCCAAATACTTTGCCTTTTCTGCCATGACAGACCTTGTTTTCCTTTGTGATATATCTAGTTTTTAGCATATTTCCATAGCCCTTAAAATCACATAGTAAAACTTAAGCTTTCTAACTATGATTAAAAATTCTGATGCAATCCAAGAAAAGATATATTTGACTATACAAAAATCAAAATGTTTTAAATGGCAAACACCATAAACCAAGTAAAAGACAAATGACAAATTGGGAGGAAATACTGTGAAATATCACAGATAATGGACTAATATACCTAATATTTAAATAACTTTTATCAGTTCTGATAGTTTTTTTGGTGGAATCTGTAGGGTTTTCTATACATAGTGTCATGTTTTCTGCACATAGAGCTTTACTTCTTCCTTACTAGTCTGATACCTTTTATTTCTTTATGTTGTGTAATTGCTATGGCTAGGACTTCCAGTACTACTTGGATAAAACTGGTGAGAGTGGGCATCCTTGTCTTGTTCCTGACGTTAAGGGAAAAGCTCTCAGTTTTTCACCATTGTGTATGATGCTGGCTGTGGGTTTTTCAAGGATGGCCTTTGTTGTGTTGAGAGATGTTCCCTCTAGACTTCGTTGAGGGTTTTTATCATGAATGGGTGTTGTGTTTTATCAAATGTTTTGGCATCTATTGAAACGACCATATGGTTTTTATCCTTTCTCTTATGGATGTATCATGTTGATTGATTTGTGAATACTGAACCACTCTTGCAATCCAGGAATAAATCTCACTTCATCGTGGTGTATGATTTTTTAAAAATGTATTGCTGCTTTTGGTTTGCTCATACTTTGTTGATTATTTTTGCATCTATATTCATGAGAGATATTGGCCTGTAGTTCTCTTTATTTATGGTGTCTTTATCTGGTTTTGGTATCAGGGTAATGCTGGCCTCCTAGCACGAATTTGGAAATGTTCCTTCTTCTCCTATTTTTGGGAATAGTTTGAGAAGAATAGGAATTAACCATCTTTAAATGGTGGAATTTGCCTGAGAAACCATCTGATACTGGACTTTTGTAGTTTTGTAGTTTTTTGATTTTTTGATTACTGATTCAATTTCTTTACTAGTAATTGGTCTGTTCACATTTTGTATTTTTTTCTTGATTCAGTCTTAGAAGGCTGTATGTTTTTAGGAATGTATCCATTTCTTCTAAGTTGTCCAATTTGTTGGCATATATGTTTTCATAATATTCTGTTGCAAGTGTTTATATTTCTATGGTGTTGGTTGTTATTTCTCCTCTTTCATTGGTAATTTTGTTTACTTGGGTCTTTTGTTCTCTTTCTTTCTTTCGTTCATGAGTCTTGCAAGAGGTTTATCAATTTTGTTGATCTTTTCAAAGAACAAGCTCCTGGTTTCATTGATTTGTTCTATTATTTTTTTAGTTTCTATATCATTTATTTCTGCTGTAATTTTTCTTTTAAAGATTTTATTTATTTATTTGACAGAGATCACAAGTAGGCAGAGAGGCAGGCGGCGGGGTGGGGAAGTAGGCTCCACTGAGCAGAGAGCCCAATGTGGAGCTTGATCCCAGAACCCTGGGATCATGACCTGAGCCAAAGGTAGAGGCTTTAACCCACTGAGCCACCCACGTGCCCCATTTCTGCTGTAATCTTTATTATTTTCTTCCTTTTAATGGGCTTAGGTTTTGTTTGCTCTTCTTTTTCTAGCTCCTTTAAGTGTAAGAACAATAAAATATTTAGGAACAGACTTAACTAGAGAGGTGAAAGACCTGTACTATGAAAACTATAAAACACTGGTGAAAGAAATTCAAGAGGACATAAAGAAATGGAAAGACATCCCATGCTCATGGGTTGGAAGAACAAATATTATTAATATGTCCATTCTACCCAAAGCAATCTACACGTTTAATGCAGTCCCTATCCAAATACCAATAACATTTTTCACAAAACTAGAACAATCCTAAAATTCATATGGAACAAAAAAAATCTCCAAATAGCCAAAGCAACCTTGAAAAAGAAAAACAAAACTGAAGGTATCACAATCCCGGATTTCAAGTTATATTACAAAGTAATAGTAATTAAAACAGTATTGTACTGGCATCAAAATAGACACATAGATCAAAAGAACAGAAAGCCCAGAAATAAGCCCACAACTATACAGCCAATTAATCTTTGACAGCAGAGGAATGAATATATAATGGGAAAAGACAGTCTCTTCAACAAATGGTGCTGAGAAAACTGGAGAGCCACATGCAAAAGAATGAAACTGGACCACTTTCTCACACCATACGCAAGAATAACTCAAAATGGTTTAAAAACCTAAATGTGAGACCTGAAACCATAAAAATCCTAGAAGAGCGCACAGGCAGTAATCTCTCTGACATTGCCTAAAGTAACATTTCTTTAGATAGGTCTCCTAAGGTAAGAGAAACAAAAGCAAAAAATAAACTATTGGGACTACATCAGAATAAACATCTTCTGTACAGCGAAGGAAATAATCAACAAAACTAAAAAGCAACCTACTGAATTGGAGAAGATATTTGCAAATGACATCTGATAAAGGGCTAGTATCCAAAATATATACAGAACTAATACAATACCCCAAAAATAAATAATCTGATTTAAAATTGGGTGGGAGACTTGAAAAAACATTTCTCCAAAGACATCCAGATGGTCAATAAACACATGAAAAGATGCTCAAAATCACTATCAGCAGGGAAATGCAGATCAAAACTATAATGATACATCACCTCACACCTGTCAGATTGGCTAAAATCAAAAACACAAGAAACAACTGTGGGTGAAGAAGTGGAGAAAAAGGAACCCTCTTGCACTGTTGCTGTGAATGCAAATTGGTGCAGCTATTGTTGCAAACAGGATGGAGATTCCGCAAAAAATTGAGAATTTTTTGAAAAATTTTTATGACCCAAGAATCATACTATTTGGTATTTATCAACAAAACAAAACAAAAAACAAAAACAAAACATACTGATTCAAAGGGATTCATGCACCCTTATGTCTATTGCAGCATTATTTACAATAGCCAAACTATGGAAGCAAATGACATGTTTAATTGATAAATGGATAAAGAAGATGTGGGGTGTGTGTGTGTGTGTGTGTGTGTGTGTGTTGGAATATTATTCAGCCATAAAAAAGAATGAAGGCTTACCATTTGCAATGCTATAGATAGAGCTAGAGAGTATAATGCCATGTGAAATAAGTCAGAGAAAGACAAATGCCATATGATCTTACATGTGGAATTTAAGAAATAAATGAACGGGAAAAAAAAAAAAGAGACAAACCAAGAAACAGACTCAATTGCAGAGAACAAACTGATGTTTACCAGAGGGGAGGTGAGTGAGGGGATAGGGGAAATAGGGGATGGGGATTAAAGAGTACACTCATCATGATGAAAAACAATGAAATAAAATGATATTAAAAAATAAATAACTTTTAACAATTGAGGAAAAATACAAAATGCTATAGGAAAATGGGCAAAATATATAGGTAATTCACAAAAGGGAAGAAAATGGCCCTTAAACATGCAAAAAGGATGTTCAACTTTAGTCATAATATGTAAAGTGCAAATTAAAATCATACTAATAGGGGCACCTGGGTGGCTCAGTCAGTTAAGTGTCTGCCTTCAGCTCAGGTCATGATTCCAGGGTCCTGGGATCAAGCCACACATTGGGCTCCCTGCTCAGCTGGAAGGCTGCTTCTCCCTTTCCCACTCCCCCTGCTTGTGTTCCCTCTCTTGCTGTATCTCTATCAAAGAAATAAATAAAATACTTTAAAAAAATAAAAAAATTATACTGATAATCTTACCTATCAGACTAGCAAAAATTCAAAGGCTTGGAAATTGACTCTTTTGGAAATGCTGTGGAGAAACAAGCTCTCTCATACATTGCTGGTAGAATGGAAAACAGTAAATTTTCTCATGAGGAAGAATTTCAAGGCATGTAATAAAACTATATTATGCATTTACCCTTTAACCAGTAATACTAATTCTAATAATTTGCTCTGGACATACATGTACAATAATACAAAAATACATATACACAAAGTTATTCAATGCAGCATTGTTTATAATTACAAAGTATAAAAAACTACATAGATATCTAAGAAGCTTAGTTGAAAGATCCATTTACATATTATAGTGGTATACAGCAGTATACAGCTATCAACATGAATGAGGATGAACAAATATGATGTAATTTCCAGGTAATAACATTAAGTAATAAAAGCAAAGAACATATAAAGTATGTTAATTTTTGCATAGGAAAAAAGAGTTTTGACTTTGTAAAGCATGTGAATGTTCTACATAATCAAAAATTAAAATGAAATCAATAAGGGAAAGGAAAGAAAAACCTAAACCTGAAAGTAGAAAGAAACAAACTGTATTTTCAAATAAATATGATAACCACATTGTATGGAGAGGGAAGGAAGGAAGGATGTTATATACATAAAACTATTTCCTAGCTCTGTTGAAAGGACTAAGAATGAAAGATGCCCCAGTAGCAATGATTTTATCTGAAACCTAAATCTTGGTCTCCAACACTGTTAGCCACTAAAAGTAACCAAGGCTGTCTCTGGATAAATTGCTGACTCCAGGAAGGGAGCAGAGTAAGTAAAATATGAGTCTGGAACATGTTTTTATTCAAGAATGTAAAAAAGCATTTTTTAAAAATCATGAGGTTTTGTCACAAGAACCAAAGTGCTAGCTAAAAAGAATTACAACTAGCCAAACCTGGGATAATTGGAGCACCAAAATACTTAAATACAATGATGAATTATAAACCATTAAAAAAATTAAAAATCATGATACTGATAATAAATACATAAATGTAAGTAAATTTATGAACACAATTTTTTACTATATATCCGTAGTCTTGACCAACGTTGAGTATGAGAGGTGAGGCAGTAAGAATTGAGGACAAATTCTCAACTCTTTGGTTCCATTTCAGCAATGATTTAGAGACACTGAATGCTTACTAGGTCCCAAGCTTTGTGTTGCAATATATATTAACAATATCTTCATGATTCTCACAATGAGACACTTTACAGATGAGAAAAGCTTGTCCAGTATCTTATAATAAATGGAGGAGTCATGATTTTACCAAAAATTATGCTTTTTCCATTATGTCATGGCACACCCCAAAAGAAAAGAATGATTTCTGAATAAAAGCATCCCACAGATGGGATTTCTTTTTTCTTGCCTTTCTTTCTAAGGGATGTAGTAAAGTGCTAGGGATGATATTAAATTTCTATGGTAAAGACAATAAAATTAAAACAATGATCTAAGAATGAATTTAATTAGGTCTCTTGGGTTTGCAAACCATGGTCCACCAACTTCATATACTCTCTAGGTGGAATTTCCTAACTTTCCCCAGGAGGTGCTAATTGCACAACAGAGAAACCCCTGAAGCCAAAAGGCTGAGTTCCATCCCTGACTGCAGTTTACTGGCTGTAAAAGTGTACTTCATAGGGTTGTTTCAGAGGTTAAATGAGATAATGTACACATAAGTACATACAGATGTAAGTGCAAGTATCACTGCTTCACTCAGGTCTCTATGCTCCCCAACTCTTCCATGGTAAAGCAACCCCTTAACTCACTAAGAACAAAACAACACTTAAAAACCACGTCTGTGAAGAAAAAGACCTTAGTGAGATCCAGTGACACCCACTGTTTCCTCCAACACAATGTGCAGAATGTTCCTTTCTCAGCAAGGAGTCAATCAACTGCAATTAGGTCAAGAATTCTAAAGCTCTAGAGAGAATAAAGGGGCAGAAGGTTGGCAGTGATTTTCTCCAAGGCCCACAGTCCTGAACCAGATATGGTTAGTCTGCTTCAAGGACTGAAGTCCTCATCTTGGTTCTGTCACCAACATTGCATGATCTTGTCATCACTTCCCCTGCATTGAGCTCAGTCTCATTATCTGTAACTGAAGGCAGGAGCTATACTTCCTGAGACAACGTTAATCATAGTCTTCTTCTCAGATCACCTCTAGCTGAAACAGCTGAACTGCTTGTTAAAACACACATATTTCCCAGATTCCACCCTGTGGCTCCCGAATTCAAAACCCCTGGGTAGGCGCCCCTGAATGGCTCAGCTGGTTTAATGACCAACTCTTGATTTCAGCTCCGGTCATGATCTCAGGGTCCCGGTATGAGCCCTTGTGGGCCTCTACACTCGGGGGAGTCAGCATGAGGATGCTCTCTCCCTCTCCCTCTGCCCCTCCCCTCCCTGCTCATGCATGCATATGTGCACTCTCCCTCTCAAATCAATAAATTTTAAAAACAAAAAACTCAAACCCCCCCAAAACCCAACAACCCTGGGCAAAGGATCTGGAATCTGCATTTTTATCCCCTTTCACCAAGTAATTCTAATATAAACAAATTTGAGAACTATTGACCTAAATGCTTTTTCAGATAAAGAACTCTATGGTGTAGGTCAGTGCTTTTTAAACTTTTAAATCCCTAAAGTACAGAGGATTTGCTCTGCATTACTAAACTCCCAACTGCTATTGCTCATGATTTCTGGATCACACTCTAAGTAACAAAGCTTTATGCGATACAACACAGTCATATAGATTGGTTTGCTCTTTGGGATGAAAAGAATATAGATAATGATAAAGGGTGGGAGATGGCTATAAGCATGGATAGAGACCTCAAAGATTTGCTTGGCTTGAGTGAAGAAAGTTGATTGATGCATCACCTTTGGGTGACTTTGGTCCTTACGAAAGAGAAGTCACAAATTTGTAGAGAGCCAACTTGGCTAAGTCCCCCACTCTGTTACTTCCTAGCTATGTGATCTGCCGAGTGTGATTTAAATTCTTGGACCCTTAAGTTATGAATCTGCAAAATAGAGACCACAAAATACCTGAGAGTTGCTGTGAACATTAAATGTGATCACATATATAAAATTCCAAGCTCAGTACAACAATATCTTTCTTCTAGGGTTTTTGGGGACCCTTCCTAAACCTTTACTTAGTTCCTGTGTGGGACTGCTCACTGACACCTGTCCCTCTCCCATAGATAACCACCACCTGGAGGGTAACCACCTCTCCACCATGAGAAAACTCTTGACTTTCCCAGACTTCTGAGTGATTTATTACACAGCTGCTTTTCTAGACTTGGAAGGCTGATGGCAATGGTGCTGGAGACAGATGGGAGAGCTGGAGTCCAATTGCTTGTCAGTGATGTTCAGTGGACACATTTATAAGGCTTTCACACTATCCTGGGCATCCTCCATGATTAGCCAGACACCAAAGCCTGCCTACAGCACACCACATGCCGGCAAAGTAAGCTGCATACACACCCATGCTGGCCAGACCCCGGGGCAGCATAGTCTCTCTCTCCTGCTTTCTTTCATTACTTTCTATGTGGTTGTGGTCAACATGCCACCCGATTTTTCATGTGGAGTCCTTTAAATTTTTTTGACAGGGACTACTGCCCTTTTCTCCCCAAATAACTGGCTAAAAAAGAGTTGCAATAATACCAACTTACTGTGAAGAGTTTTCATCTCTCTTCATAGTCATTTGGAGGAGTTATCAAAAAATATTTCTTTAGCAACTGCAATTTGCTTAGCAGCCTTCCAGGTGCTCGAAGGAACCTATAACCAATTGCTTGGTCAGGCTATATGAAGCAAACCATGAAAGTGGCTTTCTTTTCCACCTATTGTTCCCCCTTGTGTTGTCTTCAAGTTTGACTGTATATTGGAATCACCTAGAGAATTTCTGAAGAAATACTGATCTCTTCAGGTAATCTTTGTCTTTGTGATAAAACTTTTCTTGTCTATATTTTTGCAGACTATGTATATGCCCTAAAGAGTATAATTTAGTTTCCCTCAGTTTCCAACTTTTATATAAATAAAATTATACTATATGATAAAAAAAAAATACTGATCTCTGAATTCCAAACCACAAATTCTGATTTAATTGATTTGGATGCTGCTTGGACATTGGGAATTTTAAAACCAGACAAGATTGAGGATCACTGTCTTAAGAATTAATAAAACCCACACAATATTCCTGTTTCAATATTTTTCTTTTTTAATTTTTTTCAGTGTTCCAAAGTTCATTGTTCATGCACCACACTCAGTGCTCCATGCAATATGTGCCCTTCATAATACCTGTCTCAATTTTTGATAACCATTTGTTGTCAAGACGACCATTTACAAAACTTTTTCACCAAAATAATCTATGTCAAACCTCAAAACAACCCATTTAAACAGTCTGAATTTGTATATTATTTGCATATTTGTATGTTAACCTCAATTTGAATACTTTTGAAAATTAGAGCTCTCAGAGAGGTTAAATAACTTGTCCTGGGATAGACAGCTGGTAAAGGGAAATGATCCTTAAATCCAGGAGTTCTGGCTCCCACTATTCTTTCCACCACTTTGTAAGTCCCTTAATTCAGAGTTTGTCACTGGACGGCATTCATTAGACCATAACACCTCTCTATCTAGCTTGTATAAACATGCACAACAAAACCCCTCTGATTTCCTTATTGGCAGATAAAAGAAATCTTAATAAAGAGAAACAGTGTGAATGAGAAGACAGGACTTTCCTGGTTTGGTGGCCAATACATGCCCTTGACATATGTAATTCAGCATGGCACTAATTGCAGAGGTCAGTGTATGCCAGCCAAAGGCTGGGTACCCAAACTCATCTTCAAGAGCCATAAATCATCTTGGGAGAGAGGCTACAGCTTCTTCCTTCTGTGATGAAAGACATTCTGAGTTCTCTGAAAGGTTACAAAGGTCCTCATCTGAAGACAGAATCATCTGTTGATTCCCATAAGTATAGATATTAGATGAAAGGGTGGCTTCTCTCCCAAGCTGACATAACAATATGTTGATCTGGAGCCTCCATGCCTGAGTTATTCACAGGAAATAACATAAATGCTTTTTAAAACTATAACTCCTTGGAGACATGAAGTTACAATTTTATCCACAACTCCTAAACACAACTCTTTGAGTGTTTTATTACCAGGATGGAATAGAGCAGGACTGGCTAATAAAACAGATTCTTGACAATTTCTCTGAACCTTATCAGGGATCCCAAAGTTTAGGAGTCATGCTCTTGTCTCAGGCCAATGCCACAGCTAATGGGAAGCTTATGGTCAAGGGATACCTATTGACCCATGAGTCAGCATGGGACAGAAACTTAATTGACATGGCTTTGGTCCAGTTAGACTTCTGTGGACATTTGGGCTGCAGAAAGACACCACCTAAGTAAACCACTGTTCATTCTAAAAATAGTTGTTTGAGTTAATTCCCCCATACAGTCTGCAAACATTCTATTATTCTAATCAGTTTGTATATATAGGGTCTCACCCATAAATGAAAGTATGGATACATAATGAAGAAGAGAGAAATGACATAAATGAAGAAGAGAGAAAGCTCACAAATGGAACTGTTAGAATTACTAAAATCACTCTAAAAGCTCAAGAGTTTTGAACATAAAAAAAAGACCTGAAAAATGAAAAAAAAAAAAAAAGACCAAACCTAACAAAATTATCTACTAATTGAATTTTTAAATGCAATCAAAATCATATTTCTCTTCACAGTTTCTCAGTCTCAGAAACCCTGGACACAGGTCTCCAAATGCAGACATGGCAAATTCCCTTTTGAAATGATAACCCTTTGGCAGAGTCAGCTACAAAATTTGTGGGGCCCACTGCAAAATGAAAGTATAGACCCTCTGTTAAAAATTTGTTGAGAATTTAAAGATGGAACTTCCAAGGAAGATGGTAGAGTAGGAAAATCCTAAACTCACCTTATCACAAAGATACAACAAGATAACAACTGTATCACTGTACATACCTCAGAAAATGACCTGAAGACTGGCAGAACATACTCATCACAGCTAAACGTAGAAAAGAGGACACATTGAAGAGGGTAGGAAGGGCACAGACACCATTGGGAGCCAAAGGGAGGAAAGCCATGGGTCTGACCCCCATACCAGGCACCCTAGGCATGGAAGACCTGCATGGGGAGACAGATCCCTGTAACATTTGGCTTTGAAAGCCAGAGGGGTCCAACAATCAATGGGGCTTAATATCTGGAACATTAAAAATCAGCAGGCTCAGTTCTAGGAAAGCCAGGAGGGCAGAGTCATTGCCTTAAAGAGACAACACAACAAACAGCCCCTCAGGATACAGCATGGAAGCAGCAGTTTGAAAAATCCCTGGGATATATGGGAAGGGGATATATTTACTAATCTCAGAGCCTGTGCTGTAGAGGCAGGGATTTTTGGGAGACCTCTCCAAGAACAAAAGAGTAGGGAGGCCCCACTTCCCTCCCTCACACCCCAGCCTACACACATAGACACCTTTGGGAACCAGTGCAGCTCCAATACTTTCCACCAAGTTTGCTAACAATCTGCTCTGTGCCATTTCTTTAGATCCACCCTCTCCAACTGGGCAAGTCTCAGCACATTTTTTTGCAGGTGACTGAAGGTCCCCTCAACAGTAGACCAGAGTGGATCTTGTTGGCATGTGCACACCACCCCTGCACACTCCTACCACTTGCCCCTTCCAATAATCCCTTGGCTGGAGCCCACTCCAAGTGATGCCACAGGATTGGCAGTGTGAAAGCAGCCTCAACAGAGGCCAACACCTTTCTAAAGTGACTCCTGCCACCAGGGAGAGGGGTAAAATAACCATCCACACCAGTCCAACTGTGGCGCCAGCATTTGCCCTACAGTTCAGTCCTACTGTTAGGGAAATGTCAAGTCCAGGCAGCCCCCTGATTGGCCCAGTAAGACAGGAACCAAACCCTCCTCCTACAGGCAAAGAGAGATATTGCAGATGACTGGACTGAAGGCAAAAGTGGGTCATCCACAACAGCAGGGTGCCAACAACACACATAAGAGACACCCCTAAAGCACCAGGTTCTGATGAATAGGGGACATTGCACTATAGGGCACTACAGGACCTCTTCTTCATAAGGACACTATTTTCTAGAGCAGGAGACATAGCTGACTTTCCAAAAACACAGAAACACACAAAGTGTTGGATAAAATGAAGAGACAGAGGAAATGCCCCAGTGAAAGAATAGAACAAAATCACAGCAAGAGAGCAAAATGAAACAGAGATATGTGATAGGCCTCATAGACAATTTAAAGCAATGGTTAAAAAAAAAATGGTTATAAAGATACTCAGTGGGCTTTATAAAAGAGTGGAGGACCAATGAGATCCTCAAAAAGGACATAGAAAACATTTAAAAAATCAGAGATAAAGAACACAATAACTGAAATTAAAAATATACCAGATGGAATAATTAGTACACTAGAGAATGCATGAGAACAGATTACTGACCTGGAGGACAGAGTAATGGAAAGCAATCAAGCTGAACAAGGAGAGAGAGAGAGAAAAGAATAATAATAAATGGTTATTATGAGAGAAAATAATAATAAATGAGGCTAAGTGAAGTCAGAAACACAATTAAGTGTAATAACATTGGGATTATAGGGCTCACAGAAGGAGAAGAGAGAAAAAAGGGTGTAGAAAATTTATTTAAAGAAATAATAGTTGAAAACTTACTGTGTCTGGGGAAGAAAGCAGAAATTCATATCCACGAGGCACAGAGAGTCTCCACAAAACCAACCCAAGAAGGTCCACACCAAGATACATAGTAATTAAAACAGCAAAAAGTAGTGATAAAGAGAGAATTTTAAAAGCAGCAGAGAACCCAAGTATTTATAGCAGTAATGTCCACAATAGCCAAACTACGGAAAGAACTTAGATGTCCATCAACTGATGAATGGATAAAGAAGATGTGTTATATATATATATATATATACAATAGAATACTATGCAGCCATCAAAAGAAATGAAATCTTGCCATTTGCGACGACGTGGATGGAACTAGAGGGTATTATGCTTAGCAAAATAAGTCAATCAGAGAAAGACAATTATTGTATGATCTCCCTGATATAAGGAAGTTGAGAGGCAACATGGGGGGATTGGGGGGTAGGAAAAGAATAAATGAAATAATATGGCATCGGGAGAGAGACAAACCATCAGAGACTCAATCTCATCAAACAACTGGGGGTTGCCAGGTGGGGGGGGTAGGGAGAGAGATGTGGGGTTATGGACATTGGGGAAGGTATGTGCTATGGTGAATACTCTGAAGTGTGTAAACCTGGCAATTCATAGACCTATACCCGTGGGGCTAATAATACATTATATGTTAATAAAAAAGTAAAAAATTATATAAAAGCAGCAGAAAAAAGCAAATAGTTATGTATGAGGGAAACCCAAAAAGGCTACCAGCTGATTTCTCAGCAAAAATTTTCAAGGCCAGAAGAGACTGGCATGGTAAATTCAAAGTGCTGAAAGAAAAATCTCTGTAGCCAAGAATACTCTATTCAGCAAAGCTATTATTTAGAATAGAGGAGAGAAAAAGGAGTTCCAGGCAAATAACAGTTAAAAGGATTCATGACCAGCCCTACAAGAAATATGAAAGAGTACTCTTTGAGTGGAAAGGAAAAGCCATAAGTAGGAGTAAAAAAAAGTAGGAATCACAAGTAAAATTAAGTATACCTTTAAAAAAATAAATCCCTTGGTTGCAAGAGATTAAAAAAATAAAAGAATGTAAAGTATGCCACCATATGCCTAAGACATGGAAGGATGAGGAATAGAAATTGGGTTCAAATTTAAGTGACCATCAACTTAATATAGACAACTATATGCATAAAAGACATTTTATATAAACTTACTGATAACCACAAATCAAAAACTCATAATAGATATGCAAAAAAGAGAAAGGAATCCAAGTATTTCTTTACTGATAGTATTTCTTGAGTGAAGCCCACTGTGAGAGAAGAGAACAAGAGAAGAAAGAAACAGAGAAGAACTACAAAAACCACCATAAAACAAGTAACAAAATGACAGTAAGTACATACCGTCAATAGTTATTCTGAATGTAGAGGAACTAAATATCCCAATCAAAAGACATAGGGTGATGTAATGGATAAAAAGAGCAAGATCTATCCATATGCTATGGACAGGAGACTCATTCCAGACCTAAAAATGCCTCGAAATTCAAAGTGGAAGGATGAAAATGCAATTATCATGCAAATGGAAGTGAAAAGAAAGCTAGGGTAGGAATACTTATATTGGACAAAATAGACTTTAAAACAAAGACTGTAACAAGAGACAAAGAAGGATATTTCATAATAATAAAAGGAGCAATCGAACAAGAAGTTATAACAATTGTAAATATTTATGCACCCAACATGGGAGCACCCAAATACATAAAGCTACCAATAATAAACATAAAGGAAGTAATTGATAGTAATACCATAATAGTAGGGGACTTTAACACCCCACTTACATCAAAGGATAGATCATCCCAAACAGAAAATCAACAAGGAAACAGTGGCTTTAAATGAAACATCAATTCAGACAGATCTAACAGATACATTCAGAACATTCTATCCTAAAACAATAGAATACACAATCTTCTCAAGTGTAAATGGAACATTCTCCAAAACAGATCACATATTAGGCCACAAAATAAGACTCAACAATTTAAAAAGATTGAAGTCATACCATGCATCTTTTCCAACTGCAATGCTATGAAACTAGAAATCAACCACAAGAAAAAGTCTGGAAAAAACACAAATACATGGAGGCTAAATAACATGCTACTAAACAATAGATGGGTCAACCAAGAAATCAAAAAGGAGATTAAAAAAACACAAGCAGAGAGATGAAGATGAAAACACAATGGTCTAAAATCTTTGGGATACAGCAAAGGTTGTTCTAAGAGGAAAATTTACAGCAATACAGGCCTACCTCAAGTAATAAGAAAAAATCTCAAACAACGTAACCTAACCCCCAAAGGAGCTAGAAAAAGAAGAACAAAATCCAAAACCAGAAGAAGGAAGGAAATAATAAAGATTAGAGAAGAAATAAATGAAATAGAAACTAAAAACAGAAACAAAACAAAACAACAACAAAAAAACAATAGAACAGATCAATGAAACCAGAAGCCAGGAGCTGGATCTTTTCAAAGCCAGACTCCCCAAAAGAGAGAGAAAGAGAGCAAGGACTCAAGTAAATAAAACAAAAAATGAAAGAGGAGAAACAACCAACACCACAGATATACAAAGGATTACAAGAGAATATCATGAAAAATTATAGGCCAACAAATTGAACTTAGAAGAAATGGGTGAATTGCTAGAATTATATAACCTCCCAAAACTGAAGCAGGAAGAAATAGGAAATTTGAACAGACCAATTACCAACACTGACATTGAATTAGTCACCAAAAAACTCCCAAGAAACAAAAAATCCAGGACCAGATGGTTTCACAGGTGAATTCTACCAAACACTTAAAGAAGAGTTAATGTCTGTTCTTCTCAAATGACTCCAAAAAGGAATCCAAAGAGGAAGGCAAGCTTTCAAATCCATTCTATGAGGCCAGAATTACCTTAACACCAAACCAGATAAAGATACTACAAGTAAAGAGAGCTACAGGCTAATATCTCTGATGACCATAGCTGCAAAAATCCTCAACAAAATATTAGCAAACCAAATCCAATAATACAGTGAAAAAAATTAGTCACCACAATCAAATGGGGTTTATTCCTGGAATAAATGCTTCAATGTTTATAATTCAATCAACATGATACATCACATCAATAAGAGAAAGAATAAAAGTCACATGATCATTTCAATAGAGGCAGAAAAAGTAATTGACAAAGTACAATTCATGAAAAAGAAAAAACCATCAACAAAGTAGGTTTAGAGGGAACATACCTTGACAAAATAAATGCCATTTGTGAAAAACCCACAGGTAACATCATACTTAATGGTGAAAAACTAGAGCTTTTGCCCTAAGATCAGGAATAAGAATGTCCAGTCTCACCACTTTTATTAAACATAGCAGTAGAAGTCCTAGCCAAAGCAATCAGACAAGAAATAAAAAGCATCCAAATTGGTAAGGGAAGAAGTAAAATTTTCACTCTTTGCAAATAAGATGGTACTATTAACAGGAAACCCTAAAGTCTCCACCAAGAAACTCAGAACAGATAGACTGATTCAGTAATGTTATAGGATACAAAATCAATATACAGGAATCCATTGCATTTTTATACACTAATAATGAAGTAGCAGAAGTAGAAATTAAGAAAGCAGTCCCATTTACAATTGCACCAAAAATAATAAAATCTAGAAATAAACTTAATCAAGGAGGTGAAAGACCCATACTCTTAACACTATAAGACATTGATGAAAGAAATCGGAGCTGACACAAATAAATGGAAAGATATTCCATGCTCATGTGTAAGAAGAACAAATACTGTTAAAATGTCCATACTTCCCAAAGTAATCTACAGATTTAATGCAATCCCTATCAAAAAACCATCAGCATTTTCCACAGGAAAAAAAATCCTAAAGTTTGTATGGAACCACGATAGACCCTGAATAGCCAAAACAATCTTGAAAAAGAAAAACAAAACTGGAGGTATCACAGTTCAAGATACACCACAAAGTTGTAGTAATCAAAACAGTATGGTACTGGCAAAAGAGACACACAGATCATTAGAACAGAAGAGAGAGCCCAGAAATAAACCCACAATTATATAGTTAATCAGTATCCAACAAAGGAAAGAATATGCAATGGGAAAAAGACAGTCTCTTTAACATATGTGTTGGGAAAACTGGATAGTCACATGAAAAAGAATGAAACTAGACCACTTTCTCATACCATACACAAAAATAAACTCAAAATGGATCAAGGACCTAAATGTGAGACCCATAACCATAAAAGTCCTAGAAGAGGGCACAGGCAGTAATTTTTCTGACATCAGCTATAGCAACATTTTTCTAGGTATGTCCACTGAGGCAAGGGAAACAAAAGCAAAAATAAACTATTGGGACTATACCAAAATAACAGGCTTCTACCCATGAAGGAAGCAATCAATAAAACTAAAGGACAGCCTACTAAATGAGAGAAGATATTTGAAAATGACACGTCTGATAGAAGTTTAGTACCTAAAATATATAAAGAATTTATACAACTCAACACCAAAAAACCCCCCAAATAATCCAATTAAAAAGTGGGCAGAAGATATAAACAGACATCTCTCCAAAAAAGACATACAGATGACCAACAGATTCATGAAAAGCCTCAATGTCACTCATCATCAGGGAAGTGCAAATGAAAACCAAAATGAGATATCACCTCATACCTGTCAGACTGGCTAAAATAAAAAACACAAGAAACAACTATTGTTGGCTAGGATATGGAGAAAAAGGAACCCTTGTTCAGTGTTAGTGGGAACACAAACTAGTGTAGCCACTCTGAAAAACAGTATGGAGATTCCTCAAAAAATTAAAAATAAAAATATGATATGACCCAGTAATTCTACTATTTTTTACCCACAGAATATGAAAAAAAAAACTAATTTGAAAAGATACATGCACCCCTATGTTTATGTCAACATTATTTACAATAGTCAAAATATAAAGGCAGCCCACATGTCCATCAACAGATGAATGGGTAAATAAGCAGTACACAGGGGCACTGGCTCTCTCAGTCAGTAGAGCATGCAACTGCTATCAGGTTGGTAATTTTAGCTGCAAGTTGGGTTTAGAGATTACTTAAAAATAAAATCTTTTTAAAAAGTGATTTTATATGCATATATACAAACACATATGTATATATATTACTTAGCCTCGAAAAAGAATGAAATCTTGCCATTTCCAATAGGGATGGATCTAGAGGGTACCATGTTAAGTGAAATAAGTCAGTCAGAGAAGGACCATAACATACGATTTCACTTATATTTGGAATATAAGAAACAAAAAAGATGAACAGAGGAAAAGAAAATACAAAAAACCAGATTTCTAACTATAGAAAACTGATGGTTCTTGGGGCGTGGGGTGTGGGGTGGTGGAAATGGGTGAAACAGGTGAAGGGAACAAGAATACACTTACCATGATGAACCCTGAGTCACTATACTGTACACCTGAAACTAAAATGACACTGTACATTATCTATACTGGAATTAAAATTTAAAAAAGAGGGGCGCCTGGGTGGCTCAGTGGGTTAAAGCCTCTGCCTTCGGCTCAGGTCATGATCCCAGGTCCTGGGATTGAGCCCTGCATCAGGCTCTCTCTGCCTGCCTCTCTGCCTACCTGTGATCTCTCTCTCTCTCTCTGTCAAATAAATAAATAAATAATCCTTAACAAAAAAATTTAAAAAAGAAAAATAATTTAAGGATGATGATAGAAATGCTTTAAACCAAATGCGGTGTCCTATGTGACTGTATAGGTTGCATGTGCATGAAGTTGGCTCTATCCTTAGGGGAGCAAGACCCCAATAGTGCTACTCCAGCTACCCTTTTGTTGAGTCACGGGGAACAAATGAGACTTCCCTACATCCCCAAAATAGTTATGTAGGCAGATGGCCCTGGTTGTCCATGGGATAGCTGCAGGAACAGCAACAGAATAAAAATGTGATGGAGAATGAATGCACTAGGTGTCTCAGAGTAGCCAAGGAAGGACAGAGGATTTGTACAACTTGGAAAAAAAAAGACGGTGGCTACTAGAGACCTAACTGTACCAATAGTGTCCAAGAAAGAGAGATTCTTGGGGCACCTGGGTGGCTCAGTGGGTTAAAGCCTTTGCCTTCTGTTCAGGTCATGATCCCAGGGTCCTGGGATTGAACCCCACATCGGGCTCTCTGCTCAGCAGGGAGCCTGCTTCCTCCTCTCTCTCTGCCTGCCTTTCTGCCTACTTGTGATCTCTGTCAAATAAATAAATGAAATCTTAAAAAAAAAAGAAAGAAAGAAAGAAAGAAAGAGAGATCCTTGGATATTCTTATCCCTAAATGAGATTATGTGGCAGCATAACTTGAGTTATTATTCATATCTACCTATCTAATCTGCATAGATCTGTACTTGATTTTTAGTATTTTTAGCTTCCCACTTCAATTCCAAGTCAACAGTTGTCTCTGTATTCATTATGTCAGGGGAGAGGTCTACCAGCACAAAAACAAGAAACTGTCCTAATAGTCATCTTAGATTTGGGTACACAAGCCTAGAGAGAGAACTGGATTCAGTATTTAAAAGTTGTCTGGCCAGAACCATGAAACAGGATTTTCCACAACCTAGAAGAGCAGTTCTCCTGGTTTGGAAAGTGATAGAAGGCTACCATGTCCCTAATCAAGAGGACATATACCCCAGGAATGACTGTGTGGGATGGTCATTAGGCTATACCAGGGAGCTTTGGCCCTGAACAGAGGCACACCAGGAATGGCACAGAAGCAGATGCTGGAAAAGACAGAGGATATCTCACTGACGACTTCGGTGGCCTGATGATGGAGGGTCTCATGATGTGCAATGTGACCCAGCCCCACCTCCATGGGCGTGGCTTTGCATAAGATTCCAGAAATCACTGAGATGATGGGAAACAAGAAAATGGCTGGAATTAGATTTCCTGGTAGCTTTGTGGCAGGAAGAAGAGTATATATTTTATAAATTATAAAAAAGAGTCATTGTTCCTATATACCTGTGTTGATAGACTGGGATTCTTTCTAACTGCTCTGTGATGACTCTATTCCAAGCTCATTCAGTTACCTTTGCTTTGACTCTGCTTTCACAGGACAACTTTTTAATCTTTAGTTTGGTTTCCAGTTTAGACTTTTCCAGCAAGAAGAACATGCTTGGACTACCATGAAAATTGCATTTCTCTTGGCAATGAAAGCTCTCCATATAAGTGAACAAAATTGATATTGCTCTGGTTTATTAGTCAGTCTCTTGTGGGTTTGGTTAACATGGCTCAGTTCCCTGGGCTCTCGCCACATGGATATACTGTCAAGATGGAGTTTATGAATTTGCCAAAGAGAGGACCACAATGACTCTCAGAGGGTGCAGATACCCTGACTGAAAAGAACCATCAGAGAAAAGGCCCCCTAACCTCTCACTGATATTTCCCATTGTAAAAATATCATGAAATGCTAAAGAAGTATTTTTTTAAAAAGCTATATTATGCAGACTATGTTGCAAGTCTGTTCCATCTAGTAAACTGAAAATTATTGCTTAATCAAAAACAAAGTTATGTTAGTGTAATGCAGTAGTTTAGAATGCAGCCTCTGGAACAAGACTGCCCAGGTTTATCAAGTCTTGGCTTTTCTACTTAAGCAAAATGCGATTTTTAGCAAGTTCAGAGAAATCTACTAGGGACTGTTGTAAGGAATAAAGATATTAATATGTGTAAAACATTTTGTTTAGTGCTTAGCACGTGTTAAGCGCTATACAAATGTTAACAACTATTTCTGGTTTTATTGTTATTTTAGGTGTTCCCTTCCAGCCTATGTCCAAATGTATGGATGTCATTGCATGTTGCACATAATTTATATTACTTTCACTGTAACACTGCGTCATAAATACTCTGTTTCTATGGAGGCGTTACCTCTAATTTTTAATAGTATAATTTAATTCACTTAATAGTTGAGCACTTATTTAAAAATGACTGTCCTATGTGACAGAGATATCAAAATGATGATAAAATGGACAAACTGGCAAAGGTGATGAACAGGAAGCATACCAAAGAGGAAATATAAATGGCCAAAAGAGAGGCTTACCCTAACAAAAAGTCAAGAAATGCAAATTAAAGCAATGTTATTATTTTCACCTAGCAGATTGGCAACAGTAAAAAGTTTGCTAATATCCACTTTAGAGTAAGATGTAGGACAATGAATATTTCCCTCTCTTGCTGGCCAAGTGCAAGCCAGTGCAGGCATTTAACTATTTTTTTTTTTAAAAGAATGGCATTTTTTTTTTTTAAGATTTTATTAATTTATTTGACAGAAAGAGAGAGAGTGCAAGTGAACACGAGCAGGGGTAAAGGGGGGCAGAGAGAGACTCCTTGCTGAGTAGGAAGCTCGATATGGGGCTTGATCCCAGGACCTTGGGAGCATGACCTGAGCCAAACACAGCCACTTAAGTGACTGAGCCACCCAGGTGCCCATAGGCATTTAACTATTAACATTTTAAATGCATAGATCCTCTACACCAACCATTTCACTTTTCCATATCTACTTTCAAGAAACAACTGTTACGTGCTTCAGGAGACAAAACCAAGGATGTGCACTGTAACATTTGTAATCATGCAAATTGAACACCACATAACTGCTCATCAGTATTTGGAAATGTTACATAAATTATGATATATTTATTCTTAGAAAGAATGTGTTCTATCTTTTGATCAATACTGACATGGAATACTTCCAAGGCTTGTTGCTAAGTAAACAAGCAAACAAAAAGTTGCAGAAAAACAAGTACAGCAAGACAGTATTATCCTAACACACACTCTGAACAAAATATATAGCTAGATAGATAAAAAAAATATGTAAGTATATATGTGTATATGCATATATCAGCATATATATATATATATATATATATATATTGTTGGTGTGTTTGTGTGTAAATATGTAAATTGTCTGGGAGAGTCCATACCAACAGTGGCCATCTTTAGATAGGAAACTAATACTGGTCAAGGGGACTTTCAGCATTTCCTCTATTTTTAAATGTTTTTAAGAATTGTTTGTATAATTAAGGATGAATTTTTAAAAATTAGAAGATGAATCAGATAAGTTTGCTTAATTCCAAAATTCCTATTCCATTGAATTGATGTGTAACAATTTATTTAGCCATTGACCTATATTTGGCAGTTTAGGTTGTTTCCATTCTTTTACATTATAGATCTTTATACACTGCAGCTCCTTTTTCTTGTTGATTTATTTCTCTAGGATAAATTCCAAGAGTGGGATTATTGGATAAAATGGTATAAACATCTTTTTGGCTTGTGATGTATTTTTCCACAGTGCTTTCCAAAAATGTTCTTCTCTTTCCCCATCATTACTACAAAAAAGTGAGTGGGCTCTCCTACTACCTGACACCAATCTACTTTTCTATTACCATCTTCTCATCCTCAGGAATGTGCACTTTTCACTTCAGTTTTCCATCCGTTTTAGAATTGACACCCGAGGCTAGAGGACCATCAGCTTATACTCTTCCTCCTATGCCTTGCATGCATGTATATTCCTGAAGGAGAGATAACACTCCCATTTTATAGATGAGAGCACTGAAGCTTACAAAAGTCAGTAACTTGCCTAGGGTCCCATAGTTAACATGGGTAGAGTCTCTCCTTGTAATCAAGTGTCTGTACTCTCTGAAGTTCTCTATCCATTTGGAGTGAGCAGAGTTGCTTTGAATCCAAGTACCTGTTGTATACACATAGGGTCCACTTCTGCCATGGCTCTCCGACTTCATCTGGTCTCTTGGCACCAGCCCATGTTTGTGTCCATCCTACCTCTCTGTTTATGTCCCTCTTCCTGGTCTGCTTCTCAGATTGCCAAATTGTGTTTCACATACTGAAACTTCATTTCTTCTCTACTTCATCTACTTTAACTAAAGGTACTAGACCAGTGACTTTTATCCTTGGGGAACTTAAAATGAACCAAACAAACTGAGGCTTGGGTTCCATCTCTAGAAATCCAGATGCATTGATCTGGGGTATAATCTGGGCCCGGGACTGAGATTTTTTTTTTTTTTTAAGTTTCCCTAAAACTTTAGAGTGAAAAACCTCTGTCTTAGATGTGATTTCTTGGTTTCTGCTCCTGAGTTTAGATGGCAACATGGCTGCTCTTTTTTGTTTTGTAATTGCTACCTTGTCTCCCTTAGCTACCATGACCACTAGGATTCACTTGTCTCCCCTGCTGCCATTCTGCTTGTTCTATTCTGTTCCTTTGTGTTCTGCCTTAGCAAATCACCTTGCTATACCTTTGCCCTTCCTAACGTTGCTGGCCACAACCACTCCCTTTTCCTCTGTCCTAATTCTGTTGAGCTGAAGTTTTGCCTCTTCCACCCAGATCTCTTACATCACAGCCCAGGCAGGTGGCTACTTCTTTTTGAACTCCTGTTTCAATTCTCACCTGCTTCATTTTGTTAGTTTTTCATTTAGTGATGGAAGGTGGTAAATGATTTTCATATGTGGACAGGAGGAAGCACTCTTAATGGTTTTTAAGAGCACAAGATTGAGAGGAAGACTCATGTCTCAAATTCCAGGCTGCTGCTTACTTAACCCCTCAAAGCCTCAGGTTTCTCATTTATTAATTAAAGATAACAGTGATATACATTTAACTCACAGAGTTTAGCTGAATGCATGGAAAGCATTTAACACTTAACAAGTACTTAACATAAAGTACCTGCTTTATGATGAAAGTTTGATACATGTTAACTATTAGAAATAGGATCTATAGTAATAAGATTGATTTCTTTCAGTTAAAGTCATGGGAATTAAGAACTTAAGCATCCAAATGAGCAATTTCCCTTGTCATCTGCCCAATAACTATTTGTTATAGAGATAAGTAGAAGACACCCACTTATTCTGATGACGTTACATTGCCCAGATCTTTTTCCAGAAATCTTCTTTTGGAGTCTGTGATAGAGCAAGTTTATGAGTCAGAAAGAGAAAAGGCACTATTAACTCTTTTTCTGCCTCCCCCCCCCAAAAAGGTAATATTTATTTCCTTGCCCACTTGATTTATCAACTTTGGTGCCAAATAACCTTTGACTTTTTTTTCTTGTAAGTTGAATTTACCCAAGAGGAAAATGATGCAACTTCTAAAATCATGCACAAAATGTGTTAATAGATTTTTAAGGGACTTTCAGATCAGAAGTTCTCCAAAAACATTCCCCCAAGGAGACTGCAAATGCCTAGAGAACAGGGACCTCGCCTACAGGTAGGGTTCATAGCCTGGAGTTAACTGAAGTTGGAGGCACACTTTTATGTGTTTTTCCAGTTTGGGGGTATGTCACTTCATTATTTTCAAAGGTATTTATGACAGAAAGAGGACAAGAATCCTTTTAAAAAATATTTTATAGATGGGGCGACTGAGTGGCTCAGTTGGTTGAGTCTGCCCTTGGCTCAGGTCATGGTCCTGGGGTCCTGGGATTGAGCCCCACGTTGCTGGGCTCCCTGCTCAGCAGGGAGTCCTCTTCTCCCGCAGCTCTCCACCTCCCCCAACTCATGCTCTAGCTCTCTAATAATTAAATTAAAAAACATATATTTTATAGGTACCAAGGCTCCTAGAAGAATGCTATAAATGTAATAATAAATTTAAGTATTTAAGAAATAAAAAAGTGTTTTCATATGTTAGGAGTTGCTATTCATTAATTGTTATAGCACATACTGTGATTTTAATGGTGGGGGATGGGTTTGAATGGAACTATAGACATTCCCTCAACCTCTCCTCCTTGACCTCACTTGTTCAGTGTTCCTGAAACAAACAACTAACTGCTAATGTTCTGGTGTATGGAAAGTGACCTTGGAAAAAAGTCTAGTTTTTCTCTTGGAATGAAGAAAACTGGACTGTCAGGATTGATACAATGACTTTTCTGTTTTGTTAGTGACACATTCTAACACACTGAGTTAACTACAGCAAATGGCACTAGAGTTACTACTTGAAAGAATGGAGAAGTTAGCTTTCTATTGCTTATCTTCCAGTTCCCAATGCTATATTTTTAGAAGCATTTATTTTAAATGGAGAGAGTCCAAAGGAGAACACAGCTATCTTGATTAAAAAAAAAAAAAATCTGAATGTGAGAATTGGAAGGAGGATTCTTTTCTCATTGTGCTTTTTTGGTCCAGGTTGTTGGTAAACTGGCTCTTTAGGGGGAGAAAAACAAATCTTAATTTGCAGTGTTTGCCAATTTCTGTGGTGTAAATATTCCCACTATGGCCAATTACAAGCTACCAATGAGAAGCCACTAAATGCTATTTGGAAGAAATGCACAGAATTTGCTTTTGTGAGCAAACACAAACTGGCTTCAGTAAACCATAGTTTATAACCCTCATAAACCTGCAGAATGGTTTCTAGGGAGGTTCAGTTTTATAGTAGTGCTCTTTGGTACAAGCAGATTTTAAAAGCAAAAGTAATCAGAAAGAAATTCTGTAAGAGGCTATTGAAGGAGACTGAAATATACAGTTTCAGATTACTCAAACTCTCTGATAAAATTTGTCTTCCTCCACCTCAAACCACTGTTAAAAAAAGAAAACCACAGACTCAAAATGGAATCTCTTGTGCTAGGCCTAAGACTGGGGCTCAATATCTCACCTAATTGCAGTTTCAACCTTCTCCAGGAATGTAATCTTAACCAGTCAGTCTGGAATTTCCTAGTCAGCCCAGGTAAGGAAATACACCTGGTAAGACCCTTTAGTTCCCCCAAAAGAAGGTGACATTGCCCGAAATGATTTGTTTTGTTTTGTTTTGTTTATGACTTCTTTGTCCTGCCTTTAAAAACCTTTCCCTTTCTTAGTCCTTTGGAGTGCCTTTCCATTTGCCAGATGGGATGTCCCCTGATTCACGAATCATTGAATAAAGCCACTTGGGTCGTCAAATTTACTCAGTTGTACTTTGTTTTTAGAACCACTAAGACTTTTTCTGCCTTTTCTTCTTCCTCCTCTACCTACACTCAATTTTGTTTTCTCTAGATTGACTACTCTCCTTTTGGGGAGCTGATTAGAGGTAGGGTATGGAGGGTCAGGCTCCTCTTTGATGGACAGGAGAGGAGCGGAGGTCTGGGAATAACAGGACCCAAATGAACTGTGTTCTACCACGTTGTTCTCCCATGTTTAAAGAAAAAGAAATAATTGATGAGGAAAAAGTAAAACTACCTTCTCAAAGTTTATGGTGTGAGAATCAACAAGGCTTTATAAACATTATCCTTTGGAAAAGAAAAAAGCAGTATAAATACAATCCAAGTCTTTATTTTCTTTCCATTTACTTACGGGTACTTCTTAATCTCTATTTACATTTCAAAACTAATTTGATTGATAAGTCTAGTTAATAAAAATTTAGAAGCCAAGCCAACTGTTTGTCTGTTTTAGCTGATTTTTATTTTGGCTATCTGGTCAAAATTGCAACGTGACTATGAGCAAGTCCTCTGGCCTTTCCGAACCTGAGTTACATCATCCTACAAACAACAGGATTCAACCAAATTGTCTTTAAATTTCCTTCTAGCCATACAAGTTTGTGACACCTAAATTGAATTTAATAAGTGGTTTCATAATTTTTTTAATGAAATAGACTGATAATTTCTACTTTTAAAATGTCATAAACCTGCTAGCTTGAATAAGTAGATATATCTTATCTGAATTGACTTAACCAGAACTCTTCTGCCAATAGAAAAGAAGAACTTATTCTTCAGACTACAGTTTTCTCTGCTGTCCTTCCCAGATTTTGAGACTCATCAAACTTGTCTGGAGGAAGAACCTCTCTCGACTAAGAGGAAGGTTCTCAGTATACATTAAGAATACTCCTCCAGTGGTCATCAGCAATTCTAGCCCTTGAGGATTCATATCCTCTCAACACACTTGATGTTCTCTGTGTTTCCTTCTATTTCCATCTATTTATGGCCCCCACAGTCTGCCCCCATCTCCAGTATCCTAGTGGTCTAGGAAAAGGATAGAGTGAGTGGGCAATAGGCATGTCTTCCCATCTTCTTTGATTTTGTATCACTTGGCTCTTACTTATCAAATACCTAACAATTCACTTTGTTTAGGAGACTCTTAAAAAATAATCATGAGGGCGCCTGGGTGGCTCAGTGGGTTGAGCCACTGCCTTCGGCTCGGGTCATGATCTCGGGGTCCTGGGATCGGGTCCCACGTCGGGCTCTCTGCTCAGTAGGGAGCCTGCTTCCCCCTCTCTCTCTCTGCCTGCCTCTGTCTGCTGTGATCTCTCTCTGTCAAATAAATAAATAAAATCTTTTTAAAAAAATCATGAAAACAATAGCTAATACTTACTCAATGCTTATCATTTTCTTAGGACTCTACAGATTTGTTTAATTCCTAAAAAGCACATTAATTCTAGCCCCATTCTATCCATAAAGAACCTGCAGCTTCAAACGGTTTACCCACGGCCAAAATGAGTGGTAGGAGCAAACCCAGGATGGCCTGACCTGTGTTCCTAACTCTGATTCTTGAGTGGTTGTATCCAGAGCTCCTAAAACAAAACTAGGGGTGAAAATCAGAAGGCCAAATAAAAGCTCTAAGATGGGAACTGCATTGCACAAGTTATGGTATCTGAAGAGTGGACATGGGCTGCTCAGAGGAAGGAGACCTCTGAAGGAGGTAAGGATCTGCCTCTTTCATTTGCCTTGCTGCCCCATCCTCAGAGTGCCTTACTTAGGGGGGCTTCAGGCTCAACCCTGGACTCCAGCCTATCTGATTATCAAACTCAGTATAGGTAGTTAATAGTGACAGGTCATGACTCTCTGTTCCCATTATTCTTATTTCCTCGCCTGGTATGAATTATTCAGGTGTGTGAAGACTCGCTTGTGAATAAACATTGGCAAAAAGTCATCACAAAACTATGGATTTAGGGCCTTCTCTATGTGCAGAAAGTCTGACCCTAGGGATCATGACCTCATTTTCATTCCTTTGAATGAAAAGAATTTTCAATTTGAATTCAAAAGGACTTTGAAACCCCAGTTCTAAGGGAAAGGAAATGATACATTGTAGAAAGTATCCAGTTGTTTGGGAACTACAAAAGCACATATCTTTTTTTTTTTTTTTTTTTTTTTTTGAGAGAGGGAGTGTACATGTGTAAGCTGGCAGTGGGGTGGATTCGTGGCAGGTGGAGGGAGGGCAGAGGAATAGAGAGAGAGAGAATCTTAAGCAGGCTCCATGCCCAGCAGGGAGCCCAATGCAGAGCTCCATCTCATGACCTTGAGATCATGACCTGAGCCAAAATCAAGAGTGGATGCTTAACTGACTGAGAAAGCCAACGCCCCATACATCTTTAAATTTTTAAAAAATTTTTCATCGTAAAAAAAAAAAAAAATTTTTTTTTCATCGTTTTACAAAGGCAAACATCTTAAATGGCACCTCCCTGCATTCTTCCCTTTGGAGACTGGAGGTATCCTGAGTCATGATGGAAAGCTAAGAGCTGTCCCCCACCCTGACTTAACTCTCTACCTTGAAGATAATTAACTGACAGGATAAACTAAAAGTTTTCAGTTTAAAAGTTTTCAGTCAATAAAATAGGATGATGCACATAATTATGGAAAGAATTTAGGAAGAAAGAGAAGATGCCTTTAAAAAATTTTTTTGATGAATTATCTAATGGAGAAACTCAAAGAGAAAGTACGTTTGATACTTCTTTGATTGTATTTTAATTTTAAATTGAGTAATGGTTAAGAGGAAGTCCAGGGATGAGAAGAGAACAGGGGCATATCTGAGCATATATGACTAGAAGCATAAATGAATTTTAAATGATTTAGGGGAGCATTTTTAAGAAAAATAATATGAATATGAAATTAGGTCTAGAGCCTTGTAAAAGCTCATACAAGGGAGAAATCTTGAGATGAAGCTTCACTGGCTTTATAGAAAATCCTTCCCTGGTTGAGACAATTTACATTTTTTTTCCCCATCTAACTACTAAATAGACATATCACCCTGAGAGATTCTATGCTGAGAGACTAAATGATTAGTGAGAGTGAAGGGGATATGAAGAGGCCAATAAAACATAGAGGAATTACTGGGAGTTTACTAGGTGGTATTGTGCAATATTCAGAAAGAAGTTCATACGTGTACATGGTCTCAAACACCAGGATACTCTTTAAAAAAAAATTCCTAGAAGTGCCCAGGGCCACATGGACTACTTATGTGGTTTTCTTACCCAGAATCTGAAAGGACAGATAAGGATTGTTAACATCCAGACTAAAGCTACATTTTACTCTCCCTTCTGGTTTCTACTAATTATATTTTGTTTTATATGCATCTTTACCATGGGCAATACAAACCAGCCAGGATAATTCAACTACCCACCTCTCTTCTTTTTTTATTTTCAACATGATGCTTAACTATTAAAACAATGAGATGTCTGAACTTGTGAATTAGGAAACTTTCATGAGACATGTAGAACATTTTAAACTTTGAAAACATTTTAATCTTCATCAGATTTTTTACAACTAGTTTTAAACACCCCAAAATGTAGGATTAAACAAAACTGCAATGTCCCTTTTAAACTCTGGGGCAAAGAAGGGGGGAAAAAAGGCCCAAGATGGTGCCAGCTCTGCAGACTGACCAGCACTGTGGAGAATTCTAATTTTATGGAGTGGAGTTGATTTGGATGGTCTTATTACTAGTCAAAAGAATCTTAAACCCATTCAGCAGCTGACAGCCTGTGTTTAAATTGGAAAAGAAAGATTGTCAGAACCTCTAGTGGTGACAGCACAATCCAGCAGCAAATTCCACGAGTTAAATAGAAAAGATGGTACCTTTAGAGGAATTAATGGAATGCATATAAGAGCCACTAAAAAACAAATATCTAAGCTTTAAAATATTTTACCAGAAAATGAGCAACAAAATATATTGCAGATCAAATACAGATGGATAAGAGAGGAGGTTTTAAAAACAGCAGATTGGCAAAAGAGCTTGAGAGACACAGTAATAGGTTCTCTCTGTCCTGAAGGGAAGCCAGTAGTTGGCAGGAAGGCCAATTTCTCTGCAGACTGGCACTCAACTTCTCATAATAACCAATAAAAAAATGTTGGACGCCTAGTCTCTAGTTCTTATGAGACTGTCCAAAGTGCCTTGGGCCAAGACACTAATGCATCAGGAAAGAAGCATGAGAAAGGCAAGAAAGCCTCTCACTATGACTCTATTCAGCCCCCTTTCCATATGACCCAGAGTGGAGCCCAGACAGAAGGGCATTTTCCAACATAACAGAGATAGGTAGGACACTCTCAGCAAGAGAGCCTGGAACAACATTCATAATTATAGTCCAGAAGGAGATTCAGTGATCCTAGATTAGTGTGCTTTGTATGTTTGTGGGGGTGAAAGAGGGAGTCTCTATTTCTTCCTTCTGTCCTTCCTTCCACCTTCCCTCCCTCCCTCCCTTTCTTCCTTTTCCCCCTTGTATTCCAGGAAATTGTTCAGCTTACACATACTAGAATCATGGTTTTATATAGTATGAGGCTTATCCAGTTTTCTTTCCATCTGATACAATATAGGCAGTAGTCTCTCCCAAGTCAGAGGAGGTAACGTAATTGTCCGTCCATCCGTCCATCCATCCATCCAGCCATCAAAACTTTATGGACAGTCTTCCAAGAAAAAGGCAGTATTTTTTAAATGTTACAGGATACAATTCCTGTTTCAAGGAAGGGCTAATATATTTCTATGATAAATTTAATTAAGTGACAAATAGAAGATCACAAAAAGCTTGGAAAGGCCAGGAAAGGCTTAAAAGGGGAAAAGAGACTTGATCTAGATTCCTAGTGGAAGGAGAGATTTTTAATATCTTATAAAATGTATGGAAAAGCCCTCTGGATGAGACAACATGGAGGTCTACATGTATGCTATCAAATGAGTGTTTGTGTTCTTCAACAATTCATACGCTGAAGCCCTAATCCCTAATATGATGGTGTATGGAGGTGGGACCTTTGAAAGGTAATTAGTTCATGGAGGGGGAACCCTCATGAATGGGATTACTGCCCCTATAAGGAGAGACGTGAGACAGATGATCTCTCTTGGCCATGTAAGGTACAATGAGAAGACAACTGTCTACATGCCAGAAAGTAGGTCCTCACCACACATCAGACCTGATTTTGGATTTACCTTGATTTTGGATTTACCTGCCTCTAGAATGTGAGAAATGAATGTTGTTTAAGCCACCCAATCTACGGTAATTTTTGTTAAAGCAGCCTGAACTAAGACAATGTATACGAACTTGGGAAACTCAAATAAGAAGGAAAGTGGGAGCTTGAATATTGAGGGAGACTGAGTGCAAAAAATGGCCACAATTTTCTGCTCCTCCCCATATTCATGCTATTTGCAATGTGACTTTGTAGCCCTCCTCATCAAGAGATAAAATCTATTTCCTTACCTCTTAAATCTGGGCTGGCCTTGTAATTGCCCTGACCAATGAAATAGCAGAAATAATTATGTGGCAATCTTGAGCCTAGGGCTTAAAAGAGTCTTGCACCCCTTTTCACCCTCTTGGAACCCTGAGAAGTTGTCATTGTAAACAAGCACAGCTAACAGGCTGAAGGATGAGAGACCATGTGGAAGAGAGCCCAGCTGTCTCAGCCAAAGCCATCTTAAACTAGCCAAGAACCAGCAATCTCCAGTCCTGTGAGAGAATGCTTTCTATATTAGCAGAGCTGCCTACTTGGTCCATATGAGTGGGCCGTAGTAAGATAAACACCCAGCTTGCGAGAATGCTTATAATTTCAAACAACTGTATTTAAGTGTGGTTTATTAGCCAGCAATAGCAATAGCTAAGAAGCTTAGGATCTTTGTTCCATAAATAATGTAGACTATTAGGAAATTTTGTAATATAATAAAGAAGGTTCATTAGTAAGTTTCCTGTCAAGATTATTGTAGTAGAACATAGTGACAACTTTAGCCTACATAAAATTAATTTTATTTTTAACAAAATAATAAATGCACATGGTTTAAGAAATGAAATAGTGGGGCGCCTGGGTGGCTCAGTGGGTTAAAGCCTCTGCCTTCGGCTCAGGTCATGATCTCAGTATCCTGGGATCAAGCCCCGCATCGGGCTCTCTGCTCAGCGGGGAGCCTGCTTCCTCCTCTCTCTCTCTGCCTGCCTCTCTGCCTACTTGTGATCTCTCTCTCTGTCAAATAAATAAATAAAATCTTTAAAAAAAAAAAAGGAAATGAAATAGTACTATAAGGCTTAAAAGAAAAAAAATGTAGTCCCAGGCTATGCACCTACTTGTGCCCCAGTAAGTACTATTTCTTAGCTTTCTGTTCTGTAATTTATCTTCATATTTATAAATACAACATTTATATTCTTTATATTTACCTACTTTAAAAATTATCTGTTGACTTCATGTTATGGCAGGTAAGAATTTTTCTGTCTCCCTGTTTCTCTTCTCTATCTCATATCCCTTTATCCCAATCTGTCAATTTAATAATTGACATTATCAATTTAATATTTCTTGGTTAAATGAACATTCAGTGTTTATATTATTATATCTCTATATATAGTTCACTATTAGACATATTTTATATTTTCTTTTTATACAAATTTTTTATTAGTTATTAATTATATAATTAAAATTAATATATTTTATAATTATAAAATAAAATATGAAATAAAATTATATCATTTTATAAAATACATTTTTATTTGACAGTGTTGCAAAATGTTTTATATTTTATAATTCTAATTTGATATGTTTATATTATATTATATATAATTAATAAATATTAATATTAATACACCTATTAATTTCCCCCAAATATAATGAATACCAAAATGTTTTTTCAATTCTACTTTGTGCATTATCAAAAGCATTAGTTTATTTATTTATAATTAATAAACTAATTAATTTTTGGAGGTCTCCATCATGAAGTTCTTTAGCTCTCATTTGGACTTGTTTTCTCTAGGTATAGCAATCACTCTAACATTTCTTATGCTGAACAGCTTTTTTCCTGTTCTCACATTTTTTTTTTTAAAGATTTTATTTATTTATTTGTCAGAGAGAGAGAGGGAGAGAGAGCAAGCACAGGCAGACAGAATGGCAGGCAGAGGCAGAGGGAGAAGCAGGCTCCCCGATGAGCAAGGAGCCCGATGCGGGACTCGATCCCAGGACACTGGGATCATGACCCGAGCTGAAGGCAGCTGCTTAACCAACTGAGCCACCCAGGCGTCCCTGTTCTGTTCTCACATTTTCCTCTCCAGATTCAACCTCTTATTTTGGGGGGCATATCCTTCAGTAGCTTCTGGAGAATGAGATCTTGCATGGCTGAAATATCTATTCTAATTCAAGCTTAATTGTTTGACCACGAATAGAAAATACCTTTTTATCAGAATTTCTAATACATTGCTTCACTGTTCTCTGGCTTTCAAAGTTATTGTTGACAAATTCCTTGAAAGATGCAAATCATCAAAGTTTAATCAAGAAGAAATAACCTAAATAGTTTTCTATTTGTTAAAGAAATTTAATTTGTAGTTAAAGAAAACTTCTGACAAAGAAAACACCAGGCTCAGATGACTGCACTGATGAATCTTCTAAACATTTAACAGAGAAATAATACAAAATCTACACCAACTCTTACACAAAATTGAATAGGAGAAAATATTTCCCAGTTCATTCTATTAGGCCAGCATTATCCTGACACCAAAACCAGACGAACATAACCAAAAACCAGTATACCCCCTGAGCATAGATGCAATAATCCTGAACAAAATTTTAACAAACAAAATCCAGCTATTTATAAAAATTGATAATATATTATGACCAAGTGTCATTTGGCTTGTGGAGGAACTGGAACATTCATACATTGGTGGCAAGAATATGAAATAGTGGGGCGCCTGCGTGGCTCAGTGGGCTAAGCTGCTGCCTTCGGCTCAGGTCATGATCCCAGGTCCTGGGTTCGAGCCCCACATCAGGCTTTCTGCTCAGCAGGGAGCCTGCTTCCTCCTCTCTCTCTGCCTGCCTCTCTGCCTACTTGTGATTTCTCTCTGTCAAATAAATAAATAAAATCTTAAAAAAAAAAAAAAAAGAATATGAAATAGTATAAGCACTCTGGAGCACAGTTTAACAGTTTCTTGAAAAGTAATGCACACACCTACAATATAATCCAGCTATTTTAGTCCTAGGTATTTACCATACAAAAATGAAATTATGTCCATAATTATAGCTAAAAACTGGAAACTCAAATGTTCATCGTCTGGTGAATAGATAAACTGGTGTGTCCATACAATGGAATCTGACTTAGAAAAGGAATGAATGATTGACACAATAAGAATATAATCTAAAATTATTTATGCTTAGTGAAAGACACCAGACAGAAGAGAGAACATTCAGTGATTCCACCTACATAAAACTCTAGAAAATTAAAACTAAACTGGTAGAAAGCAGATTAATTGTTGTCTGGAGACAAGAAAGGGCAACAGGGTAAGACGGAAGGGAGGGATATCAAGTAAAATTTGGAGAGTAATAGATATATTCCTTATTTTGATTATGGTGATGATTTTATAGATATTTACGTATATCAAAACTTAAAGAAGGGTGCACTTTCCATATATGCCCTTGTTTGTAAGTCAGTTTTATGTCAATGAAACTGTTAAAAATGTGGATCAGTTTCATTTTCTTTGGCTTGGCAATCATCTCTATTCATCTTTATCTGCCTTTGAAATACCTGTGTGGTATCTCCAGTCTGACTTCAGCCTCCTTCCTTTCCACCACATAAGGAGACAGGAATACAACACTGTCAAATCTCAGAAAGACGTCTTAAAGGAATGAAAGCAGTAGGCTCATGGGTATTCTTACTGGTTTCAGCTGTACAAATGGAAGTGTATATTGCCTGTATCTATACTGATGGTAACGTTTGCTGAAATTAATTGCCTAATAACCGGAGACCTAGAATTCAAATTGAGCCAGTCAGCCATGACCATGAATGACCATGCAGATTACTTTTAGATCTTAAAAAAGGGGGGGGGGTTTACTTCTCATTCCCATTCCTAGAGATTTTGATTTAGTAAGTCTGAGGGGGAGCACAGGGAAATTACATATAAATCAAGATTAGAAACAATAGCATTAGGCAAAATTAACATTTTCATCCTTGCCTCCACTAGAACTTTCCACCATCATCAGGATGCTCTCCTCTCTCCATTTTATACCATATTAAATCCTCTCCCACTTGCCTAATTTCCATCTATGCAAATCATGGTGATCCACAAAGGCAAATTCCACCTCTTCTTTTGTGACTAGTCATTCCTCTCTACTTCACTTCTTCTCACCTGTCTCCAACCCCTTTTGAGTCAAAACAACTCAAAGATTTCAGGCTAATCATAAAGACATTCTTTCTCTAGGATCCAACTCACTACGTAGAATGAAGCCCCAGGGTTTCAAAACAAAGATGAACAGAAGATTAGCTCTTTTGCATCACACAAGTCACTGTAGCAAGTTTTCTTATGTGGCACCAGTGTTTCTTTACTTGGTTACTACATTGGACTCTGTGTATGGAGAAGTAGTATTATCCTGTTTGGGTTTTAGGGAAAACTATTAAAGCCTAGAGCAAAGCTGTTTATTTTTGCCATCCAAATTTCTGAGAAGATATTTCAGATAAGCACTTCATCACTGTCTTTGATCTCAAGCTATCAGCTTCAAAGTATAACATTTAAAAATAATTTTATGTGGTTTCTATTATTTTGCCTGCCTTGCATGCACTGAAGCTTGTTTTTAAAAGTCTCTTCTGTTTTTGAACATTTTTGTAAGATGGTCAAGTTAGATGTTTGTCCTTTGTGATAAAACTCAACAACTCCTTTATACACATATCCTGGACTTAATTACTGTATTAAACAGTGATAATGCGAATATATTGCTCTTCCTTATGTGATATTTGCTGAGAGTACAGAGTTGATGCCCACTCTTAATCTTTCTGGAAGAGCACTGGCTTCTGTTTTTTCTTTCTGTTTTTCTGTTTCTTCTGTTTTTTCTCTGCCCTTTGTGATTTTCTCGAAGAAAAAAGATCACGCTTTTTCTTTCTTTTTTTTTTTTTTTTTAAAGAATTTATTTATTTGACAGAGAGAGATCACAAGTAGGCAGAGAGGCAGGCAGAGAGAGAGAGGGAAGCAGACTCCCTGCCGAGCAGAGAGCCCGATGCGGGGCTCGATCCCAGAACCCCGAGATCATGACCCGAGCCGAAGGCAGAGGCTTAAACCACTGAGCCACCCAGGTGCCCCAAAGATCACGCTTTTTATATCCAATATATTTGAAGGGAGGGAGGACACAATATTACTTCTTCTGCATGGTGGTGGTAAACTTTTTTGTGAGGCATGAGGGGAAAAAGGTAGTGTGTTGAAGGTAAACTATTTGGACAATATGTTACAGAAGGGATGTAAATATGCCTCAGAGGTCCAGTCAAAGCTACATAATTGATTTTATTATTTCTTGCTGACAGTTTCAGAGACAGTAGAATATAGTGGGCATAGATAAAAGCAGTAGTAGCACTAATTATCTAGAACTGGGAAAACTGGTTTCCAAATTCTGTTCTTCCACCTATGTGACCTTGGGCAAGGTTGTTCATTCTTTTGTTTATTCAATTCATTCATTGCCCAAGTATATCTTTTGTATCATCTGTGTCAGACATTACGAAAAGTTCTGGTAATAGAGGGGGAGAACACAGCCCTCGCTCTTATAGAGGGTGGCAGGCATGAAAATATGCCAACTATAGTGGCACCATGGCCTCAGATTCTGAAATCCACTCTACCATTTGTACAAGACCACACTTGCTATGGGCTGCTTTCCACCAGTGACTGACTGATAGAGATACTAAGTCCATTTGTGAAAGACCTAGTACTCATAAATGGTTGATTATGGCTTGAGAACTCACTGATGGTCTTGCTGAACATTCCTTACACTGCACAGTGGTCTAGTTCCTTCCCATGCTGCCTTCTTTCCTTCACTCAGGGTCAGACTTGCTCCAAGTTCTGATGGCTCTTGCAAACTTGGTGTTCCCTCCCCATTTTCTCTCTCAGGCATTTCTCATACTAAAAATCTGTGCACACACTTAATCCCATCTTGGTGTTTGCTTCTTAGGGAACCTAGACTAACATATGGAGTATACATTCTAGTGGAGAAGACAAGAAAATAAACACATAAATAATAAGGTAATTTCAGATAGTGATGATTATTTAAGGTAACAAAATGGCAGAGTGGTATAGATTGATTGCCAGGGATGGGGGTTGGGGAGAAGGCACTTGGTTCTTTAGCTCACGTCAGTGGGGAGGATGTCTCTGAGGATGTTGTATTCCAGCTGAAAGTCAAATGATGAGATGGACATACACTAGGGTGGAGGAGGTTGGGCGATGTGAAGAGCTGGAGCCCCACAAGAGCAGCACGTTTGGGGAATGTAAAGACAGCAATTGTAGTTGCACCCTCCAGGACAGCTGGCAGGAGGTAAGGTCAGAAGGATAGATAAAAGCTTGGCTCTAGAGGGTTTCAAAGGCCGTGATAAGGAGTCTACATCTACATTTTATTTTAAGTGCAGTAAGAAACCATCAGAGAGTTTGAGCAGAAGCATGGCATAATTTGATTCACATTTTTGAAAGATTCCTTTGGCTGCTGAGAGAGCATGGACTAGGGGGTAAAACAAGTAGCAGTTAGATTACAGAAATCTAGGTGACATCTGGTATCGGTTTGGACTATGAGAGTGACAGTGCTGGTGAGAAAAATAGAAGAATTAGAGATGTGCTTTGCAGGCATATCTGACAAACTGCTTAGTTTTCTGTGTCTTAATTTCATCATTTTAAAACTGGAGATAGTAATAGTACCTACCTTATAGTAGGTTATAGTAAAGATTAAATGTTGTATGATATATATAAATATATAAAGTAAGTTATATATATAAATATATAAAATGCTCAGCACACTGAATAAATGTTAGTCCCTCTTCTTGTGGAAATGATACTTGGTGGAAGAGAGTAAATTCGTGTTGTATTGTAGTTCTGCCATGAACTCAAGATGTGACCTCCGTTCCCTATCAGTATAATGTTGGGAGGGGATGGGGTGATTATAAAATCACAAACTATTAGAGATGTACGGCACCTTTGGGATTATTGATATCATCCTACCAAAGAAGGAAGAATAGGCAGCACAGGAAAATAACACCATGTCCTGCAAGAAGCTCTTGACACTGAACTATGTGGCTTTATGTGGTCCTTTCCATTATGAAACTCCAGCGATTCTTGGTACTCCATAATTTTACTGACAATTCCTCTATAAGGGCTTTCTCGGGTCTTTGTCAGACTTCCTCTTAGTTCTTGGATCACTGTGTTTCTCTTCTCATCTGACCTGAGTTTATAGGTTTCTCAGAGGCAATGCAGGAAATAATGTGTCAAATCAAAAGTTTGTTTTCTTTCTTGTGGCCCCACACTTGTGCTTGCAATGATTCATCCCACTGAGATGTTCTCCTTTCAACACTCCCTTAGATCTTGATTTCCGCTTAGACTGCTTGAAACCTCCAGCTAGGTAGAGTAGTTTTAATATTATTAAAAGTAGAACAACAAAATATTATGTTTCTTTTTGCCAAATAATAGGAAATATACAGTACCACTCATGAAGTAATCTTTTCATTTTAAATTTTCTATTAAGGTAAAATTCAAGCAATTTCAGAAGAAGAGAGAACACAACAAATGCCTTCATCCACCTTCAACTCTTATCTGATTTCTTCAGTGAGTAAATAGCATGGAAGTTGGAACTATTTTAGGCTAACAGACACTTACCAGGTACTATACCTTCAGAAATAGAAGAGAATCTGGGTTGGACTAACTTTCCCTCAGAGGGCAGTTATAAAATCTGGATAATATATATTTTTTAATTATTAAATTGGAAAGAAACCAAATTCAAAAGTAGAAGAAAATCTATCCTTGAAAGAAGAATTTCCATGAATGAGATTTGAAGGTTTGAAGGCTCTTGCCTATACAACTGCAACAGTAGAAAGCCACCCTATTACTGATTTGAGGTATCAGACACAGTCTGGGGCAAGCCGAGCAGAAAGTTAGAAAGATAATACTGGAAACGAGAGAACTACACAAAGGAAGAGTCACAAACATATAAAAAATCTGCCTAAAACCTTGGATGACTGCTATACATGTTCTAGGGAAGGCCTCAGGGTGTCTTGAAAAATAACAGTAGCTGGGAGGTGAATGAACTGTAGGGAGAGTTCATTTGCTGTTCACCACAAGACAGAGTTGGGAGTTTGAGTCTATCCAAATTAATTACCTTTTAAAACAAATTACTCTTCAAAGACCTTAACAAAATTCAGAAATCCTACCTTGTATAGTTCATAATGTCCAGCTGTCAATCAAAAATCATAGGATGTACAAAGAAAACATAAAAAATACTCAGGAAAAAAAAAGCATTAAATAGAAACTGACCCTGAGAGGATCCAAGTGATAGAAACTGCACAGCCATAGTAAATTTTTCCAAAACGGGGGAAAAAATATATACAATGAATGGAAAAGGAGGAGAAATTACAATAGAATTTAAGAGAGAAAAGAGAAAGCTCTCCTAACCCTAGCATCCTTCCTACCTGTCTAGGTTTGGGCATTTTTATCTAAGCATGAGGCTCTAATTTACTCACTAAACATTACGGAGGCACAGTCAATAACTATTCAACATCATTTATTTCAGCTGAAGTAGGTCTGATCTCATTGGGGAGGAGTGTAAAAATGGCATTGGTCGTGTGGTGATGTTAGTGATGGTGGTGGTAGTGGTGGCAGACAGAACTGAAATTCTAACTGAATATAAGGATATAAGAAGAAGGTATTATAAATCTTTGTTCTAATTAAAATAAATTATACATCTATGGTATTTCCCATGAGCTTTGGCATTTGATCATAACACAATTTATGTTTTCTCAAATGTTTCTTGAGAAAAGTAAAGATTTATACAACTAGTAATATCTGAGAGTAAGAATACTCTAATATTCTAGACTCTAATACTCTAACCAACTCGGAGAATTTAGTTGTTAGTTAAAATCTCAGGAAATCCAAATTTTTTTCTTCTCTAAAGCAATAAGAAGATTATATGAAATTATCGCTTTGTAGCTATGACATTTAACATCATTTAATAAATCCCAGACATGGATAGGGTCTTATTCAATCTCTTATCTTGGTAGTAATAATATTGTCCTGCTTACCATACAGAACAGTTTGAAGAACAAGTGAGAGGATGACAAAATAACCATAGCTTACATTTATTGAGGAATTCCCAATTTCAGGCATTGTTCTAAGTGCTTTCTTTCCAGTATTAACTCATCTAATACTAACGACAGTGAGATAGATATTATTTCTTTTTTATTTTTTATTTGACAGACAGAGATCACAAGTAGGCAGAGAGGCAGGCAGAGAGAGAGGAGGAAGCAGGCTCCCTGCTGAGCAGAGAGCCCGATGCAGGACTCGATCCCAGGACCCTGAGATCATGACCTGAACCGAAGGCAGAGGCTTAACCTGCTGAGCCACCCAAGATTGATACTATTTTTATTATCCTCATTTCACAGATAAACAGAAGTGAAATAGTGTGTCTCCCAGTTAAGAAGTAGAGGTGGGATTCCACTCTGGTAGTCTGTAGTGAAGATGTAGGAATAAAGCATTTTCAGCCCCTGTTGTTAAGAATGGAAACTGGTACAACTACTATGGGGAGCAATTTGGCAACAGCCTATAATTGGATGCTCATTCCTATGAACTGGAAATTCCACCCATGATATTCATTAAGAGAAACTCATATATACGCAACAGGATACATAGACAAAAATGCTCTGTGAACATTATTTGCAGTAGGGAAAAACCTAATTGTCCATCAGTCAGTGAATGGGTAAATCAATTGTGGTACACACACACATACACACACACACAGTACATATTTACTATGGTATATACTATGCGGTATGTACTATGTATATACTACATATATACAGTGACATACTCTACAACAATTAAGTGATTGTGTATCATATAAGTAGATCTAAAATTATGTTCTACAACATGACAGTCACTAACCACATAAAGCTATTGAGCATTTGTAATGTGGCTAAAGATATATTTTAGAATAATATTTTGGATATACTGGGTTATATAAATTTATACTAAATTTAATTTTATCTGTTTCTTTTCATTTTATATTGATATATTAGGAAAATTTATAACATTATAGTTCATATTATATTTTTACTGGAGAGCACTGATCTAGAAAATATAATCTGAGTTAGAATAAACAAGCTACAAAATGATAGATACAATATAGAAGAAATATGTAAATCCTACAAAACATGTAAAGCAATACTATCTACTACTCATAGAACACATACATGCAATTAAAATACAAAAATATGAACTGAAGTGGTATCCTCCAAACTCATAATAATGGCCACCCACCCCTGGAAAAGAGAAAAGGGATGGAACTTGGAGAGAGAAACAAAGGGAACTTGAATTTTGTTTGTAATACTCTATTTTATTTATATAAACAAAATATCTGAAGCAAAAAGGACTAACTGGTAATGTCTGATCATTACTGAGAGTGGGTTATTTTTATGTTTTGATATTTTGAAAATGAAATAGAGCAAAAAAACTGAAATCAGACTAATATACAGGCACCCATTCATGCATGCACACATGCACACACACACACATTTACACTTTATCAACCCTCCAATCTTTAGGTACCACATTTAACCGAAGAACCCAGCAAAGACCACCTCGGGTATCCAATTAAGTAGGAGAAATTCAGGAGAGAGGCTAAGGTCCATGCACTGCCATCTGATAATTGTGTATATCTATATTTATAAAAGGTAATGATTTTTTCCTGACTATATGAAAGCACCATATGCTCACTGTAGAAAACTTAGAATTTCTCAAATTCTTAAAGAAAAAAAGAGTTGCCATAAGCCCATCACTAAGAGAAAGTCACTGGACATTTTGGTTGTTGTTTTTTTTTTTTTTCTTTTTTCAGTCTCTGAGATTTGGATTTTACTTTTGCTAATATCTAACAGATATTTTGAGATGAACCTCTTAATGAAATATGATTGTTTGTCTTTGATCAAAATAATCTTTGCTCTATATTGAGTTTGTGATAGCTTTCTTACTTTTAAAAAACCAAAACCAAAACAAAGCTGATAGCTAATAGTTATTAAAGGGTACATCCTGTATGTTTTCAGTGTAGGAACCATTATAATTCCCATTTTATACAGAGAAAGATGAGGATTAGAATGGGGGTTTCTATTACAATTCCCACTTCATTGATAAAGAAACAGAGTTAGAGAGATTGAGGAGCTTGCTCAGATCATGGAGGTAATAATGATGGAGATGTCCAAACTTCCAAATAAGGTCTTACAGACCCCAGAGTCCATACTTTTCCTTTATCCTCTCCTCTACCATTCTCCAGCACATGAACTTTCTTATTTCCTTTTGCTAACTGGCATAATGTGTCAAAGTTTGAGACCAGTTAAGGAACATATTTGGTATAGAATCCATCAGACATTGGTACAGCCAATCAGATGAATCTTATCTTTTATAAAGACATTTTTTCTTCAGTTTCTCTCACTAAGCCTGTCAAGTTTGGGTCGGGTGCCTGTTGCCAATTCCTTGTTCAACTTTAGTTGGTGCTCAGAAATGGTCCATAACGCTGAGACTTTAAATGGCTTATTTTTGCGTTGCATGTTGCAGGCCTAGGAAGACATTTGTATGATTACCAGCTTATAAAAATAAGGAACTGAGACCCACACTCAATAGGAAAGTGGAGTGCCTGTGACTGGGGCTAGGGACTAACCTTTTGAAATATAATAGGAGATGGAGGTACGGCAGGGATGAATCTGAGTGTGGATACAGCTTTAGTCAAAAAACTAAGAGCAACAGACTCTGGACACTTAAAAACCTCTAGTAATTCCATAACAAATGAAGAGGAAGAGATCCTCAAGATAGTTTTCCTTTAACTTCTATTCATTGGAGGCAGAGGAGCAATCATCACTGGGGGCATTGGCAGCTGGGATGACATGTTGATTAAATTAGGGTCAAAGGAGAGAAGAAAGCTAATGCACCTGTTGCTGGGACCTAGTCACTCCTTTGGCCTTAAACCAGAATTCCACCACAATACCCTTCCCATTCAATTATTGGAATGGGTCCCAACAACCACTCTTTTTGAATTTCATAACTATTCTAAGTTCTATCAAAGGCCTGGGGCTTCATAATATTGCATACATATGATGAGTATTTATTAGCAAGAGAACACTGTTTTCAATAACAATATGTAGAACACAGTCCCTGAGGTCAGGACATAGTGAATTAGTGAGTGGGAAAAAACTCCAAGCATGTATCTGAGACGATTATTAATGTAGAATGAAATGTGCACAGAAAAAAAGAGTAACATAAAAAGTGAAGGGAACAAGTTCCTAACTTTCCCCACTCTTTAATCTAGATCAAAGAATGGAAATTAATGGTAGTTAAAAGAATTTTGCTTCAGTTGCATGCGTCTGCATCAATTCTCTCTTCTGCCAAGGGGTTGGCATTACAAGGAGAAGAATTGTTGTTGTTGTTGTTGTTTTTTCTGGGAAAAAAAGCCAATGCACCAGTTTTTAGCTGAAAGGGAAAAAAATGACAAAGCAAGGGGAAAAATTATTGACCGGTAGCATCTCTGAAATTGCTTTGCATTCCTCTTCCCAGGCTCTAAGAGGAACATTTGTCTGGGAAGACAGCCTGTCCTTATACTCCTTTTGCAGGCTTAAAGTGAGTTTCCATAGTCATCCAAACATTATAAAAGGCTGTTCTCATTATTCCCACTCTTTCCAAATGGGCCCATGGCAGTGGGATTGAATAGTAGATCTGAGAGAGTTCTCTCAGTTGCCCTGATCTCTCTCTCTACAGGAGAAAGCTCTGTCAGGCACTGTTGGGACTTGCTCTGGTTCCTCCTTTCACAGACAGAGAAAAGCAGCACTGTACCTATATCTCAATGCAATGCTGTTATTGGCAAGGCCTCTAAGAATAGAAAACAAAACAACTAATGACACAAGAGGGTTATAAACCTCATAAAATGAGACTATGAGCCAAAACCAAAATTGACTCCAGAGTAATAGTGTTTCCCTACAGTGACAACACAAACCTCCCAGGGATTACACAGAGATTAGACTAAAGGGGGACACACATTTCTGGGCTGCTTAAACATGGTCTCTAATTTTATGGGGTTCATAGTATAAAGGGAAAGGCGATCATTTAAATAGATAGATAATTACATGAAGACAAAAGTGCAATAATCAACACGTACAAAAAACATACAGTAAAGCCCAGACGAAGTAGACATTCATTTTGTCAGAAAGGGTTATGTACAATTTTATCTCACTTGGCTGAGAAATGAAGAGGGTTCTAGGCAAAGGAAACAGCAAGAGAAAAGGCAGAGAGCCACGAAGGAGGAGAAGTTGTAGCCATATGAACTTAAGAACCAAGACTCACAAGAAGGGATGGTAGATTTTCTAAACTCTGTGAAGAATTAACCCCTATTATTTCCCAAGAGGTCCCTTGAATAATCTAGTAGAGTCAGGTCCTACATTTTTCTATTGCAGAAAATGAACTGGCCAGGAAGTTCTTCTACACTATGGAAGAACTGAGGCGATGGGTACCCACCCAACCTGTTTGCTGGTTATGGTGGTTGAATCAGTCAAAATCCAATCAAATTTGATTTTTGACTCATTGACTCCTCATTCAAGAATGCTGCATCCTAATTATGTACCGTCATTCACTAAGTCATCCAGGGCACAATCCAAGAAAAGAGATTTCCTGGTCATGGTTTTCTTGAATTTATTCATTATCTAGTCTGGATGTTCACAGAAATTTTGTCATACCGGTCCTCTCAATTTCTTGTATGGTCAGACTTATTCTCCAGAAAACCAGGGGCTGATCTGTCCATTGTAACTACTAAACATAGCCTGGTTTAACTTACTTCCAACGTCCAGTTGACTTTTTTTTTTTTACACTTACGTGCAAATGTACACTAAAAACTTACAAAATTTTCTCTAAGTAGAAATGTATAAAAATGGGGAGACTTTCAATAAAAGTCAGAAGAGCTTTTTCCCTCTGCTGTGCAAGACAGACTCAACATTTGAAAGGAGGGAGAATCAAGCTTGACAACTGCAGCACAGTTGAAGCATACAGACAAGTAAAAAAAATTCCAGATGAAAAGACGGTGACTGAGCCAAGGGTTTTTACATTTTCCCAATGTTATTGAAGAACATGTTCTAGTCTATTTATTGCTAAGCGCCCTTCTTAAATACTATTTTCTAGTTATTTTAGGAATAATCTATTTATATGTTACTAGTTTATTTCCACTGCGGTCAGGAAAAATATGATTTCAATTATTTATCATTTATTGAAAATTGCTTTCTTATCCAGCATATGCTCAATTTTGGTAAGTCTTCCATGTGCATTTGAAAATATCGTGTATTCTGTAGTTACTGAATGTGTGACTATGAATTTATTTCTCCATTTAATTCTGTCACATTGTGTCTTAGAATTGTTAAGGCTACAGTATTAGGTATATATATATTTAGGTTATTAAATCTTCTTTTGAATTGACCATTTTATCACTACAAAATGTCCCCCTTTATTGCTATTAATAAAAAATAATGAAATAATTATATCTAATAACATTAAATATTAAAATATTTAGAAATATTAAAACTTCTTTTAGGATTTGTCAAAATTAACTCTTCTAAAATTATTGCATACAGATATTTTACTTTATCTCTAGTAATACTGCATAATAAAGTATTTTTAATTATCTGATTTTTCCCTCTATCAATTTTTAATACTCTTCTACTTTGCATCCTGTTATTACAACATGCATCTTTGATTAGAACTTACTTTAAATTAATATTTTATCAACTTTCTGGACCATGAAAGAAACTTGTAACATTTTTTTAAAATATTTTTTCCAGTTTTATTTAGATATAAATAATATATAATGTCTTATTTTAAGGTGTCTAACATAATGATTTTGATATATGTATATATTGTGAAATGATAACTACAATATGTTTATTTAACATCTGTTACTTCACATAGCTACAAATTTTTTTCCCTCATGATGAGAACTTTTAAAAAGGAGCTGAGATGCCCTTCAACAGATGAATGGATAAAGAAGATGTGGTCCATATATACAATGGAATATTACTCAGCCATCAAAAAGGATGGATACCCATCATTTGCATCAACATGGATGGAGCTGGAGGGGATTATGCTAAGTGAAGTAAGTATTGACTTACTTCAATAGTCATATGGAAAGACAATTATCATGTGGTTTTGCTCATATGCAGAACATAAGCAATAGCATGGAGGACCACAGGGGAAGGGAGGGAAAACTGAATGAGAATAAATCAGAGAGGAAGACAAACCATGAGAGACTCTGGACTCCAGGAAACAAACTGAGGATTACAGAGGAAGGGGTGGGGGGAGGGGGGTAACAAGGTGATGGGCATTAAGGAGGGCATGTGTTGTGATGAGCACTGGGTGTTATACGCAACTAATGAATCACCGAATGCTACATCAAAAAGTAATGATGTACTATATGTTGGCTAACTGAACATAATTTTTAAAAAGCAACTTTAATATAGTTTAGTTAGCTATAGTTCCCATGCTGTACATTGTATCACTAGAGATAACTTATAACGTGAAGTTTGTGCCTTATGATCACCTTCCATCTTTGACAACCATCATTCTGTTCTCTGTTTTATGAGTTTGTTTTTTTAGATTACACATATAAGTAAGATCATACAGTATTTGCCTTTCTCCATCTGATTTACTCCACTTAGCACAATACTCTCAAGGACTCCACTTAACTATCTACTTTTTGTGCTTTTGTTATTGTGTATTTAAATTCTACACATATTTAAAAACCCAAAGAATTATATTGTTGATTGAAACACTATTTGTTTGTATCTCCCACAACAGATACTTCTGTTGTTCCTTTTTGAGTTTACTTATTTAGGGTATGTTGTCCAGCTTTTATAATTGTTCTCAATCTGTCATAGTTAGAAGTAGAAATGCATATTCTTTCTGGTTATACTGATTTGGAATTTGTATATTGTTTAGAAAGAAAGTCCAATGATTTCTACATAAAACCTGGTCCTGAGGTCTGGTCTGACCTCTACCTGGATGGCAACATAAATGATTCCTAGAATTATTCTTTATTCAAACCTTCCAAATAGAACTTTTATCTTTTAATCTTTGAAGATGTTTTTTAAAATTTTATTTATTTGACAGACAGAGATCACAAGTAGGCAGAGTGGCAGGCAGAGAGAGAGAGAGGAGGAAGCAGTCTCCCTGCAGAGCAGAGAGCCCGATTTGGGGCTCAATCCCAGGACCCTGGGATCATGACCTGAGTGGAAGGCAGAGGCTTAACCCACTGAGCCACCCAGGCGCCCATCTTTGAAGCTTTGATAAAAGTTTTTGTACCAAATATATCAAAGAATTATGTATGTAATCCTTTCTCCCATAATCCTATTGTGCCTTTAACGATGTCTGTGGATTTTTATACATATAAAGAAGGGTATGACCCTCACTCCTCTTCTCATCCTTATTCCTTTTTATCTAGCTTTAGATAACTGAAAAACAACTAGCCCAACATCTGGCACAAAGTAAACATAAAATAAATGTTGAAAAGATAAGTGAAATTACTTCATTATATGAAAAATAGTTAATTCTTTGATTCTTCCTCTTCACTGTTAACCCACCCATTGTCTGAATAAAAAAAAAAAATCACCTAAAGCATACAAAACTTGAGACTACTCTGAGTCTATATTTAGTGAGATCCAAGGGACTGAATTTCACAAATTTTTAGTCCGTATAAAGATATGCCAACAACTTCATTTATTTATCTGAATCATTTTTTTTTTTGCCTGTTATGTAGGTGGTCACCCAGAAGTGAATTTTGACAAAAACCTCACTGTATACATGTAGCTAATCTTGACTGGTATAAACAGTTCTTTAACATGAATTTCTATTTGGGGACATGACATAACTGATGAGACAGTTACATTTTTCATTGCCTTGTCTCATTTTTAAAAGTGTCTCTCTTAGAGTAAACTTAGAAATAAAAAGTCACTGTGTTATGTACTGAATTTCTGTCGAGGCCTGCTGTGTCAAGTTTCTAGACCTTTGAATAGGTTTTTTGTTTTTTTTTTTTTTTCTATGCCTTGAATCTCCTTCTCCCTTTTGCCTTTCTGGTGAACTGCTTCAGTGTTCAAAAATATTAACCTCCTTTGTGAAGCTTTTCCTAGATTATCCCAGCAACATCACATGCTTCCTCTTCTGGTTTCATGGTACTCTACAGTAGTGCTTATCATCGTACATTATTTATGTCATCTTTCTTCCTCTCTAGACTCCTACAAGGGTACAGGTGTACATTAGTCTTCTTGGTAACTTTAGTGCCCCAAATAGCAACTTGTTAGATCCCCAGTACATTTTTTTTTTTAAGGACAAAATTCACACAATATCAAATTCACCCTTTTAAAGTGTACGGCTCAGTGGTCCCTTCATTTATTCACAAAGCTGTATGAGCATTACTCTTATATAATCACATACTTTCTTCACCCTGAAAAAGAAACCCCATATTCAATAGCAGTCACCTGCCGTTTTACCCTCTCTCCAGTCCTTGGCAGCCATGGATCCATTTTCTATTCCTATAAGTTTTCTTATTTTGTGTATTTCAAATAAATGGAATCATACAATAGGTGGTCTTTTGTGTCTGGTTTCTTTCACTTATCATAAAACTTTTAAGGTTCTTTCATGTTGTAGCATGAATCAGCACTCCATTGCTTTTATGAGTGAATAATATTCTACTGTATGGATATAGTATATTTTGTTGTCTAGTTAATGGACATTAGGTTTGTTTCCACTTTTGGGCTAATATTAATAATATCTCTGAACATTCATGTAACAGGTTTTGTACAGATGTATGTTTTCAAATTTCTTGGATGTATAGGAGTATAATCTCTAGAGATTTTATGTTTAACTCTTTAAGGAACTGCCAAACTGTTTTCCATAGTTGCTGTACCCTTTTACATTCCTCCCTACAGTGTATGAGGGTTCCAGTGTCTCAAAATCCTTTCCAAGACTTATTATTATTTATTGTAGCTATCCTAGTGGGTCTCAGGTTTTTGTTTTTTTTAATTGAGGTCTAATTAACATACATTATATTAGTTTCAGGTGCACACCATAATGATTTGGTATTTGTATACCTTGCAAAATGATCACTGATGAGGGAGAAGAAGTCTAGCTAAGGACAAAGCACAAGCTGACACCCTGCAACCTCCACCCCCAACCTCCACTCCTGGGTGGGGTATGTAGGACATTCTTCCAGGAAGCTCCCAACTATCTTAATGTTAATGCCTTGCTAGAGGGAAAAACAACCTTAACCTGACAACAGCATGGTCTCCAATATCCTGTGAGTCCTCTTTACCACATGAAAATCCTTTTTGAAATCTCCCTTTTTCTTACCTCTCCCAACACCAAAGCATATAATCAGCCACCCCTCACGACCCAGGTGCAGCAGCTTTTTCTGTCCATAAGTCCTGTTCCCGCGTTTTAATAAAACTAACCTTCTGCACCAAAGACATCTCAAAAATTCCTTCTTGGCCATCAGCTCTGGACCCCACACCACCACACCTCTCCTATATTCCAAAACCATATCAATCACCGCAATAAATCACTAATGTCTATTATCGTATGTTACAAAAATTTTTTTCTTGTGAAGAGAACTTTTAAGATCTACTGTCTTAGCAACTTTCAAATATGCAACACAGTATTATTAACTATAATCACCATACTTACATGACTTATTTTATAACTAGAAATTTTTATATTTTGACACCCTGCACCCATTTTGCCTACCCCCACCTTCCTCATGGTGACTTTGATCTGCATTTATGTAATAAATAATGATGTTGAGCACCTCTTCATATGCTTATTGGCCATTCAATAAGAATTACATCATAGTTGAAATCTTTGGAGAAATGTATATTTCTTTGGAGAAATGTATATTCAAATCATTTGCCTATTTTAAAATTTGGTTCTTATTGTTGAGTTGTGAAATTTCTTTATATATTGTGGATATTAGATGCTTATCAGATGTATGATTTGTAAATAGCTCATTGTCTGTCCTAAATGTTACCCACTGCTTTAGGTAGCCACAATAACCTGTGATTGTTTTTGACAAATCCCTACTGGAAGAGGGCAAATTCTGTGTCAAGTCTAATAAAGGCAGACTTAAAATGGGGTTTTTCATGGAACCACCAGATAGGTCAAATAATGATATTTTGGGAAGGTGGCTTTGTAGAAGTTCCAGTCCCATTCTGTCTCTTCCACTAACTACCAGGTGGCTGGATTTCATAATGATTGCAGGCTGCTGGGTTTTAAGGCTATCACAAAGCTAGGAGCAATGGGAAGGTTAGGGTGAGAACAGGACAAATTAAATTACCACGGAGTTTGCTTTTCAGGATTGAGCTATTTTCCTTTAATGAATGCTCCCCAAATTGTGCCAAACCTTTGATTAGTTTCCAGACTTCTAAAAAAGTTGATTCTGATAATTCTGTTGTGTTATTGCCAATGTTCTTTTAACTTTCAAAAAAAAGTTTTTATTTTTTTAAAAATTTTTAAACATTTTAAAAATATAAATTCAGTTAATTAACATATAATATATTACTGGTTTCAGAGGTACAGGCCTGTGATTCATGAGTCTTACATAACACCCAGTGCTTATTACATCACATGCCCTCCTTAATGTCCATCACCCTGTTGCCCCATCCCACCACACCTTTCCCTCCAGCAACCCACAGTTTGTTTCCTATGATTAAGAGTCTCTTAGGGTTTGTCTCCCTATCTGGTTTTGTCTTGTTTTATTTTGTTTTTTTTCCTCTCTTCCCCTATGATCCTTTGTTTCTTAAATTCCACATATTAAGGTTTTTTAGATGTTCTTTCTCCATTTTTATTGACATTCATAGTATGTGTTTTTGAATGGGTGAATAAATGAACTAATTGAAGTGTCCATGCTCACTGAATTGCTCTCGTAATCCCCAGTTTACCCAAGATACTTGTTTTGAGTTGATTTATCTGCTATAGCCTGAAGACTCTGAATTAGTTATGTCCTGGAACTGACTGCTATAGCAGGAAGTGAAATGAGATAGAAGTTGTTAGGATTGCAGAGCTTCATATTGGCTGTCCAGATCTTTTTGTTCAAGTACGGGGAGTACCACCTGGCACATTTCATATGGTATAACTATTTCTTGCCTTCTTTCTAGGGATTTCAACTATGATCTTTGTGTTTGGAATCATGTACTTTTTTTCTTATCTTTTTGCCCAATCTGAGCAGCTACCTGGCCTTGAATTCAGACTCTGTGAAGTCCTTGCCTCAATTATTTTTTATACTCATCAAGTTTTTCCAGTGCAGATATCTTAAAGAACTTTTAAGTTGAATCGCCACTTTAGTCTTCCTGATCCTTCTTGACCATCAGCCTTTAGGTATATTTGCCTAATTTCTTGCCTGACTACTACTCTGTATTTTTGCCTTGGAGATGATGCTAAACCTAATACTTTCTTCTAGTGATTCCTCTGTTACTAATGCAACCCTGCAAAGACACTTCCTTAGCAAGATGTAAAACCTCTAAGTACTTAAGTCTTCTGGTCTAACCCACAAAAGACTATGTGACTAGTCTTTTGGAGATACACTATTTCTGACCACTATCATCCAGCCAACTGAATGAGTAAATTTTAAATATATATTTTAAATATTTATTTATTTGTCAGAGAGAGAGAGAGAGAGCACAAGCGAGCACAAGCAGGGAGAGAGCAGGTGCAGAGGGAGAACAGGCTCCCCACTGAGCTAGGAGCCTAATGTGGGACTTGATCACAGGACTCTGGGATCATGACCTGAGCCAAAAGCAGACACTTAATGACTAAGCCACCCAGGTGCCCCAAATATGTTGTTTTTAAAGCAAATATTTGTATATTAGATTATATTTACCCACTGAAATGTATTCTAATTCTTGAGATTGGTTCCCATTGGGGGAAAAAAAAATCCTCTTCATAAAAGATCAACTGTAGTGTTTTAAAATTTTGAAGCGCTTGTCTAAGCAAACATTGATTTGAATTGTGCACTGCCAAACCACAAATGTGTAGGAACTCTTTAGCAACAGGGCCTGAGGAAAGGTTTTTATAGAACAGATGCAGAAGCAAAGCAAGGGAATTATTTGATTGGCCGTAGCTTAAGTCATTGCCTTATTTGGGAAAGGTTAGTTGGCTGTGATTGGTTGTTCTTAAGTTTTGATTTCTTAACCTTGGTACATTTACAGGAATTGATTTTGGCTTAAATTTCAGTTTGTTTACTTAGGCTGCCAGTGCATTAGAACCCCCTCAGTCTAATGGACTCTAATTTTGTTAACACTTATGTACATTTAAAATCATTAAAATCCCCTACTTTGGGATCCTTGAAAATACTTATGGTTCTAGTTATTTCATTGTATTAACTAAGACTGCATTCTTTTTTTAAATTAACTTATAATGTGTTATTTACTTCAGGGGTACAGGTCTGTGAATCCTCATTCTTACAGAATTCACAGCACTCACCATAGCATATGCACAGCAAAGGAAACAGTCAACAAAACCAAAAGACAACCGACGGAATGGGAGAAGATATTTGCAAATGACATATCAGATAAAGGGCTAGTATCCAAAATCTATAAAGAACTTACCAAACTCAATACCCAATGAACAAATAATCCAATCATGAATGGGAAGAAGACATGAACAGACATTTCTGCAAAGAAGACATCCAAATGGCCAACAGATACATGAAAAAGTGCTCAACATCACTCAAATCAAAGCCACAGTAAGATACCACCTCACACCAGTCAGAATGGCTAAAATTAACAAGTCAGGAAAACAGATGTTGGAGAGGATGCAGAGAAAGGGGAACCCTCCCACACTGTTGGTGGGAATGCAAGCTGGTGCAGCCACTCTGGAAAACGGTATGGAGGTTCCTCAAAAAGTTGAAAATAGAGCTATACTATGACCCAGCAATTGCACTACTGGGTATTTACCCTAAAGATACAAATGTAGTGATCTGAAGGGGCACAGGCACCCGAATGTTTATAGCAGCAATGTCTACAATAGCCAAACTATGGAAAGAACCTAGATGTTCATCAACAGATGAATGGATAAAGAAGATATCGTATATATATACAATGAAACACTATGCATCCATCAAAAAAAAAACCCCAAATCTTAATTCTTTCTGTTTTCTAACCTTCTCTTAGCACCTGTGTTTAACCAAAAAATGTATTCAATCTAGTTAAACAAAAAATATTGCTTTGGAGTTTTTCTTTTAATTGACTAATTGCTTTGCATCAAGTAAACATAATCTCTTGCATTTAATTCATCTATGCAATCAACAGGCTAATGGACTACTATCTATAATTTTCATAGTCACATTGAGAGTTCATATAGATTATCTCCCTGTTTCCTATTAGATACTTAATTCTTATTTCACTGTCTGTTTGTTCTTCCTTTATCAGGTTTAATATTCAAATAGCTAGACAGGCAGTATTGTTTTGAGCTTTAAACCCCACTACAAATTTTGAGAGAAAGGATAGATGCCTATATGAGATACTTTTGTTAGATTTGACTCAAACATTACTCAAACTCAAACCCCACTCCAAATTTTGAGAGATAGGATAGATGCCTATATGAGATACTTTTATTAGATTTGACTCAAACATTTATTAAATACTAGAATGCCTAGTATTTAAAAACACTGCTACCTCCTTGGTGAGGAAACTATTTTTAAGATTTTATTTATTATTTGGCAAAGAGAGATACAGTGAGCGAGAGAGGGAACACAAGCAGGGGGAGCAGGAGAGGAGGAAGCAGGCTTCCCACTGAGCAGAGAGCCCGATGTGGGGCTTGATCCCAGGACCCTGGGATCATGACCCGAGCCGAAGGCAGACTCTTAACAAGTGAGCCACCCAGGTGCTCCAGGAAACTATTTTTTTGTTTTGTTTTTTGCTTTCTTTTTTGTCGTCACCTAGATCTACTTCAATTAAGTGCACATTCTTGATCATTTTAGAAAATCTTTATAGATACTAACAAATACTTTAAAAGGAGATGTTGACCCTCCCCACCCCCAAGATCTGCTTCTCCTTGGATTTATTTTTATTCTAGTCAAAGAGATAAGACCAGAAGACCTGGACAAAAAAATCTATGGAATAAATCACTATCATCATATCTTAAATTTGTGGATAGTCCAAACTCTGCTTTGTAGTGAAGATTCCTCATGCTGTTTATAAGTGAACAATTCCCTACTTTTTTGCATTTATTTTTTAATGCTATAAACACACCCAGGAGACTTAGGGGATAAATAAGCCATATTTTCCAGATATGAATACTGAGGCATGGAGAATTAGGATCAAGCTCATTTTTACAAGATAAATTCAGCAGAATAGAAAGGAAAAGATGAGACAGCATCCTGTGTGTTCTCCAAAGTTCTTGCACAAGTACTACTTAAGATTTGCTGTAGTTCATACCAGTAGGAATTCAAGTTTTAGTGTTCCACCAACTAAATAAACTTGTTGCTGTAGGTGGTGGCAGAAAAGTGACTTTTGAAGAAATCAGTGCATTTTATCCACTGTAGATCTTATTTGAATATTTCCAGCCAAATTAAGTCTCTCTCAGGACTCCAGCGAGAAAAAGGAATTTAAAAGCCCCAGGTGTTACCACAGTATTGAAACCTGTTTCGTATGGATGCTAACAATTGTAGTATAGAACATGGAAACTCCCAGCAAAGTCCTTTTATAAGATCTTCATAATAAATTAGAACATGTTGAAGAGATATCAAAGGTGGTGCTCTTATCTTTATGTTTTATAAAGTCAGACTTAAATGCTGGGTAGGACTTCCCTGAGACCCGAGATTTACATGAATATTTTTTAAGGGAATAAAGAAAAGATACCAGCAATTGGCCTTCAATTTTTGTGAAGATACCTACAACATATTTAGAAACCAGTGAAAAAACATACTAGATTTGAGGCCTACCATCTGAAGAAGATAAAGAAATCATGATTGCTTCTGCCTTGGTTCAGATAGCTTAGTAACTAAAGGAAAATATGAATTTGTAGTTTAATTTGATCAATACTCCTAGAAAATTTCAAATAGTGACAAGAAAAGTTTAAAGAAGTTTAAACAAAATTGCATACTCATCAGAGAAAATGTTTTCTATACAAATCACTAAAGCTATAAACTTGTCTTGTTTTTTACTGAAAGTGAACTGAACAGGGAGAATAAATATTGTTATGTGTTGGCTAAATACATTAAGACCTTCACCCAGGGCCACAATTGTGAGGAAAAACAAAATTATTTGATCATGATCCTATGGTTCTCATTAGAATCCTACTAAGCATGTACAGAAGTATAAAGCAACACATGATACCAGTTGGTTCTCTTGGCTTAAGAAGTTCACATAATTCACTTGGATATTGCTCATAAGCCCTAAGATGGCAACTATTACTTTTATATTTTTGATGTCTTATTGAGTAATTAAGTGGCTCACAGTCTAGACATGAGAATGGGAGCATCATCTTCTCTTATGGAAACAAGTCTTTAGACAAAAGTTTTATCTAAATATCTTATATATGTCCAAGTTGTCTATAATCTCAGGATTCCAAAAAATCATGTATCTTCTCTAAAGTTGTTTCTGTTGTCCTTGAGAGTTGATTATTTCTGTAGAAAACACCTGTTCTACAGGGTCAAAGTCATTGGTTGCATTCTTTGAGCAACACTGATTATCACCAGCCTGTGATATTCTACTTATTCTAATCTCTTCTGAATGTGGGATCTGGCTTTTACATGATTCTCTTTCATGCAAACATAACCCCAGGCCTGGATTTGTTTTCCTCCTACAAATGAAAAATATAAGGAGAGCTCTGGAGACAAACTGGCCTTATTTTCTCTTTGTGGAGGGAGGGCGATAAGAGGGAGTAGGGGATAGAGGAGTCAGGATATTTTACTATGAGTCACAGCAGTGGCAGGCTCCACAATGGGGCAAGCGATAGTTCTGTGCTCTCTGGCTTAGGGGTACTGTATCATCCAGCTACAGAACCCTTTAGCTGCTGAGAGATCCATGTGAAAGGATCCCTGTGGCTGCTCCTGTCCCAGCCCTCCCACACAGCTCCACAGGGCTCCATGAAATAACCAACCAGCCTGACATCATTCAGAAATAGTCACAGTTTAAATCAATTCAAGCTTGGAAATGATTCCAGAGTCCTTTGGGTCTGGATAAGGAATTCATTAAATCAAAATCCAAACTGGTTCAAATATTGGACCAATTAGAGTCTGATACAAACTACATGCTGAAATGTTTTCAGATTTGTATCCTTTCAGCCACTGAGCAGATTCAAGTCAGTAAAAATATTAAATATCATCACAGTGTTTGGGGAATTAGAAGAGATATCCCTTACAAATCTTCCTTGTTAACCCCCTTCCCATTCCTATCTCTGATAGGCATTCAGCATGGTTGTGTTGTTAGAAAGACTCTGAAGCTGGGTTTTTTTATTGATCTGGCCCACTCCCCATGATACCAGTCATACTCTGCCACTACTATTAAGGCACAAAGAGCTCCCATTTTACAAGCATCTCTTACTTCAAAATTTGTCTTTCCTTGGATACTTATTTACATATTTTCAGAGACTGACAGAATTCTAAGGCCTAAAGGCGATAGGGGTCAGGAAGAGTCAGGGTTTCAACCACTGGTAATTGAACCACTTCAAGAAATCCTGCTCTCCTCCTTTTAGGCTCAGGCCTGGGAGATGGATTGCCTAATTTACCTCAGGAAGGTTTTTCTCATTTGAATCTACTATTACTGCTTTATTCTATTCTCAGCTTAGAAGACCAATGAGGGAGACCAGACTATCTTTCTAAGTGAAAAGTGTTTGTAAGGAAAAGCCATTCAGACAGCTGACCTCATAAAAAGGGGAAAAAAAAAAAAAAAGGTGAGGTAGATGAAGGCCAATTAAGGGTGGTGGTTCTTCAGCTTGGTTGGCCCAACCCCAGGCTCACTAAGCCACAGGATCTTTGCATAGAGTCCTACCATTTGCATTTTTTTTTTTTTTACAAGTTCCACGAATGATTCTGAGGTAGTCCTATGAACATTTAGAAAATGCTGATGACAAGCATATTCTCTCCTTTTTCCTTAACTTTCTCCCCTAATGCCTCCTCACCACCTACCACAGTCCCCAGTGCTGTCTGTGGGTCTGTAGGCTCCCCAGATTGGAATCACAGCCTTGAAAGTTCTCCTTATCACCTTTCCCAGCACCTCATACATAAATACAAACTCAATAGTCTTAACCCTCTCTGATAGTTGAGTATAAACCAATGAAATTATATTAAATTACAATTGAATTCTCAGTAAACTTACTGTGCTAAATCTTCTAGGAGTAATTGCATCTTGAGAGGATACAAAGTTTTGGGAGGACCATGGGGAGAGATATTGTTGGTGAGGTCAGATTTCTTTAGGTCCTATTCCTAACTGTGCAGCAATTACTTATCCTATCTTAGGCAGGACTGATTCTTACCTCACGAACGGACAAGGTGGGCCACAATCACATTCAGGAAAGCCAGAACTGGCTCACTATAGCAACATGGAAAATACAGAGACAACTTTGCTGTTGTTTCTCTGCTAGCTCCAGATAGCTCTGGGAGAGAATTCCATCTTCTAAAGCTATCTACTGGAGCTTTGGCCTGTGACGGTGGCACGTCGACCTGAGATGGTCCCACTGCTGATGTGGCATCCTGAAGGATAGGTTGATCTTTCTTGGTCTGCTTGTTGCTGGCCCTGACTGAACTCTAACGCCTTGGCATGGGGTCCCACTACTTTGTGTAGGTTTCAAGTTTCAGTTACTCCCATACAAAAAAGTTATGCAAACAACCTTTATTTAGCCACTATGTCAGGAGCTGGGGGGCTTAAAAACTCATTTAAGTAAAAAGAAAATAGAGTGATCTTAAGAACAGGGTATGTTTATATTAGGAGCCATATTAAATCACTTCTTGCTATTTGGAAGAAAATTGAAAAGGCAGCTGCATAATCTATGGAAAGTGAAAGACAAAGCAGAAACCCTGTATTGAGGGGTTGTCAGTCTTCATTGATTCCAGGGATACTTCTTCTCCAAATCAGGAGCAGAAAAGCCCGTATGGTCCCCTCTTGATTGGCCCTTTCAGAACCCTTCCAAGACCCTTAGTGCTAGTTGAGATTCTGGTCTCCCAGGAACTGGAGAGAGTCCAGGTCTGAGCTCACTATGACCACAGGAAATTCAATTCATGCTAATGACTTGTGGTGCCTGCCAGCCTGAGCTAGATGCATGCCAGAGACTCAAGAAACCAAAATTCCGTGTCCTTTCACCGTTCTCTGGTGTCATCTCATTTCTGCTATGCAGTTTCACTTGATGATTCCTAAACAGAGATAACCCATAAAACCCAAAGTCTTCAGTCAAGCTTCAAAGGAGACTGAGCTTGAAAAGGTTGCGTCAAATCTGTTATTCTCTTCCCCTACCTACATCCTGCTCATTGTCCCTTTATACCAGTCAGTCTCTATTTACACTGATTTTACTTTCAGTTTATGAGGATTTTTTTTTTTTCTAGAAAATGCCAACTAGAGGAATCTAAGCTCACAGGATTGATTGCAACGGATCCCTTTGTATCTTAGTTCCCTAGACCTGGGTGAGCATCAGAAATGTTTTGTGATTCCTAGGCCCCATTCCATGCTATTATAACAAAATCTCTGTGGTGGGGCCAGGTATTAGGGCAGTGTCCTAGGTAACAACTTACCAACAGTACTACACTTCCACTAGATTATATTGATCTTTGTCCTATTCCAGACTGAGAATTGGATGTCCTGACTCCTAACCCTTGATTTGCCACTAAATTTGCAACATTACATTGCCTAAGTCACTTAAATCTCACAGGCTTCAACTTCTGTACCTATAAGGAGATGGGAGTCAGGGAGGGGGTTAGATCCTATCAGTTGTTATCAAATCTAATTCCCAACATCTTCACTTTTGAAGATTTTGAAAAATTTAAATATGATGGTTCAGATTTATTTCTCTGCATCCTCCTCCAGTCCCCACCATCCCACAACCTTTCTGGGGTTTGGCACACTCTGAGCTAGGATGACGAAAGGAGAGACACATTCCTTGAGCATACTATATGGGAGCTATTCTTGTAGGTGGTTAACTCTGACTATGTGAAAGGTCTTATAGCCTTTTAAATAATCACCATGACGTTAGACTAGAGAATGAATGCTTTAGAGCATACTTTTTTGTCTCCACTCCTCTCACAGAATCCAGAGCTCAACCAGATATAAATGATTAGATTTTGATGAGAGGTGAAGAAGGGTGGGTCAGGTATATAATCTGAAGAGCCTTGGGAGAGGGAAAAGGAAAAAGAAAGCCCAAAGAAGTTTTCTGCTGATCACAGGGGCTGGCATATGGGGACCACCAGAGTGGATACCTGGATTATACTGGAGGGGACAGGAGTAGGGATATCCAGAATAGAGTGAGAAAATCCATTCCAGACTCTCTACTAGTCTGGGTTATTGCGTGGGCTGGAAATTCCACTCAAGTTTAAAGAGCCACAATTTTCTGGACACCATTTCAGTGTGAAAAGCTCTTCAAGTCTTTTGATATTGGAATGTACAATCTACTTGTAAGTGCTAGGGTGCTCATTTTTGGAGATTCTGATTTCCTAAGTCTGGAGTGGAGCCTAAGCTTCTGTACATTTTTAAATATCCATAGATAATCTTGATACATAGCCAATTCTCAGATTTGCTTTATTAAGTTAATTTTTATCTTTTTCATTTGACATGACCAATTTCTTATCACTCTTCTTACCACTGCCCAAGTCTCTCCTGCCCCTGTTGAAAGAGATTTCCCCAAGTCAGATTTCTCCCCAGGCCCAGGGCACTGGGTTTGGTGAGCAGAGCACAGGCTAGATTTCAGTCCGTTGTTGCCCCTGCAGCTAGGTGCCTTGTGCAGGACACAACTTGCACAACTGTGACCAGAGGAGGAAAAAGAATACTAGCTTCCAAGAGGGCAGATTTGTGTTTCAGCCATAACTCTCACTTTCTACCTGTCTAAACTTGGGCAAGTTGCTTAAATCTTTTTTTTTTTTTTAAGACTTCATTCATTCATTCACTCATTTATAAAATATATTAAGTAAACCTCTGCACCCAATGTGCAGGACTCAAACTCAGAACCTGGATATCAAGAGTTGCACACTCTACCTACTTAGCCAGCCAGATGCTCCTTAAATCCTTTTGAACCTCAACAAAGAGGGATAAAGATGGCTACTTATTAAAATGACCAATTCCAACAGTACAGTTTTCTTTTTTTTTTCTTTCAAGATTTTATTTATTTATTTGACAGAGAAATCACAAGTAGACAGAGCAGCAGACAGAGAGAGAGGGAGAAGCAGGCTCCCTGCCTAGCAGAGAGCCTGATGCAGGGCTCGATCCCAAGACCCTGAGATCATGACCTGAGCAGAAGGCAGAGGCTTAACCCACTGAGCCACCCAGGTGCCCCCACCCCCCAGCCTCATTTTCAAAATTCTTTTTACCTTCCCAACTTTGAGTTTTTGGAGTGTCTAGGACTTAGGCCTCAGACTTCTTTTCTCACCTCTTTAATCTGATTTCCTAGGTAATTTCATCCAGTTGGTTGACTGAAAGTACCACTTTCATGTTCAGGACTCACAAAAGCTTGTATCTCCAGCCATAAACTTTCCCCTGAAACCTAAACTCCAGAATCAAATTGCCAACTCAACAACTCCACTTAGGTATGTAATAGACATCCCAAACTTAGTATGTCCAAACCAAACTCCTCATTTTCTTCCCCAAACTTAATCTTTCCACAACCTTCCCAATCTCAGTATGTAGCCTCTTCACTTGTCTAGTTTTTCTGGCCCAACGCCTCTTTTTCTCACTGCACACTTCCAATCCATCAGCCTATCTCTTGGCCCTACCTTAAACTGTATTCAGCACCTGGTCATTACTGCTATCACCCTATCCTTATCTGTTATCACCTCTCTCCTTGACAATTGCAATAAAGGAATATCCCAGCCACCTTGCTCCTCCATAGTCTCTTCCCACAGCATCCAGGAGATCACTTCTCTGGTCAAAATTTTCCCACCTTTTCCCTGGTCATGGAGAATAAAATTATGAAGTCTTCTCATGATCTCCCCATAAGGGTTTATGTGACATACTTTTATTATCTCTCTGACCTCACAAACCTTTAGCTCTGTGACCACTCTTCTCCACAGCTTTCATGTTGGCCCTCAAACACAACATGTGCTTCTGCCTCAGGGCTCTTGCACTGGCTAGCCCTCTTTAGGGAACACTCACTTTCCAGGTACTTATAGCTCATCAGTTTAACTTCATTCAGTTCTTTGTTTAAAAGTCACCTTACCACAAACTGTCTGTCTCCTTGATCCTCAATTTGAAACAGAACATTATCCCAACCTCCATAACCTTGTTTTCTTATCCAGTTTTTTCTTCATAGAATATATCACCATTTAACATTTACATATATATTTTGCTAATTTGTTTTCTATCTTTCCTCACTTGGAACTAAGCATGTAAGAGTAGCTATATTCCCAACATCTGGAACACATAGTATAGGGCTCAATAAATATTTGTTAAATGAATGAATACAAAATGTCAGTGATAGAAGAATTAAATAAGATACTGTATACAAAGGGTTTGGTTCATGCCTGAAACTTACTAGATACTCAGTAACTGGTCATTTCCTCTCTACTTCTAGCTTTGTCTCTCCCCACAAACATTTATTGAGATGCTTCTCTTAAGCCACTCACACTGCTAGAGGATGGTGATAGAAAAAGTCTGTACTATAAGCAACTCATGTTCTAGTTGCTATATGCTACTGCGAAGCAGAGCTATAAAGAAATAACCACCAGACAATGTAATAAGAGTTGCAAAAGTGACAGTATACTATGAGAACACAGATAAGGGATAGTTAGGAGGAGTTCAAAGAACAGTGACTGTTTAAGCTGAACCCTGAGGGATAAAGAAGGACTTTTGTGCAACAGGGGAAGGATATTCCATTTCATCAATCTTTGGTGGGGGGGGGCACAGAGACATGAAAATGCCCCCCTCCTAAAGCACAGAGCTTCTTAGTTCCTTAGTTTAAGGGAAAGAATAACAAAGGGAAATGAAGAGAAAAAGTAGAAATTAAAACACAATTGTTCCTGTCTTCTCACCTTGGTATACAATGCCATATTTCTCAGAGTTCGTATGCCTTCTAAATTTCTTTTGGCTCTAACAACATATCAGGAAGTAGTGATTCCCTATCATACAGCCAAAGAAGCTAAGGACGAAAGAAGATAAATGATCCGTCCAAGGCCATACAGAGCATCAGTGGAGGCTTTAGGGTTAGAACGTGACTCCTGTCCAGTTGACAGTTTGTGCAATGTGAACGGAAAGGCAAATGATGGGTCTTTTCCAGCTAGTTAAAAACATTTCCAGAACTGCTTTCTAGATCAAAGCATTTCATTTTTTTTTTTCTTTCCTAATTGGCCATATCCACCTGCCATTTATTGAGGACCTATTCTGCTACACGGTGTATAGAGTTCACCACATCTATGATTTTACCAGTTTTTACAACAACCTCATGGTAGGTCAGGTTATTATTTTATAAATGAGGAAACTATTGCCCAATTTGTCCAAACATATTCAGTCAATAAGAGTAATACCGGGTTTTAGAATCGGACATCTGTGATGCTAGTGCCCATGTGCTTTTAGCTCTGCTATATTTCTAAAGTGAAATCTAACCAAATGTGCAAGTCTGTCTTCTATTTGTGCTTCCTCTGAGTTATCTATATGTCAGGACATGTTATGCAAAATTGTTTACTCACTGGAAATTTCATCTTCCTTTGTAATTTTATATTTATACATTTCTCTAGCCAAGTTATACCACATGTACTCCTGTACTATTTTTCTGCTTTTGCTGTCATATAAGTGTGGTCATATGAATCACACTCATGTATCCAATTATAACACTGTGAGACAGGAAAAAATGACCACCAATTGTAAAGTTGGCCTAGACAACATGGTTACTCTTCTTAAAACCATAAACAAAATCAGAAAGAAAAAACTTTCAAGCATTTTGCTGACAGCCCTAAACCCTAAAACCTAGTAATCAAAGAAGAACATGAAACATTTTCTTAATCTATACACATCCTTTCTTAGATGAAGAAAATATTAAAATCCTATTAACCATGGATTTGCCTCTGAACAGATCCATTTCTTGGGATGAAGCCCGGTTATGTCTCTGCTCTTCAAGTCTTTTTTGTCCTTAACTGTGGAGATGGAAGTGGGAAGATAATTTGTTTTTCTCCTGCCCACAAAGATACTACTGCTGGTCAATAGATTTGTTGATAATATCCTCAGAAACCAATCAAATGCACTGTCCTGTGAAGGAAATATGCCATACAGAGGCAGGCTTCATCTTTTGATCCCTTGCTATCAGAGAACAGAAAATCAGCGCACTTCCGTCTTATTCCAACTTGCCCTCTCTCTAGTTTCTGACCTTTGTTATATTATTTTTATAATGTAAAGATTTGTAACAGCTTATTTTTACTATAACCATATTTTTATAATTATTTAGCCCTAATTCTAGATTAAAATTTGTTTACTACATACCACAATTATTTTTTTAACCATAGACTCTATTTCCAAGTTTTAAATTTTGCTTCATATCCTAGTCTGGTTTCATTTTTAAGAAGCTGTTCTTTTTCTGAAGAACAAATTATGGGTGCTTTAGTCCATGGGTTTTTGCATGTTTGAGGATGCCTGGTGCATTTGTATTTGAAAAACAAGTTACCTGGGCATAAAATTCCTTGGTCATACTTCCCTTCAGTTTTATAAAGACTGCTCCATTATTTTCTGGTAGTAAGAATTGCTGCTATGGACAAGTTTGATGAAGACCCAATTTTCCCCTTTAACGCTACACTTTTTTTCCTGCTTGGATGCTTGTACTATTTATCCTTAAAGTTAAGGAATTTCACCAGAATGTGTCACAGTAATTTTTTGTATTAATTTTTCTTGGCACCAGGCATACTTTTTCTGTCTACATATCTTTATTTGAAGGAAATTCCTTCTGGTAGATTTTTGAATACTTTTCCTTCTTTTTTTCCCCCTGTGTTCCTTAGGAACATGAAATATTCTATATAATTTACACATAATTGTCTTCTCTATAAATTATACTTTTGTGATTTTCCTTCATTTGCTCTGTATATCTCTCTACAGGATGTCTTATACTCTCAATTTCACTTCAAATTGTACTTATTCTACTTTTATTTCATTGATGTCACTATATGTAATATTTTCTTTTCCAACTTGCTCTATGAATTTGCTTATCATGTTCCATTGTTTTGTAATCTCTTATTATCTCTTATTGAGCCTGTTTAAGTTTTAAATTTCTTTGAAAGTCTAACCGTGTTTGAATTATTTTTTATCTTTTTCTTTAAATTTATCTTTACCTTCTTTTTAATCTTCCCTTCCTTTCTCCCCATCCCCACTCTGCTTTCTCTCTGGCCTCTGTTTTATGTTGGTTCTTTTCTGATGATTAGATCTCTCTGGTTGGGGCCCAGTATCCTTATAGAACAGAATGGGAAGAGATGGGGATGAATTTAGGAAGCCCATAGTTTCAGTTCAGTTGGTTCTACTGGAACTCCTCTCCAGATCTCATCTTCCCTTTAATCAGTCTTAGCCATCAAGAAGTTGAACTGGCTCATGAGAAAGCCCCACCCCTTACCTCTTGATCTCTATCACTCCAATGGAGAGGATGTAGAAAAAAATGGGAGATCACCTCGACTTTGCCTACAACTCTGCCTCCCTACTCTCTTGTGCCAAGCATGATCTCTATGGGAACATTACCCACTTCTCCTGGGTTGGCACATGCCTGTGTGAATGTGACTACTCTTAAGTGAAGGAACACTGACCAGGCTCCTTGAAACTTGTAGGGAAATCTGTTCTAGATCTAAGCATTTCACGGCTTTCATTGGATGTCAATGACTTCCCTCATCGCAGTTTGACTTGTAAGCTGGACTTGCCACTTTTTTCATGAAATAAGGACTGACAAATTAGGTCAGTTTGGGCTTTCAGACTGTGATATTTGGCAGAATTTTTTTCTCAAAAATGAATGAAATGAGCTGTCACATCAAGCAAAATAACTGACAATATTTGTTGACAACAATAAAATTTAAGCTTTCAAGAGAAAATTAGAACTTTTGAAATCTTGTACCCACCACTGTGAACTTGACAGCTTCTCAATACATAAATACTTTTCTGATGAGACTGGTGGTGATTTTAATAAACACAATTTTTTGATATTGCATAATAAATTGTGTCAACACTTGTTAAGATTTACATAACTGAATAAACCAATATTTTCCAAATGACCAATCAAGTATGCTACAAAATCATGCATGGGGAAAATCTCCATTCAAAGTGCAAGGAAAATCAATGGATTTTAATGTAATAGAGTATTAATTGGTTCATTGATATAGTTTCATATTCTATATTGCAGTTAATCTTTAAGAAACTGCTACTTATTGAGTTTTGGTGTAATATCAAAGAAGAATATCTAGACTTATCTGGAAATGCTTTTCAAGTAATTTCCCTTTTGCAAGTGCAATCAGTTTGAGGCCAGATTTTCCTCCAATATTTTAACCAAAATGATATATAGCAATAGATAGAGTATCCAGCTATTTTCTTTCAAGTGAGACATCAAAGAGATTTGTAAAACTGAAGCAGTGCCACGCTTTTCATTAACTTCTCTTCTTTAGGAAAACACAGCTATGTTTATTAAAATATGTTACTTAGGTTAGCATGAAATGGAGCTATTGTTATGTTTAAATAAGTTAATAATGGTTTAAAAAATTTTAATTCCTAATACAATAAATATTATAAATATAACTCATATAAATTAAAGATCCTTGAAGTCCTTAGTAATTCTTAAGAAAGTAAAATGCTTAGACTAGTAAGTTGGAGAATTTCTGAGTTAGGTGTACAATGCAATAAAGCAGTAAGTGGTGCCCGAGCACAAAATTGAGAAACCTTATAGGTTGGGCTGGCTTTGTTCCAGAATGGCACATAGCCCACAAGTTGCTAAGACTCAAATGGGAGAAGCAGAGGAGTAGTAGTAGGAATAGTCAGGGTAAGTTTGGAGGACGGTGAGTAGAGCAGTGAGAGTCTCTTTCATACTTCAACTCTCTCCTTCCACCTCACCTCTCTGACCCTTCTTCTGTTACCACATTTCTTCTCTTTCTCACTTTCTCTCTGATCACAGCTAGAAAAGGTTATCTGCTTTTAAGGATTCCTATAATTATATTGGGTCCACCTGGATATCCACACTAATCTCCCATCTCAAGGTTCTTCACCTCAATCACAACCACAAAGGCCCTTGTGCCATGTAAAGCAACAACTTCACAGGTTCTGGGGAGTAGAACAGGACCATTTTTTTAGGGACCATTACTCTGCCTACCTGTGATGATCTGTTGGGGCTGCTGTCACAAAATAGCATAGATGAGTGGTTCATAAACAACAGAAATTCGTTTCTCACAGTTCTGGAGGCTGTCCAAGGTCAGAGTGCTGGCACGATGGTGTTTCATTGAGGATCCACTTCCTGGTTCTCGGCCGGTGCTTTCTCATTCTGTTTTCACCTGGTGGAGGGACAAGGGAGTTCTCTCAGGCCTCTTCTATAAGGGCACTAATCCTACCTATGAGGATTCTTCTCTAATCACTTCACAGAAGCCCACCTCCTAATACCATCACATTGGGGGTTAGGATTCACATGAATTTGGAGGGGCGCAGGTAACACAAATATTCAGACAATAGCACCACCACACTATGGGATATTTTAAAGCAAGGAAGTAGTATAATGACAGTGGTATTGAAGGGAAAAACTTTCCCAGTAATTACCCAGTATGGAACTGATCTGGTGCCAAGTTTGGGGCAGAGCTCTGCCTCTGTAGAAAACAACTTCCATGTGTTTTTAGTACAATACAGATGAGGCATCCAGGAGGACATCTGCTGATATTCTGGCAGGCAGATCACTTTCCCATTGCCTGTCCTACCCAGATTTGTCATTAAGGTCACCAAAGGGACAAATTTCCATGGCTTCTAGAAGCATCATCTTCTCTGCAATTCTTATTTCTGAAGTTTTCCATGCAAAGAAAGGACACAAGTTGCCATTCTGGATCTTAGAAACTAACTTGTCAGCAGAATAGGAAATTTTTCCCTCTCAGGAATTGCAATCTTAACGGTGACATTTTACACAAAGCGTTTCATTAAATAGTGTGGTGAGGTTACCAAACCTTGAAGTCAAAGGCAATGTCTGAATGAGTGTTGGGTTACCACCAGTACTCTGAAGAAAGAACAATAAGCTTAAATGCTTTTGAGTAATAATTTATCAGGAAGACTGAATTATGAAAGAATGCTTGAATTAGACAAAAGAAACCCACAAGATGGATGTAGCTCAAATATTTTCCAACATAAGCTTCCTCTTGAAAGTAATTTAAATGTTTGTCTGCCTTCTCATTGCATTTATGTGTGATAGGTTGAATAATTAACTAAGGAGGACAGAAAGGGAATCCCTGTGGTATAAATTCCAGGAACAACTGCAGACTCATCCAAAGGTCACTTATAAATCAGAACAAGCCCAAATTCATAAGCTAGTCTCAAACAGAATCCTATAAAAACAAGACAAAATGACAAAAGCCATTATTTCCATCCCCTCAAAATATTTATAAAAAACAGGATGCTCTTTCTTCAGTCAGGCAAATAACTTACCAAGGGCATTCTTAACTATTGATGCTAAATATTACAGCATAAGAATGAACTTTGGCATTTTTAAACTTGCATTGTGCAAAGTAGATTATCTGTTCAATTCTCTTGGGTGTGTACAGTTTACTGTTTGCCTACACATGTTTTCTTGGGGAAAAGAGGTCATAAAGTCAGGTCTGTTCTTGAGCAGAACAGGCAATATTTGCTGTAACACTTTCTCACTTCTCTTTTGCAAGACATTCTCTGGGATAAGTTATCACAGCCCCTTTCCCAGCAACATACCCCCAAGCAGCCAGGGACATGGTTACCTAGAGGTCTCTGCATTCCTATTCTTATTCCATTGACAATTCTGAGTTGTATCACCTCCTTTTGGACCCAGCTAATTGGGGTTATCCAGTTCATTGTAGACAGATGTAACCTAATGGAGTAGATTCTCTTCCAGGCAATGTAACATGTATAACCTAGCTGACACTCCCACACTTACCTTGTTGTTGTTGTTTCTTTAAGTTCATGATTTGGGTAGGTTTTTTCAATGGCAGAATAAAAGATGAGGTAGGCAGTAACACTCAAAAAGGGAGGGCCAGTGAAAAGGCTGAATCTGGGGACCCTGGGCATCTAGTTAACAGAATGCATGTACTGAGGTTCCAGAAAGTATGAGAAGTGTGGGGAAGGTTTCTAAAAGTAAAATGTTAATATATTGAAGAAAAATTATGTCCACATAATAGATTTTCCTTTGCTTCTGGCCCATGATCTGTGTGATCGGTTTTAGTGTCCATCAGTTGTACTTGAGAAGGCAGTTAGGGTCAGCCTTATGTCTAAATAGTTTGTCCCATACCATGGGACTCACTAGCACTTGGTGATTTAACATGGGATTTCAAGAGGTAGAAACAATGAGCCTTGGAAGAGGAGTTTGTAGTGTTCCATATCCAGATCGACCAAGGGAAACCTCCTTTTATAATCTTAAGAATACTCTGCTAAACCTCGGAATCCATCAATGACCGATCAATGCCTCAAGTACTAACTTTGTATAATAAACTGGACACTGGGTTTGTTCCTCCATTGTTTCACACAGACCCTCATTCTTTGCAGGTATCCCTCTTAATACTAATTTATTTGACTCTTCACATAGTCTCTTAAATGACTTAGAATGTGACTTTTATATAGGGTCAAAATCTGGGCATTACCAAATTATTTCATGTGGATTTGTGGTTTGGGGAGAACAGAACTGAACTAGGAGTCAGAAGACTTAGATTCTAGCCTATCTTAATTGAGATAATGTTATCCTCTGTACCCATTCCTAATCTACAAAGGCTTGAATACAATAGAATCTTACTTCTCATTGAGGAAAATCTGAATGTGCTTCCTTGATTGGTGTGCTGCTCTCTTCCAAGTGGTGATACAAGGACCTAGGATCCTGGTATCCTGTGGCTCTGCCATCTTTAAGATGTGGATTCCAAGATTGCTAGGTTCATCAGTATCAAGCTAAAAGGAAAGAGCAAAAAAGAATTTTTTAACTTCTTATTTAATTTTTAATTATTTTTTTAAAAGACTATTTATTTGACAGGGAGAAATGGAACATAAGCAGGAGGAGTAGGAGAAGCAGAATTCCTGCTCAGCAGGGAGCCCGATGCTGGGCTCAATCCCAGGACCCAAAGGCAGATGCTTAATGACTGAGCCACCTGGGTGTCCCTCTTATTTAATTTTTTAAAGATTTATTTATTTAAGAGAAAGAGTGTGTGAGCAAGCACTGGGGAGAGGGGTAGAGGAAGAGGAGAGAGAGAACCTCTGGTAGACTCCCTGCAGAGTACAGACTCCCTGGTGCAGAGCTTGATTTCATACCCTAAGATCATGACCTGAGCTAAAATCAAGAGTTGGCCACTTAACTGACTGAGCCACACAGGCACCCCAATTTTTTGCTTTTTAAAGTTAGTTTTTATTGGCCAGATCTGAAAGGGATGCATAGAAGTTTGGCTCACCATTCCTTTGACTAGAACTCAAAACTCCGGCTACAGCTAACTATATGGGAGCCTGAGAAATTTAATTGAACACTGTATCAGGGGAGAAAAAGAAATAGGTTGGGTGACCAGCTAGACAGTCCTTGCCATAATCTTAGTTCTGCCACTATTTATTTGATCTCCCCCTTTTGATTAATTTTAGTAATAAGGATCATTTTTCACCCATTTTTACATCTCCCAGAATATTTATAGAAGTACCTTATATATAGTCCATGCTCACTACTGTATGTTTGCCTAACAGACAATAAATGAATAAATAGTGCTGAATATTCATAATTCTGTCTTTCGAACGTTGGGTGTTGTTCTAGAGAACTGAGAAATGCTTTTCTTCAAGAAGTCACAATATATCTCAGGATCACTTTGACCATGGAGGAGACTAATAAGGCAGCCAGGACAAGCCATCTCAAGAGGAGAAACTGATGTCAAGAGCTGAAAATCAGGAGAAAGTCTGATAAAAGAACCAGTCAGGGGCACCTGGGTGGCTCAGTGGGTTAAAGCCTCTGCCTTGGGCTCAGGTCATGATCTCAGGGTCCTGGGATCGAGCCCCACATCCGGCTTCTCTGCTCAGCAGGGAGCCTGCTTCCCTTTCTCTCTGCCTACCTCTCTGTCCACTTGTGATCTCTGTCAAATGTATAAATAAAATCTTTAAAAAAAAAAAAAAAAAGAACCGGTCAACTAATTATAACAGGAGGGTAGACTCTCCAGTACTCTGCTTATGCTGTCCAGGTGGCGTGGAAGAAAAGCCACTACTCTGGATGAGTTGGAGGGTCTCTGATTAGGCCTGGAGTTTCATCAACTAAGAAGGGTATGCATGATCATCGTGAAAAACTATAGAGACCCTTAAGGATGTCACAGCTTACAGAAGAACTTGCAGCAAACTTCCTGGGAATAATGAACTAATGATAGGACCCAGAACAAGAGGTCTCTCTTTAAAAATTATGGGTGATGTGGGGATGTTGTGGGAGGCTGTGCTGGAATTATGCTGTGGTCTACACCTAATACCTCTGCTTTGTGGGTAGTTTATAGCCAGCATGCCTAGCAGAGAATATTACTTCAGGGGTCAAAAGAGCTGGGTTGTATTTCCATGCCAGTGAATAACTAACAATGTGACTTTGGGCAAGTCAGTCTATCTCACTCAACCCCATTTGCATCATCTTTATAAGGAAGAGTTGGATTACATGGTGACAATCAATACAAGGTCACATCTTACCCCAGTGTCCATGGCAGACATTGAAAATCAAACATAACTCTTTTTCTGAACCCATATATGATCTCAGGATCCTTAGCAACATCCCATCTAGGACATCCCTATCACTTAACTAGAAGCGACACATGTATGTTAATTAGATCTTTTATTTTCTGTGTTCTGATACTTTGATGTTTGGGACCTGCTGGCCCTGGAGGGACCGCCCCTCTCAAGGTTAGTCAGTTCCTAGAAACAGGAAACAACTTGTCCAGGAGCACCCTTTTCAAATGCAAACCGACCAATATAAAGCCTACACCAAAATCACCTCTTTCATCAGGCAGTCACACTGAGCCACTCTCCACCTGTCCTAATCACCCTAGGACCAGGTACCAGACAACTAAGAATAGTGGTTAAATCCCTAGACTCTGCTGAAATTACTCAAACTAGTCAATCCTAAACCTGCTTACCCTGCCTTGCTGTTTCTTCCTGCAGTTCTTATCCACACTTCTCCCCTCTCTCTCCTGCCCAACCTCAGTGCTTCCTCTGGGAAAAGTTATCACAGCCTTTTTCCCAGCAGAGGGATAAAGCCCTCTCCCCCATGGCATCACATATCCCTTCTCTTGGGATCTAGGAATATTAAAAACTACCCTTTTAGTGGCAGCTGTCTCCAGATCTGTTGGCCCTACCATATCTAAATAACAATAAGCCTATTTTAAAACAACATAGGATGGAAACTACCTACATAAAGCGATGATCTCAGGAGTCCTTTACAGCTCAAGCAATTTTTCATCCTCTTATACAGGAGAGTACTGTACTCTCTCTAAAATAGATACTTTAGCTATAATAAGGTCTTAATCTTCTGAAGTTACCCAGTCTTTAACATCAAGGATTTTTCTGAATCAGGAGTTACACAATGAGAAATTTCACAGAAGGTTTTGTGTAAAGGTCATTGTTAAATGGTGGCAGTGGAAAATCCTGGTCCTGTTTTGGGAAACCTTTCATTTTTCTCTATTACAGCCAAAGGATAAAAATCATTTTAGTGTGCTTTCTTGGGCTTATGTTAATTTTTCTGCTTTCCTTAGCTCTTCTCTCTTCTTTCTTTTTGATTCAGAGTAGCAAAGATTCCCGCCTGATAATGTGATTGTGTGAGTTTGGAATATATGCTGGGAAGAGTGGGAAAATATTAGGGCAAAATTATCCCTATAAAAAGCATATTAGTATAGTGTTTTGCATGTAATGTATGCTCTGTAAATATTTTTAAATTAATAAGAAATACATATTTTTGCTCTTATACTACATGGTATTTGGATTAGGCTTTTCTCCTCACACCCCTCCAAAATTTGTACATTGAAGTCCTAACCCTGGTACCTCAGAATATGACCTTATTTGGAGACAGAGTTTTTACAGAGGTAACCAAGTTAAAAAGAGGTAATTAGGGTGGATCCTAATCCAGTATGACTGGTGTTCTTAAAAAAGAGGAAATTTGGAGACAGATACTCGTATAGGGAGAATGCTATAAGAATAACAAGGCAGAGACGCAGGTGACGCTTCTACAAGTAAGGTGATGTCAAAAATTACCAGCAAACCACCAGAACATGGGGAGAAGCCTGGAACAGTCAAACAACTCTCAGAAGGAACCAACTCTACCAATGTCTTGATCTCAGACTTCTGTGAGACAATAAAATTGTTCTGCTTAAGAAAAAAGATGGCACATGGTATATAAGACAAAAACACAAGAAATATATCCTACTATAAGAATAACTAGCTTGGAGGCACCTGGTTAAGCCTCTGCCTTCGGCTCAGGTCATGATCTCAGGGTCCTGGGATGGAGCCCTGCATCGGGCTCTCTGCTCGGTGGGGAGCCTGCTTCCTCCTGCCTCTCTGCCTACTTGTGATCTCTGTCAAATAAAAAAAACAAAATCTTTAAAAAAAAAACAAAACTAGCTTGATAATGGGAATATTATTGAGTATTTACTGAATGAACTAAATTCTAATCTAATACAAATAATAATTCACTGGGTAGTCTTAACCGATTGCCTCATCCTTCTTTGCCTTTACTCTTGTTTGAGTATTCTAACTCCTCTTCAAATACTTCTCATAGAAATATCATGAGGCATCATTTGACTTTCAAAATAATTCTGGAAATTACTTTCAGTTACTATAAAAATTGCAGGGAAAGATTACGTGCAAGACAAAATTACACAAGCATTTGTGTGAGGAGATAAACAAGGAAGTGTGTTTCAGTTCAAGAATTAATACTTTGGTTCAAGTTGTAATAAAAGGGTGTCATAGCAGCTGAAATCAAGAAAACAGTTCAGAGTCTCCCCCCCTCCACCCCCCAGGAAGTTGTGTGTGTTTTACTTTTGTTACTTTGTTTGGTTCTGAAAATGCATCCATTCATGAAACCTCTGGGTATTTGGACAAAATACCCAGAGGATTTACAATCCTAAGTACAGTTGGCTAGACTTTGAAGATGAGGAAATGGCTCACCTTTCTTCTCCACCTGAAGTTGCCAAGTAAAGCCTCCCAAATTCTCAAGAGAAAGAATAGGCCTCTGACTCATATTCTATTTGCTTTTAAGTCTTGCTCAAAGTATTTTTTCAAATGGAAAAAGAGTGAAAGAAACATTAAAACTCAAGGAAATAATTTTGTGGGAAAGGAACACACAGCTCTAGAATCTCCTGGCTACAACTGTATATAAAAAAAAAAAAAACAAAAAACAAAAAACCCACCCTAACTTATTCAATGCCCTAATTTTAAGATGAAGGTAAGGTGTTAAAGAATAGTGGGACTGAGATGCTCCTTCAGAGAGATAGCTTTTTCTCTCTGTCTCAAAGACATGTGGAAGATTGTAAAACCTTCCCCTAGAACTACTTTGAAGGTTGGAGAACCTGCCACCTTTGAATACTTCAAATCTCTATCAATGGAAATTTAATACCCCCAGCCCCCAAATGCTAGCTTTATAGAAGATAAAAATGTTCACAGAACCTTTTCAGAGCATATGAGTTTGACTGGTTTTGCCCTGCTTTAGATCAACACAATTCTGAAAATCTTCCTTCAGTAATAGGTTCAGATGAGTAGCATTCTCTCTTGCCACAACTAAATCTGTAGGGCCAAGAATTCTGGGACATGAAAAAAACAGATAAAAATTAAAATACTGGATATGCCATTAGCTCAACTCTCCCCCTTTCTCTCTCCCTCTCTCCCTTTCTCTCTCTCTCCCCCTTTCTCCCCCTTTCTCCCTCTCTCCCCCTTTCTCTCTTTCCTTCTCCCCCCTTTCTCTGTCTCCTCTCTCCCCCTTCTCTCTCCCTCCCCCCTCTCCCCCTCTCTCCCCTTCTCCCTCTCTCCCCTTCTCCCTGTCTCCCCTTCTCTCTCTCCCCCCTACTCTGTCTCGCTCTCTCCCCCTCCTCTGTCTCTCTCCCCCTACTGTCTCTCTCCCTCTCTCCCCCTTCTGTCTCTCTCCCTCTCTCCC
>NW_019154088.1:17735634-17742617 GCF_002288905.1 Enhydra lutris kenyoni | reverse complement strand
CTCCCCCTTTCTCTCACTCTCCCTCCTCTCTCTCCCTCTCTCCCCCTTTCTCTCCCTTCTCCTCCTCTCCCCCTCTCTCTGCTCTCCATTCTACCTTCCCTCCTCGCCTCCCCTCCCTCCCTCTCCCTCTCTCCCTTTCTTCTTCCCTCTGCCCCCTCCCTCCCCTCTAATAAATCTTTTTGTAGATAAGAAAAGGTTTTCTTTTGAGCAAGACTTAAAGGCAAACATGATAGGAGTCAGAGGCATCTTTCTCTCAAGAATTCAGAAGGTTTCATTTAGCATCCTCAGGTGGAGGTGAAAGGTAAGCATTTTTATCATTACATTCTCACATGTCTAGCCAACATGTCTAGCCAATTGAGTCCTGGCCCATTTCAGATGCCCCTGGTCTGACAGTGCAAAGGTTTTATGAATGTATTTTCAGAACCATAATTCTAGAGAAGTGCACAGACTTTATAATGTGCATAGAAATCACCAGGAGGACTTGATAAAACAGATTGCTAGGCCCTATGCCTAGTTTATAATTCAATAGGTCTGGGGTGGAACAAATTCTAGCAACTTCCCAGGTGATGCTTCTGCCAATCCCAGGGTTTCAGACTAATGCGAGCAAAGGAACTCAGCCTTAGAGGTGCTTTTATTCACCTCACCTGCTGTTATAGCTCTGATAAATCCTTTTTGCCCTGACTCAGAGAGATGGTGACCAGAATGGGCATTGTCCTCTTCTCACAGGAATCTTGTTGCTTTTATTCCTAGCTCTTCAATTATTTTAGACTTTGTTTTAGGCTTCTTATTTATCTTCACCCATAAATGACCACAAAATCCTATAGGCTCTGTATCTACAGAGGCTTTCCTCTTCCTCTCCAGCCCCCCTTTTGCCTCCTTGATTCAGGTTAACATTATCTCTCACCCAGAATTCTGTAGCAGCTTCCTATTTGGTCTCCTTTTTCACTCCACCATCAGAGAAAATTTTCTGAACGAGAAATCTGACCCTAAAACTGTGCTGCTCAGAATTGTTCCAATGTGCCCCTGGCTTTCAGGAGACTGTCAGAGGGGCACTGGTGTCTCAGGAACATTCACTGTCGCTTTCTAGGATCCTCGTCCTTCCTCTAACCTCGCCAATTCTCATAACATTCTAGACCAAACTTGGAAGAATAAGGAAGCGGCTCAATTGGTCAAGCTCCTTCTACTTAAAATTGCTACCTTTCATTTTAGTTTAATGAGCATGTATGGGTACCTGCTGTTTGTGGTGTTTTGTTCCTTTCAGTAATCCTCACAAAAAGCAGGTAGGGAAGAAAGAATGAGACACAGAGTTAAGTAGCTACCAAAGGTCATACCTGGCTAGTCAGATGACAAATTTGGAAGAGAAAACAGGTCTGTTTGTCCAGTAAACCTTAGAAAAGTCTTCATTTGTTTTTCAAATATATGATTTAGGGCAAAGAGGTTAAATGAATAAGCCCTAACTTCAGGCACTCCTAATTAGAAACCTGGTTCAGCCATGAGACAACACGTGAGTAAGTTTCTTACCATTTTCAGACTTCATTTCCTTATCTTAAATTAAGCTTAGTTGGCTTTTATTCTTCCTCTAAGAATCTCCCTCTGGTAGCAACCTTCTAAGATGACCCCTGTGATCACTGCTTCCTGGTATCCATGCCTTTACCAAACCTCCTTCCTCAGAGTGTGGACAGGACCTGCATCTAGCTTTTAATAGGAGATGGCAACGATCACATGATCTCTCTCTGGTGATCATGTTGTGTTATGAAAGGATTTTGCAGGTGAAAGTAAGGTTCCTAATCAGTTTGACTTTGAGTTAATCAAAAGGATATTATCCTGGATGGGCATACCATAATCCTATAAAAGAGGGCTTATTCTTTTCCTAAGCTTACAGTCACCAGACAGCAGAGGTTCTCTTTTTCCTTTTGGCCCGAAGAAGCAAGTTGTCTTGAGCTCCACAGATATAAGGAAATAAATTCTTCCAACAACCACATGAATTTGAAAGAGGACCTCTAAGTTTCAGATAAGACTGCAGCCCCCTTGAATGCTGTCTTGTGAGACCTTAAGCAGAGAAGCTAGCTAAGCTTCTGACCCATGCAAACTGCAATAATAAATGCATGTTGTTTCAAGCTGTTAAATTTGCATTAATTTGTTACACAGCAATAATTAACCAATATATCCCCCCCCTTGTTTTTAAAAGATTTAATTTATTTATCTGTAGGAACACAAGCAGGGGGAGTGGGAGAGGGAGAAACAGGCTTCCTGCCAAACAGGGAGCCCGATGCCGCGCTCGATCCCAGGACCCTGGAATCACGACCTGAGCCGAAGGCAGATGCTTAACGACTGAGCCACCCAGGCACCCAATATATCCCCTTTTATCTGTAATTTCACCACCAACTCACCTTATTAAAAAAGGGGAGGAGCGCCTGAGTGGCTCAGTTGGTTAAGCGTCTGCCTTTGGTTCAGGGCATGATCTCGGGGTCTTGGGATCGAGTCCCACATGAGGCTCCCTGCTCCAGGGGAGTTTGCTTCACCCTCTCCCTCTGCCCCACCCCCCTGCTTGTGCTCTTGCTTATGTGTTCTCTCTCACACGAATAAATAAAAAAAATTAAAAACGAGGGAAGGTAAGGTGTAAGGACAAAAGAGCAAACTCCATAGACAAGGCGGAGCTGGTTTCGGTGCAACCACGTCTTCACCCACCCCTAATCTTAGATAGGCAGAATGGCTGTCATCTGTGCTGCTTTGAGAAGCCAGACAGGGTACCCAGCAGGGGTGCGGCCTACCAGAGGGCAGAGGAGTAGGAGACTGGACTAGAGGACATTCTTCGTCTTCTACTTCTTCCAGGATTCGGCATTTCTCTGGAACTGCAGAAGGGAAGCACAGCACCAGGTGAAGAGGGCAGAACTGGCTCTGCTTCCCGGCTCTGGGCAGCCAGGAGAGGGGGGGCAGCTGCAATCACTCAAGTACTCAGGGCTCCTGAGTACCTAGGGGGACTAGCACTCTGGGCTGGGCTCTGTGGGGCTTAGAGACACAAAGAGTGCCATGGTACGCTCGCTCTTGCCCTTGAAGACTTGCTAAGAACTAGTGGGGAAAACAGTGTTAACTTATGGGAAAAGTTAAGTAACAAAGAATGCCCTATTGAGTGATTAGCACAGGCAGTAATTGCATGGTGCAGAGAAATTGAGCTGTGTTTGAAGACACAACACCCCCAGTCATAGTTTGATTCTGCCACTAATTGTCTCAGGACTATAGGCCTTCATAGCACCTCTTTGGATTTTGGTTTCCTCAACTCTAACATGAGGGGCAGTAGTTTCTCATTTCTTCAGAAGTATACTGCCTTTCTTCAGTGAAATACAGAAAACACGAAAAGGAGAGCTGTTGTGGTTAAAGCAGAGGACCCAGCATAAAAACAAACAAACAAACAACACTGCAGGGGTGAGCCCCTTCTACCTCAGATATCCTGTGGTGCTATAGTTCCCTGGCAGAGAATGCAGGGATATGGATCAGGAGGACGCAAGCCGGTTTAAGCACCTTGCTGTTTTAATAGGAACCTCACAAGCAGGGTAGGGTTGGTGGGGAGAGGACGTGAGTCCTCTACACACCTGCAAGGCCTCTGAATCACGCAGTGAGAACAAACACATGTGTCTCACTTCTAGCCATTCTTCCACTTAGAGCTGGTCGGCTAGAACTTTTTCTGATGCTCCAAAGACTGCTCTATTCTGAATCCCAGGTAGAAAGGTTGAACTCTGTGGTCTCATTCTCATTACATGAACAGTTCCAGGAAAGTTCCTGAATCAGTTACAATGCCAATAACCTGACCCCAGACGGTGCAGGTAGGTTCTTCTGGCCATGGCAATAATTAGACTGAATTGTGTCAGTGTCTTGGGTTGGATCCTGTGGGAAACAAACTCTGAAATGGAGATCTGAACGCAGGAAGTTAAGTGGGAGGCACACTTAGGTACACACTCTCTGTGAGGGAGTGAAGAAGGCAAGGTTTGGTGGATCAGTTGCAAGAAGGGCTGCAGCTGGTCGCACAAGGTGCTCTGAAGCTGGGAAAACCTTTCAGAGTTATTTCAAACGGAAGTACAGACACCATGCCTTTTATCTCCATACCTACGAGTCACAGATGTGGGCTGTCTCTAGGTAGGGAATGTCTTTGGGTGAGACAGCTCCTTTTCACTAAGGGCAAGACCCAGAAAGGAACCTGGCTGTGAGCCATCACAGGCAACATTCCCAGCCCTGGGAGAATGAGTATGCAGCAGGCACTGGTTTCCACACCACAGCATTCACTACCCTCAGAGATGTTCTGGTCGACCCAACAGCAACCAGCCATCATTGAGACCTAACTCCCACTGAGATTTCTCTGCAGCACAGATCATGGCTCTTGAGAGACTATTTTGTTATTTTCCATGGGAAAAAATTTAAAGTTTTTCTGAGATTACTTAGGAGTGTTTCTATTTATTTATTTATTTAATATGTATAAATATAAATTTTTTTTATTACCCACTGGACCAGATGGACCTTATAGATATATACAGAACATTCCACCCAAAAACAATAGAATATTCTTTCTTTTTGAGCACACACGTGTTTCTATATTTTAAGGTGTTCTTGTAGGTAGACTTCTAGGCAAATAGCTTCTATAAGGGTGAAATAAATGCATTGCACATATTCCTGGTGTATTTGATCTCTAGGATTTCTTATAGCTGGCTATGTTCCTGGCCCTTGCTTTGCTGGATGGGTTTCATAGCAGAGACATTTGAAGTCCACAAAGCCTAGTTCTTGGCACTCTGAGGGCAGATTAGAACAACTCAAAGGGAGGACTTCAGATTCTTCCAAGTGTGGCAGCTCATGCTCTTGTGAGGTGGTTATATGTCTCTGCAAATCCAGTGGTGTGCTGTCATTGGGCAGTGTTGGTCAAATACAAGACCAACATCGGGGGATAGGGAATAATGGGGTACATGGTGCCACATTCAACAGGGTGGTCCAGAAGGGCCTCTGAGATGAAGAAAGTGATATTTGAGTTTAGACCTGAATAAACCAAAGGAGTGAGTATTATAGATTCCTGAAAGTAGAAAGTTCCAGAGAAAGGAAAGAAAATGTGCAAATGTCCTGAGACTGGAGAGTGTTCAAGTTACAGTAAGATGGTCCATGCCTCTGGGGCACAGTAGGTAAAGAAGGAGAGTCAGAGGGTTGGTGGGAGCTAGAACGCATGGGTCCAGGAAAGCAGACCATGGAAAGGATTTGGAATTATTACTATTCTTTTGTGACATGGGAAACCATTAGACAGTTCTAAGCAAGGAGTGATAGGACCTGACATTTTGTTTTAAAAGGCACACTCAGAGAGCAGACAGCAGGAGGGAAGGGTATGCGAAGCACAAGTGGGAAGCTAGGATGTGGTCAATAGGATGTAAGAAGGTGGTGGAGACCAGGTATCTATGGAGGTGGTGAGAACTGGTTGCATCCTGGAAAAACCTTGGAAGTAGAACTGGCTGATGATTTGGCTATAAGTATGAAAGGGGAATCAAGGATGGCTCCAGCTCCAAATGTTGTTTCAATGTACAGTCTCCCATTCCACTCCCCCAACTCCACTTTGTTTTACTACGCTTTTCTAACCCTAAGGACTCTCACATTTACTTATCCAAGGGCTGCAGTGTGACCACTGTCTCCCTCCCAGGCCAGCCCTCTGATGAACTTCTAAATGCCCTTTTATATTCCCAGCTTTTGTACATGGTGTTCCTGTCTATGAATTCCCTACCTAGTCACAGATCAACTAGTTTGCAAAAGTAACTGAAGACAAAGATGTTAATCCAGAAGAGACTCTGAATTGCTAAGGAGATGTTGAAAAAGAAAAGCAAAACTGGGGGCATGACGTTGCCCGATTTCAAGCTTTACTACAAAGCTGTGATTACCAAGACAGATTGATACTGACACAAAAACAGACACATAGACCAGTGGAACAGAGTAGAGAGCCCAGATACAGACCCACAACTCTATGGTCAAATAATCTTTGACAAAGCAGGAAAAAATATACAGTGGAAAAAAGACAGTCTCTTCAATAAATGGTGCTGGGTAAATTGGACAGCTATGTGTAGAAGAATGAAACTCGACCATTCTCTCACACCATACACAAAGATAAACTTAAAATGGATGAAAGACCTCAATGTGAGGCAGGAATCTATCAAAATCCTAGAGGAGAACATAGGCAGTAACCTCTTCGACATCATCCACAGCAACTTCTTTCAAGACATGTCTCCAAAGGCAAAGGAAACAAAACCAAAAATGAACTTTTGGGACTTCATCAAGATCAAAATCTTCCTCACAGCAAAGGAAACAGTCAACAAAACAAATTGGCAATCCACGGAATGGGAGAAGATAATCACAAATGACACTACAGACAAAGGGCTGATATCCGGGATCTTTAAAGAACTCCTCAAACTCAACACACACAAAAAAGATAATCATATAAAAAAATGGGCAGAAGACATGAGCAGACACTTGTCCAAAGAAGACATACAAATGGCTAACAGATACATTAGAAAAAATGTTCCTCATCTTTAGCCATCAGGGAGATTCAAATCAAAACCACAATGAGATAACACCTTATATCAGTTAGAATGGACAAAATAAACAAGGCAGTGAACAACAAGTGTTGGAGAGGATGTAGAGAAAGAGGAACCCTCTTACACTCTTAGTGGGAATGCAAGTTGGTGCAGCCACTTTGGAGAACAGTGTGGAGATGCCTTAAGAAATTAAAAATAGAGCTTCCCTATGACCCTGCAATTGCACTCCTGGGTATTTACCTCAAAGACACAGATGTAGTGAAAAGAAGGGCCACCTGTACCCCAATGTTCATAGCAGCAATGGCCAGAGTTGCCAAACTGTGGAAAGAACCAAGATGCCCTTCAATGGATGAATGGATAAAGAAGATACGGTCCACATATACAACGGAGTATTATGCCTCCATCAGAAAGGATGAATACCCAACTTTTGTG
>NW_019154088.1:17701158-17735534 GCF_002288905.1 Enhydra lutris kenyoni | reverse complement strand
ATAGCAGCAATGGCCAGAGTTGCCAAACTGTGGAAAGAACCAAGATGCCCTTCAATGGATGAATGGATAAAGAAGATACGGTCCACATATACAACGGAGTATTATGCCTCCATCAGAAAGGATGAATACCCAACTTTTGTATCAACATGGATGGGACTGGAAGAGATTATGCTGAGTGAAATAAGTCAAGCAGATAGAGTCTATTATCATATGGTTTCACTTACTTGTGGAGCATAAGGAATAACATGGAGGACTCTGGGAGATGGAGAGGAGAAGAGTTGGGGGAAATTGGAGGGGGAGATAACCCATGAGAGACTGTGGACTCTGAGAAACAAACTAAGGGTTTTGAAGGGGAGGGGGTGGGGGGTTGGGTGAGCCTGGTGGTGGGTATTAAGGAGGGCACATATTGCATGGAGAACTGGGTGTGGTACATAAACAATGAATCCTGGAACACTGAAAGAATAAAATTAAATTAAAAAAAAAAGAAAAACATTGAGTAAAGTAAAGGAATCGTGCATCTTTATTTCTGACAAGGAATAGGGAAGGTAAGAAAAAGAGTGCTAAAGAGTGGTTGTAAAACATAGATGACTTCCCAAGTCAGTCCATCTATAGTGCTATATACTGATTGGGCCAAGTGTTGTAAGTCTTATCTTGGTGTTAATCTAACTGTAAACTATGCGTTAGGTTTTGGTTATAATCCAGTTGAATATCTGGAAGGACACATGCAAATGTTTGTAGAATGTTAAATGGTTGGAAATGTTCTGAAGAAAAATATTTCTATTGTCCTAGAAGAGGGAAAGAAATCCATGTTATATTGTTGAAATAGAATGTGTGAAGTCAGTGAATTCAGAAGAACAAATCTCTGATTTCCAAAGAAATGGAAAACATAAGGATGAGAACTTTTCAGAGTAATGAATGAGGTAATCTAAGAATCTAGTAAGAGTTTATTCAAGCAGAGTTAAAATCTCAGTAAAGGCTGAAACTGCTCTTGTCCATTCCATGTTGCCTCAGCAGTAAGCCTTTCCCTCCATCCCCCTCCACTTTACAGTAAAGCATTATAAAAAAACAACCCACATACAATATAAAAAATGTATTAATTACAGGGGTACCCGTCTAGTTTGGATAACTCCACATTTAGGGAGAATTGGGGGAAGAAATTGGGAGGGGTTTGTGATATAGAAAATAAATAATGCCTTGAGGAAAATAAATTTTTATGTAAAAGAGTTTAACATCACCCTATGACGTTAAAGGGAATTTTTGTGTATGCTGTATATCTAGTTATAAATGATGTGATTGTGTGTCCACGTTATAATCACTTGTTGTTGGTATATCATCACCTTCAGAAGGCACCTTTAATTGGAAAAGATGGAAGCTCATACCAACCGCACATACTATCTTGCATTCAAAATCTCCATATATTAAATCCTAACTATTATGGTATAAATTCCTTGAATTCAGACACCATATTTTGCACAACTGCTTAATGTCGCATAAGGCTGTACACATAGTAGATGTAAAATAAAAATTTTTGAAGGATAAAGAAATAAATACGTTCAATTTTAGTACACTTAAATTCTATATGCAAAACTGAACTTAGTAATTCAAGAAATATTAAATATTATTATATTATTATTGCATTTTACAAAAAACTCTTTAAAATTATGCTGTACAACTTGAATCAAAAATACATCTTCAAGTTACCACATGAACTTAAACACATAGTTTGCTAATATTATATTAAAACCAGCTAAAACATCCATTTTCCATTTTTCCCCCCAAAACATAATATGTAGAATTTTACATTGAAAAGGAGGAAAAGACAACTGACAGGGGAAGCGAATGACTGACTTTCTTTACTAAATGTCTGGATGGGCAGAGAAAATTTGACACTCCTGGACAGGTGATGACATGTAAAATAATGTATCAAAGTGTTAAAACAAATGAGAAATGCATATGTGATTCAAATTTCTCTTAAGTACATGCACTAAAAATGTTTCATTTAAAAAAATAAAAATAAAAATGCCATTCATTCCTACCACCATCACCCAATACATTCCCATTTTTACTGCATCACCCCTGCCTTATCTCACAGTCATGAGCAATGCAGGAATTTTAGGTACTTTAGAGTCCATGGTGAGTGATGTGAGACATGGAGGCTTTTTCTAACAGGAGCTACTTTATTGATTTTATCCTCACAGCAATCTGATCAGTGTTTTTATTTCCTTATTTCAGACAGACAGACTGAGATTCCAAGGGCCTGGGCTGAGGACATGGCTGGTAAGTAACAACTGGGGTCCAACTCAAATTGCCTGACACAGGAGTCTGAACCCTTCTCTCCACCCCATGCCCTTGTGGAACACAAGGGTGTGCAATTAATTTCTAGGTAATAAGGAGACAGAGAATGGGTCTGCTCTCCAGCTGTGGCACATTCCTATTATATTCAAGGTTCAGCATAAGAGAGTACTCAAATTGCTACCTGGTAAGTAGTACTCGTGTTTTTTATTTGTTTCTAGTGTTCAAGACAGTTTTATGAATGACTCTTATTTCAGAGCTATCCTCTGCTAATTTGCTAAAACTCCAAATTGACTGCTTTATATTCTAGAAGACCCACGTGTGTTTATGAGCACAAGATCTACGTCATTTTTTTTCACGTGAGATAGTATGATAGTAGATTGGTGGTAAAGTAAAGTTAGAAGTTGAAGGTGGGAATTTTTTTTTTTTTCATAGACACCTCGAAAGGTGTTGTTTACCATTTCCTGACAAGAGCTTCGGACCTGCTCACATCTGTCTCACCACTTAAAATGTAACTGTACCATAATACATCTGTGCTGATTCTCCTTATCCTTCATGTCTGTCTACAAGTTCAGGGAAAGAATGAACCATTAATGACCAACCCTGTCAATTTGAGAGACCATGTCAACCTCTTTATTTGGGCCTGTAAACAGAAAAATCAAACCTATGGTTTCCTGCTACCCATATGGATTTCCAAACTGGCTTTCAGCCATGAACTTTATTCTTCCTGATTAGAAACAGAGTCATTGTTGGGAAGGGAGATAGGGAGAGAGGAAGGAAATAGTAATGAATCTCATCAAGGCAACTTGCAACACTGGGATTGTGTCATTCAACTAGAGTGTGTTTATATAGGTAAGCAAACTAGTTGGCATTTGTTTCTTTTCCTTGGAAAATCTTTGTGTCACAGCTATTTTTTTGTGTAATACTAAGATTTACTCATCAACTTATATCAGTAGTCATTTACCTTTTAGAAAAAGCATACCACTACAGAGCTATATTAAATTTTGTAGATATTTAGAAGATAATCTTATGCTTTATAAGTTAACTTTTAAGTTTATGTATTCTGCTATTAAACTTCAGCAAGCAATCAAGCAAAAATAGTAGCTGTAGCTTGTTTGGCACTCAAATTAATTGATTTTGTAGTAATAAACTTAAAAGTATTATATAAAAATATTACATAAATAAAGCAGTAATAAATTAAAAGTATTACATAGTTTTCTAAAAGTCAAAAATAAAATATCAATGTTTATGTTTTATTTCCCCAGGCTGGTTTTTTTTTTTTTTTAATTTATGCATGGGGACTTAATGAGGTTTGCTAAAAAGTAGAATAGCAAGAGGGAATTACCATGTATTCAATCATACCCTCTGTTGTTACAATAACAAGACTGACTAATGTGCTAGGCACTTTACATATGTTATCATGTTTAAATAGCTGAGTAAGTCCAGTGTCCTGAAAAATGAGTATCATCAGTGGATTGCATGGCAGAGAGTCAGCAACAGTTAAATTTTCAGTTTTGTTCTGCTTAGTCTTAAAATTAGTTTGCAATTCTGAATATATATTCTGAAAACTTAGAATAGGCACATTGTCCTCAAGCTTTGAATTGTCATCTTTCTTTTATTTAGTCAATAAACAGTGTTTATTGAGCAACTACAATGTAATAAAGTCTGGGGTAATCAGATAAAAATTTAATTCTAAAAAAATTTAATTCTAATAAAATCATAATCAAATGCAATTGAAAAAAAAAACATTTTTGTGGTACAAGCTCTTTCATGAAACTTTCATAAGGTGATTTAAAATTCTGATGGAGGGGCGCCTGGGTGGCTCAGTGGGTTAAAGCCTCTGCCTTTGGCTCAGGTCATAATCCCGGGTCCTGGGATCGAGCCCTCCGTCAGTCTCTCTGCTCAGCGGGGAGCCTGCTTTCCCCTCTCCCTCTGCCTGCCTCTCTGCCTACTTGTGATCTCTGTCAAATAAATAAATAAAATCTTAAAATAAAATAAAATTCTGATGGAAAAGCACAAACAGGAGATAATTGCCAGGGCTGTTTTGCAAAATGAGAACAAAATAAGGAGGAATCTCTACTTAACAAATAACAGACTTATAATACAGAGATAAATAGATGAATGTATCATAATAGAAGGCCCAGAAACAAACTTACACATATATGGAGATATAGATAGATAGATAGATAGATAATAGATAGATCAATAGATAGATGTATGTATTTTAAATATCTTTAAAGCCCTCTGAAGTGGATAAAACATTTAGGTTTGACACAGCCATATGACTGAGTTCTGACCAATGGAATGTGTAAAGATGGCTCCCCAGACCTGGCGCATGAAACCTCCCTTGTAATAGTCCATGTTATTTTTTTTCCTGGCCCGCTAGACAGATGTAGAAAATCAGTGGAGCTCTCTGAGGACCAAAAAGATGACACAGACACTAGATGGAAGGAGCCTGAATGGGCTGTGTGGAGCAGAAAGCCCACTTCACTCTCTCTGCATAGCCACAGTGGACAGCAATATAACCAAGAAAGAAATTCTTGTTGTGTTAAACCATTGAACATTAATATTGTTATAGCAGTTAGCCTATTTTGATTAATATATAATTGCATGCACATCCCTCTCTCCTCCCATTAAATAATGACCTTTTCAAGGGCAAAAACATATAGTTCTTTATCCAATGTTGCAAATGTAGCAAAAAGATAATAAAAAAAATTTATTAAATTTGGGGCGCCTGGGTGGCTCAGTGGGTTAAGCCGCTGCCTTCGGCTCGGGTCGTGATATCAGGGTCCTGGGATCGAGCCCCGCATCGGGCTCTCTGCTCAGCAGGGAGCCTGCTTCCTCCTCTCTCTCTGCCTGCCTCTCTGCCTGCTTGTGATCTCTCTCTGTCAAATAAATAAATAAAATCTTTAAAAAAAAATTATTAAATTAATAATATTCAACTAACTCAGGAGAAAGGACTAATATATTTTATAATGTTTTCCTTATACCCACTGCTCCTAACATGATTGTTCAAACAACCATGCACAGAAAAAATTCTTAAACATCAGAAAAATAAAATAGAGTGCTAACTAGATTTTACCATTTCTCAATAATTCTGGGTATCTGACATTTTACTGTAGTAGAAAATAAGAGATTGGTGGTCTCTAAAAGGCACAATCATACATCCTTCCAAGCAATGAAGAAAACTTTCCATCCATCATTCTCATAATGAAAAGAACAAAATTCTCCACATTCTAGGGGGCGCCTGGGTGGCTCAGTGGGTTAAGCCGCTGCCTTCGGCTCAGGTCATGATCTCAGGGTCCTGGGATCGAGCCCCACATCGGGCTCTCTGCTCAGCAGGGAGCCTGCTTCCTCCTCTCTCTCCGCCTGCCTCTCTGCCTGCTTGTGATCTCTCTCTGTCAAATAAATAAAATCTTTAAAAAAAAAAAATTCTCCACATTCTATAAATCCAAATTAATTCCTATCCATAAGATTTCTTTTGAAATAAGAAAACTTTGTGGAGTCATTTTCTCGACTCTTTTGACTAGACAGGCTTTTAAACACATTTAACAAGGCCACTATTTGGCACAACTGAGTCAAAATATGTTAATTTAATATACAACCTTCCCCCTCTTTTTTAATTACCAAGAAATAGAACACATTAACTCCAGGAAATCTTAGGAGACTCCCATTTTAAGGATATTTATATATGTATTTTATTGAGTACTGAGAAAAATCGTTAAGTATATAATGAAGGACTCCCTATGGAGATCTAAGTTAATATTAGTGGGTCAAATTACTGCCAAAGTTTCCTTCCTTTCCCAAATTCTGTATATCAGGAAGTCCACAAAAAGCATATATGCCTATCTTGATTTTTAAATTTTAAAAACCAGCTATCATGATTAAGCAGAGGTTCTATGTATTGATTTAAAGTAAATTAGTATGGCTATTATAGCTTTAAAAGAGAAATCAGACACTTGGACCACTCATTCATGTAAATTCTTAGGGAATGGATAGTTGCTTTAGTTAAGAATGATCGATGGTTTTGATTTGAATTTCCCTGATGGCTAATGATGATGAACATTTTTTCATGTGTCTGTTAGCCATCTGTATGTTTTCTTTGGACAAGTGTCTGTTCATGTCTTCTGCCCATTTTTGGACTTGATTATCCATTTTTTGGGTGTTCAGTTTAAGGAGTTATTTATAGATCTTGGATATCAGACCTTTGTCTGTAGTGTCATCTGTGAATATCTTCTCCCATTCCGTGGGTTGCCTCTTTGTTTTGCTCAGTGTTTCCTTTGCTGTGAGGAAGCTTTGGATCTTGATGAAGTCCCAAAAGTTCATTTTCACTTTTGTTCCTTTGCCTTTGGAGACATGTTTTGAAAGAAGTTGCTGTGGCCAATGTCTAAGAGGTTATTGCCTATGTTCTCCTCTAGGATTTTGATAGATTCCTGCCTCACATTGAGGTCTTTCTTTTAAGTTTATCTTTGTGTATGGTGTGAGAGAATGGTCAAGTTTCTTTCTTCTATACATAGCTGTCCAATTTACCCAGCACAATTTATTGAAGAAACTGTCTTTTTTCCACTGTATATTTTTTCCTGCTTTGTCAAAGATTATTTGACCATACAATTGAGGGTCCATATCTGGATATCATCATTAGCCACCAGAGAAATTCAAATCAAAACCTCATTGAGATACCATCTTACACCAGTTAGAATGGCCAAAATTAACAAGACAGTAAACAACAAGCATTGGAAAGGATGTGGAGAAAGGGGAACCTTCTTACACTGTTGGTGGGAATGCAAGCTGGTGCAGCCACTTTGGAAAACAGTGTAAAGATTCCTCAAAAAATTAAAAATGGGGCTACTCTATGACCCTGCAATTGCACTACTGGGTATTGACCCCAAAGATACAGATGTAGTGAAAAGAAGGGCCATCTGTACCCCAATGTTCACAGCAGCAATGGACACAATCACCAAACTGTGTAAAGAGACAAGATGCCCTTCAACAGACGAATGGATAAAGAAGATATGGTCCATATATATAATGGAGTATTACCCAGCCATCAGAAAAGATGAATACCCAACTTTTATATCAACATGGACGGGACTGGAGGAGATTATGCTGACTGAAATAAGTCAAGCAGAAGGAGTCAACTATCACACAGTTTCACTTACTTGTGGAGCATAAGGAATAACACAGAGGACATTAGGAGAAGGAAAGGAAAAGTGAATTGGGGTAAATTGGAAGGGGAGATGAAGCATGAGAGACTGTGGACTCTGAGAATCCAACTGAGGTTTTTGGAGGGGGAGAGGTTGGGGGGATGGGTGAGCCCAGTGGTGGATATTAAGGAGGGCACGTATTGCATGGAGCACTGGGTGTGGTGCAAAAATGAATCTTGGAACACTGAAAAAAATAAAATAAGATGTTAAAAAAAAGAATGATTGATGGCCTTTTTAAAAATGAGTTTGGTGAATACATGCCTCTTGATTATCTGTAGTTTGTCTGCCAGATGGTGTCTAGGTGTCTCCCATCTTTACCTTCCCCTCTAACCCAACTCTTAGCTCATGTCTTACTGGTTTCTTTGCCAGGCAATGGAATGAGAATGATTATGTCACACATTTCTCAATATTAAAAGGAGTTGAAATTTTAATTTAGTTTGTTTTGGGATTGTGTGAAAAAGTCCACACATCAAAATGGCTGCCTCTAAAAGGCAACTATAGAATGCCATTTATCCTGTTTATTCTCTCCTAACTCCTATCATTTTGTCAACTTTCATTTTGCCTGAATGGTTTCCTGCCAAAGTAACTTCCGGTGGTCAGTTTGGTAATTTGGGTTCCTAATTGTTGAGCATCTTCTATCTCAGTGCATGAATACGGGCACATACATTTTCCTAAGATACTTCCATATATAAACTCATATTGTGAATGTTGTTTATGATTTTCATCTTAGCCTAAAAACAATCTCTGCCTCAATTAAACTAAAAGTTATAAGTAAGTTTCTTGGGGAAAAATATAAGAAAATGACTTAAAACACTAAGAGGAAACTGAATGGCAAGACCTGTCTATACTTCTGTTCATTGATGTGCTCAAATTCTTGTTAAACACTCCAATAATCTTCCTAATTATTGAAGACTTAGACAAAATTTTTAATATTTTCTAATAATTCAAGATTTTCTCATAATTCAAGACCAAGACAAAAATTTTAGTATTGTTTTTCCAGATCAGTCAGTTTCATTATGCAAATGCTTCTGTTGTGCAAGATGCTGGGCTATAGATGCCATGTACACACATAAAAAGACACCAGTCCTGATCACAAAGAATGAAATGAAAGCAGGGAAAGACGGTTTTATAATTAGGAACTTGAATTAGATGTTAGTTCAGGACATACTTAGTGTGTTGAATTTAAAATATCTGTAGAATCTTTAAAAAAAAAAAAAAGCTTTACCATGTAAAGTCCAAATAGTGTCACTATGTCCAAGCAATATTTCAATCAAGAAGAAAGTAATAAACCTTATAGAAGTGGCAGTTTTTTCGTCATTTCCTATATGCTCTTCAATGCTTACAAATGGAAATGAAGCACATTATGGTTCAGAAGAAATGAGACAACAAATGAAATATTATCTAGATACATTCCATCTCTTGAAAGCTTTATGCTCTGTTGTTTTTATGAGAAGAATTACTCTGTTCTGAATATTTCTATCCAGAAATGTCCCCAAGAAGATACCCAAGGCTTTGAAAGAATCGTGGAACAACCAGAATTCAGAAATAGTTGGGCAAAGGTCAGGAGCCATCAGGGAGTAAAGGAGACTTCTTGGCATATTCCTTTGATCTCATGGTTAAGTTTTATAATTATGTAATAGAAATGGCATTCTATGAGAAAAGCAATGCTGTAATGTTGATTAAGCATAGTTATGAAAGACAGGGCAGTCCCCCAAGTATTTTAATAGTAATTATACAGTTCTTTTCCTTTCATCCTCAGTAATCTCTCTTCTATGTTTCCCAACTACACCAAAATTTTCTCATTTTATACTGGCCCAAACTCTTAATTTTATTTATCCAGAATAAATGGTTCCTTGTTTCCACATCCTTGGGTCCTTTAAATTTTTAAGAGAAAATATATTAAAAGTCCAACTGTAGGTCAACTTCCACTTTTCAACTTTCCACTTTGGTTATTTCTTAGTCCTCCTCTTTCTTGACCTCACAGCAGTATTCAATAAAGTTGGACACTTCCTTTCTTCTTGTATATATTCTTCATTTGGTTTTGGCACATCACTGTCTCTGCGCTCTCCCCTTACATCACTGGCTGCTCCTTCTCAGCCATCTTTGGTGACTTCTCCACATCTACTTGACCTCTTTAAACACTGTCCTGTGTCTATCTACAATTTCACGTGGTCTCATGGCTTTAAATAGTTATATGCCACTAATGCTCAAAGCTATAGTTCATTCTAGATCTCTCACCTGAAATCCTTTCTGCCTGTTCAAAATCTCTACAAGGATGTTTAATACAAATTTAAAGTCCGTGTGTTCGAAACAGAACTTCTCATTTTCCCCTTGACTCTCATTTTCCTGCAGGTGGCTCATCTCTACCAATAGCAATTGATCTATCCAGTTGTTTGGGCCAAAACACTTTCTTTCCTCATATTGTACCAGCAACATTTTAAGAAATCTTGTTGGCTCCACCTTAGATGTATATCCATAATCCTACCAATTCTCAGCATCTTTTTCTGTTCTAGTTTTCCTCACACATATCCATAGGCTCTAACCTTGGTTAAGGTATTATCATCTCTCACCTGAATTATTGCAATAATTTCCTTAATTGGTTTTCTTTCTTCCTTTTCTGTTTCCTTATAGTTTATTCTCAATACACAGCCAGAGATCCTTTTAAAACTTACATCAAATCATGTCTTTCTTCTGCTCAAAACTCTCCAATGGTTTCTTGTCTTTCTCAGAGTAAAAGCCTTTAAACCGTAAGTGATCTGGTTCCCCAATAGTCTGTGACCTCACTTCTGTCATTCTTTTCATTTGCTGTGCTCCAGCCATACTGACTTTCTTGCTTTTCCTTGAATACCTGCTTACTACCCTACCACCTCAGAGCCTTTGCATGAGCTCTTCCCTCTGCCCTAGATCATCTTTCTCCAATACTTCCAAGTCCCATCCCTTATTCAATTATCTGCTCACCTTATCAAAGAGATCTTCCTTGATCATACTAATATAAAAATAGCAACACCTCATTTTCTATCTCATTAATCATGGTTAACTTTCCTGTAAGGCACTTTAAAACTATCTAATGTACTATGTTTTGTGTTGGGGGGAAGCCCTGAACTACATTACTGGACATAGAGAAAATCTCCTGAAATATTTAACAAAGAGGAGGTAAAATATTGCCAGGCATAAGGAGGACTAGGCAGAGGTACTGCGGGAAGACTGTGTTTAAAGGAAAAGAACTTTATGTGTATGGACAGAGCCTAGTGCTGCCAGACAACCAGCTCTCATTGCTCCCAAACTGCCTTAATGACTCTGAAAGGGGTTAGTGGAAAGGTGGGGAGGGATTTGGGGGCTTATATTGTTAGGGTCCGTGATCAAAGAATCGAGACCGACACAAAGCGAAAGTCAAGCAAAGCTCTATTCCGTGCCAAGCATCGAAAATTAAACCAACTGGTCAGGGCCCTCTCTTACAAAGAGGAGACAACGACCCCAACTCCACTTCCCGACGATCACGCCGCTCCACACGACCACGACTACCAGCCTCACAGACTAATTTTTATAGCGGTGGGGCTAAGCCTGGCCCACACATAGGTGGCCAATGAGATTGCAATACACAGGGAAAACTGCACAGTCATGCTAGGTCAGCAATACAGGTGACCAGCTGAATTTCAATTTACCATAGTAAATATATGCGCGCCCCACTGATTGGATGTCTCCAACCGGCCTGGCCTGCCCCTATATCCGGGGTTTGTAAGTAAGTTCCTTGGGAGGGGCGGGGTCAATCTAAGTTTACAACCAAACCTCTCCCTCTGGCTAACCAGGCCCCTACAATATGTTTTTGCATATGTGATGCCTGAGGTGTAAAGAAACTTCATTGTTAGCATCAATTTCTTCCAGTCTTTACCATGTTGAATCAAAACAATGCTCAAACATCAGTGTTTTCTATAGCAGAGCAGGTATCCCAATGGTCTAGGGTAATTTCCTGAATAGGAGGGCTGTTCACAAGGCCACACTCTTTTCTTATCCCCTCATCTGAGGCAATGGTTTTGATGGAGAGTGGTGAGTTGTAAATGCCGTAAAACATCAGAAGTCTGGGAGCTGGCTTTGGGCCCACCATGGCTTACCTCCAAATCCCTGGCTTCCTTAAAGCTGAATGCCTGGTTCTTAGGCTTATAAAAGCAACACTCTGGCAGACACTACTTTGAAAATTTGCACCCAAACTACAATTTCAGGGATTGGAGAAACCACAGAAATAGCTTTTTCTTCCCATTTCCAAAAGTAGAGAAACTGGAGGTATTTTTAAGGGTAACAAGATTTGCTGATTTAGTGGCTCCTTGACTAAGCCCTCCTAACTGTCACTGAGGTTACTATTAACTGTCACAATCCCCAGACAGCATCATAAAGCAGCAGAAGTAAGCTCTATACATCTTACCCTGCCATCCCCACCCCAGCCCGGAAACTCTCCGACTCTGCCTTCTCATTGGAGACTGAGGGGGCAGTGATTTTGTGCTCTATTCTTCTCACTCGTCTTCTTCTTCCCTCATCAAACGCTGCTCTCAGAAAGCAATCTGATATAGGTTATTTTGTTTCCTTTCTGCTTGTTTGCCTCCCTATTAGTGTGAATTTCACTATGAGCATCAGGAGGATGGAAGTAGAAAGTAGAAGCAAACTTAAGTCATATGCTAAGACAGCAAGACTCACATGCCAAAACCTCATCAATGAAACAAAACCAGGACAGGGCTGCACTACAGTCAGGGCAAGAAGCATTCATTTGGGGAAGAGGCGTACACAAAAATGATTCACAGGCAAATCCAAGATCAAAGTGAGTAAAGAATTGAAGAGATTATGTTTTGGGCAAAGCATAGGAAATAGGGCAGGTATATAGTTGGTTTGGATGAATCCCCAACTTGTATGTGTGTGTTGCGGGGGGGGGGGGGGTCCCTTTTTGGAAAAAAAAAGACTATTGGGTATTAGGCACACGTCTACTATTCTTAGAGAAAGAATTAACATTTACCAAGCACTTATTTGTGATAGGCACTGTGCCATGGGCTTTACTTGCATTATTTTATTGAAGTCTTGTGACTATCATATGGTGTAAGCACCATGTTTATCCTCATCACTTGTTTAAGCTTAGAGAGTAATATAAGTAGAACACAGGCTTTGAATCCAGCTCTAGCTGATTCTAGAAATAATGCCCACTCTACACAGCTGTATGGCCTCCACTGGGTTGAGTGCTGGATTAACACACAGCCTGTATTTGACATACAGCAACACTCCCCAGTATGGAAGTAAGTAGAGTGCTACCTGTTCAAAAGCCTCCCTCATGTAATGCCATTCCCCTGAGGCTTTCAATGATTCTTATGGTTCTCTGGGTTTTGTGATGATAGTGTATCTGTTTTGGTAGAATTTGATAAGCTACCTTGGGTTGCAAGTATCTGGTCTCTAAAATATTAGCTCTGGGATAAATCTAATAAACTTTCTAATCCAATCCAGATATGCCTAATGAAATCAGCCTTAAGTCAGTAACACAAAAAGGAAATGATTAAAAAGGCATGGGTAGTGACAATTACATTATAAATTTTATCATTTCCTAATAACATACCAGGTTAACCAAATTCTCCACTAAGATTCCTAAATCCCCCATAACTGCAGTCCAGGGGCACACTGCCTAAAGGCTCTGTAGGGATTTCTCCTAATACTTGAAGTATAATGCCTAACTCCATTTCTAATTTCCTAAATGTTATTCTGGAATACATCAATATTGAACGAATGTTTGCCTTGGGTCTTCTCAGCCCAGGGTCTCATGCACTATCATACCATTTATTGGCATTCATTCACTCAACATGGAATCACTAAGCATCTACTCTGGGCCATGCCTTTAGGACTGAACAGTGAACAGGATAGGCTCTGTCCCTCGTGAAGCTTATGGTACAAAGCAGTAGCTGAACCACAGTGTAGTGTAGAGAGTACTAACCATGAAAGCACCCCATTCTACCTCCTAATGAGCTGTACTTTCTAGCCATAACCTTTAATTTTAATAAGAAATGTTATAGGGTCCTTCTCTCAGTTTGAGTTTGCTCTGGGGTTTCACTTAGGGGAAGACTGTTCTTGATGGACTTAATTATTTGACCATAATTATGGAATAAATTTACTCCTGCTTCTGTATATTCCTGCTGTGTATATAGTTTTCTCTTCCTGGAAAACTTTTATCTTCCATGTTGTTTATCTAATCCTTGCCTTCCTTCAAAGCCCAGCTCAGTTTCCCTTCTTCTCTCAAACACTCCCTGACACAGGGAGTTCTTAACCTAAACTCTCAGGACATTCATTATTTGTGCCACTTGTTGTCATGACTTCTTGGATTATTCATCTTTTCTTATATCTACCCTCCAGGAGTTTGTTTTTTCACCTTTTCATCTTTGTGTTCTGATACTTAGAAAACATATCTTAGTTGCCCAGAAAATGATTATTGATGACAAAAACACATATTTCGTTATGAACTTGGTGATTATTAGGCTCTAAACTTATTTAAAGAAGATACTTCATGATATTAGCTTTTGACCAGGAAAATTCACTTTTAGACTGAAGATCTGTGTATCTCCTTTAGGTATCTCTTCATGCCATGAGTCAAGAGGACACCTTTTTCATCACTGATCCCATGTGTGGTGGTATATCACGGAGAGGAAGCAGTGAGTAAGAAAGAAGAAAGACAGAAGGCTTATGTATGGCTACAGTAGCTGATAGTCTGTAGAAGTAGCTGGTTATTTATACCAAGGGTTGTAGAGGCACTATAAATTATACTGAATGAAGAATTAAGTGAAAATCCCAGATAGGTCACTAGGAATTAAGAGAACAAGATAAGACAATGAGTTAAAATACTTATCATCAGAAAATGTTAAGAACATAATAGAGGACAGGATGACTCGAATTCGATCAAACACAAGGGAAGCTACAAGTATCCGGACTATAATCTAGGCAGTGAGGGAGTCTGAAACCAAATCAAGCAAAGAACCTGAACAGCAAAGGTCTGGAACCCAGGGCAATAATTTTGCATGGTCTGTATAGTCAGCAGTACTTGATAAATACATGTTGAGTGAATGAATGAATGAACAAAAAGGACATAGTAAGACCTGACTGTAATCTAAATAAATCAATTTGCTCTTAGATACATCCCTTGCCCTTGTGACACTCAAGTCTGTATCGCAGGAAGATTAACCTCTGTGGGCTACATTTTCTAGGTGACTACCTGCTTGGTCAGCAGCCCTGATAGGAGATTGGGGTGACAGGGTGTAGCCAGAGTACTCTTCCCCTTCTTTCTGGCTCCAGTTGGCATTTCAAGTAACAACTGTGTTTCCTTCCTGCCTCAAGTTCTTGGTGAACCAGAGCATAAAGTTTCCAGGGACTGTGAACTTTAGTAACACCATCTCTCACATTTGCCTCTCTAACCCAGCACCATCAAACAGAAATATAATGTGAAACATGTATGTAAGTCTTAATTATCTGGTAGCCACATTTAAAAAGCAAAATGAATTTATTTATTTATTTGAGAGCGAGCGAGCAAGCGAGAGAGAGAGAACACAAGTTGGGAGGGGTCTGGATCCCAGGACCCTGAGATATGACCAGAGCTGAAGACAGACACTTACCCGACTGAACCACCCAGAAGCCCTTGAAAAATAAATTTAAATACTATATTTTAATTAATCCAATATATTCAACATGTCATTTCTCTGTATATCCAGTATAAAAACTATTAATGAACTATTTTTCTTTTTTTTCTTATTTCTTCCAAATCTGATGTGTATTTTATACTAAGAACATCTCAGTTCAAGTTCTCAACAACAGATGTGGCTGGCTACCATACTGGACAGTGTAGTTTTAGCCTACTGGTGAGAATCACTTCCTGCTACTGCTAGTTTTGGGGTTGCTTCACCATCACTCCTTGTTTTACTTTTTAGCTATGACATCACTTGCATAATTAGTTCCCTGAATTAAAACCTCTCCATTGCAAATACTTGAAGAAGTGTCTGGGGTTTTATACAGCCTGCCTAAAACAGATTTAGTAACGATACTAAAAAGGACTCTCAGAGGGTCAGCCATAGAGGGGAGAAAAGGAGAGTCAAAAAAACAATACTAAAGGGGCGCCTGGGTGGCTCAGTGGGTTAAGGCCTTTGCCTTTGGCTCAGGTCATGGTCTCAGTGTCCTGGGATCGAGCCCCTCATCAGGATCTCTACTCAGCGGGGAACCTGCTTCCTCCTCTCTCTCTGTCTGCCTCTCTGACTATTTGTAATCTCTGTCTATCAAATAAATAAAATCTTTTAAAAAATACTAAAATATGTATACAACTACAAAAGATTTTGAGTAACTAAAGCAATCCCGAGCTGAAAGAACAAAAGTAGATGAACCATACTTCCTATTTCAAATTATATTAGAAAGTTATAGTAATCAAAATAGTATGGTACTGGCATAAAAACAGTCCCATAGACCAATGGAATAGAATAGAGAGCCCAGAAATAAACCCACACATGTACAGTCAACTAGTATTTGACAAGGGAGCCAAAAAACTCAATATGGAAAGGAAATCTTATTTGTCAAAACATGGATAAACATAGAGGACATTGTGTTCAGTGAAACAAGCCGGGGGGGGCGGGGGGAGATTGCATGATCTCACTTATATGTGGAATGTGTAAAAAGTAAAGCTCATAGTAACAGAGTAGCATGGTGGTTACCATGGGCTAGGGCAGTGGTGGGGGGTAGGGAAATAGGGAGGTGTTGATCAAACTTTCACTCATAAGGTGAGTAAGTTCTGGAGATCTAATGTACAGCAAGGTGATAACAGATAATAACAATATATAGTATACTAAAATTTGCTAATAGAGTAGATCTCAATCATTCTCACCACAAAAATAAAGGGAGATGACTATGTGAAGTGATAGATTTGATTGTGATAATCCTTCTACAATGTGTGTTTGTGTGTGTGTGTATCACATTGTACAGCCTAAATATATATAACTTTCATTTGGTGATCATACCTCAATAAAATGGAGTGGGTGAAGGATCACAGAAGCAAACTAGGTATAATGACCAATGCACATCCAAAGAGAGCAATTTTGGGCAGTCAGATTCAGAATTATGACTAACAACATTACCAGTCACCTCAGGAAAGGTGCCTCAAATTCTGTCAGTAGACACACTTTATCATTCAACTCCTCCTCCTTTTCTTCCCCTGCTCCATTACTGTAATTCCATGCACACTAAGCAATCCTCTTTACAATGTGGTTTCCTGGGGTGCCTGGGTGGCTTAGTGGGTTAAGCATCTGCCTTCGGCTCAGGTTATGATCCCAGGGTCGTGGGATGGAGCCCTGCATCAGATTCCCTGCTCAGCGAGGAGCCTGCTTCTCCCTCTCCCTCTCCCTGCTGCTCCCCCTGCTTATTCTCTTTCTCTCTGTGTCAAATAAATGAATAATATCTTAAAAAAAAAAAAGTGGCTTGTGTAGGTCTGCCTATAACATAGAAAGCACTAGCTACACAGATTCAAAAACTTGGTCTTTCTCTTTGTGACCTCACTGTGTGCTTACATTAAGGTGTCGTCACTGCACAGTGTCTTGCTGTACATAGTGGACACTGGCAGGAGTCTGCTTTAGTGCTTTCAGTCAGAAACTTGACCGGGCAGGTTTTAACTCTGTGCTTGAGCCTCTGCCTCCTCCTCCTCTGTGAATGAAGAGACAGATCTATTCAGCTTTTATAGCCATAGAGACTTAAAAGGAACTGTGGTGTCTAATGGTCCAAATCCATATTCTTTTAGAGATTTCGTTAGTGAGGTCCACAGGACCAAAAATCATGCAGCAAGCTAGTAGCAGAATAGGTATTATGACCCATGTTTTCTGTTTCTTAGAACGGTGTTCTATACTGTGTCACATATGAGATTATTACTTTAGGCCTAGATAAAAATCTCAGTTGTATTTGTCAAACATTTAGATTTCCCAGAGCAGAAACTCGTGTGTTCCTTGCCCTAACAACAAATGACAGTTTATTTGCAATTTAATGTGCGATATGAATTTGGGAAATAAGGTTAGGATCTGAGATATTGCATTTAATATCATGGACATGAGCACAGTGTGCAAACTGGTAAAAATCTATTATTCTCTATCTCTAAGTAAGTGTGATTTAAACTATATTTTGTTGGATGATACAAAAAATTGGTAATTGGGGGCACCTGGTGGCTCAGTCAGTTAAGCAACTGCCTTCAGCTCGGGTCATGGTCCCAGGGTCCTGGGATCAAACCCCACGTCAGGCTCCCTGCTCAGTGGGGAGCCTGCCTTTCCCTCTCCCTCTGTCTGCTGCTCTGCCTACTTGTGCTCTCTGTCAAATAAATAAATATAATCTTTTAAAAATGGTAATTAAAAAATGGAATAGAATCTATCTTAAATAATAAACTATTTTGTTTAGGTTTGGAAATAACATTTGAAGATTCAAACCAACATATATGAAAATGTAATAGGATTCTCTATTCACTGGGTGACCATACTAGCCAAAGGTCTAGGCAATGAGGAAACAGACAATGAACAAAATTGTTCAAGTTTCTATCCTTATAGAACGTAGATGCTGGTATAGAAGTCACCTAAGAAACAACTGTCAGATGAAAAGCAATTACAGATAGTGGTAAATGTGGAAAAGAAATTTGCAAGTTGCCATGATCAAGAATATTGGGCACTTACTTTGGATAGGATAGCTAGGAAAGGCCTCTGTAAGATGATGATCCTTATGCTGTGTCCTAAATTAAAAGACTTTGCCACTCCTTGGGAAGAGAAAGAAGATTCTAGGCAGAGGGAAAAGGTATGTAACTACTGAGGTAGTAAGTTTTGGAATCTAATAGTACAAGATAAACTGGAAAAATTTAGAACTTAGGCAATTTCATTTCATAGTAATGTAAAACCAGCCTTAATTCAGATTTTATTTAACATCAGATGGGGCGACTAAGCTCAGTTACATGTATGGACAGAAGGAACTGAGTCCATTTATAGCTCTGCTGCACATGTGGCTCCCGGAGGCTTCCCATAGAGTGCCTGAAGACTGTGACAGAAAACAAATGATTAAAATAAAATGTTGTGGTTAAGGGCCCCCAAATTAAAGGGAGTATTCCCTCTTAACAGATAACAGAGCATCCCTTTATTCTACCTCAGCTGGGAACATGACCATTGAGTGACAAAGTTTTCACTGCTATGTGCATGTCTGTGAATGACTGTGCAAGTGCCCTGAGTATTGATTTTGTAACTACAAATAAATTTCAGCAAGTAGGCAAATTCATGGGTACAGAATCCATGAATGGTGAGGGTCAACTGTATGTATATTAAATATGTTAAGTATGTTTCAGACTCTATGCCAATCACTTTATGTGTATTGCTCTATCTTATCCTCATAGAAATTCTATGAGATAAGCACCATTTCTGTAATAGTGTGAAAATTGAGATTAATTTCCAAAGTCACATAATTTGTAAGCAATGGAGCTAAGACTCTTACCCTGGGGTATCTGAATGCAAAGCCCATGTTCTTAGCCATTATACTGAATTTTCCTCATAAATATGAAGCTTCCCATGAGTTTCTTGCATGGGTGGGTGTCAGTGAATGAAGGCCATGTTCTTTATTTCCAAATGGTCAGAATGAAGGCCATGTTCTTTATTTCCAAATGGTCACTTCTTTAAAAAATGAGTATAACCTATTACTGACCAATCCTGTCAGTTATATCACACTATCTTTTCACTTAACCTCCATGCCTTAAAATATTCACAAACCATAAGAATAGTTGGCAAGATGTTCAGCTCAGATACATAAGTCTGAACTGTTTAGTAGAGAGGGTGATCAATGCTACAAGAAAATCTTTTGTAATTAAGGCATAGGCTCCAAAGTTCAAATCCACATAGTGTTTGAGGTGGTGGAACTGGATATCCCACCACCACTGAGCCACAATATCAATTTTAACATGATAGGGAATGTGAAATTATGTTTTCAAAATATTAGAAACACATTATTGTATAAGTCATCACTTACTGAAATCTTGTTTAATGATTGAATGAAAACACAATTGATGAGACACTAATTTCTGTGTAAAATGGTATTAGATAAGCAATGAACATTTTCAAAGCTTGCACAAACTTTATTCCTTTTCCAGGTAAACACTATGAGAATCTACTCAATCATTGACTACCTTCCAAAGTTTCCTCCTACTGTCTTTTTGGTAAGTGTTCTGTTTTTAAATATATTCTGCAATGAGTATTAGTTTCATGACTGAACACCAAGCTTATTAAACTAAGTACTTGAAATATTGCTCTCCAGCAGCTCAGAACTTCTGATTATTTTGTGTTGTTCTATATCAATTATATTACATGTCAGTCCCCTCAAGTATATTACATGTCAGACCATAATAATATTTAGCAATATAAATGAGAACATCCCTCTCTCCTTTTCTCATGAGGGTGTGGTGTTCATTGTTTATTGCTTAGAGGAATTTGCCAAGAACAATGGCTACTCAAGCCACTAGCATTTATTCCAGCTGCATCTTGAATTGATTAAAAATGATTTCTCCATGCAAAGATTATTTTAAATTTGAGCCAAAGGATGACTTGGATTAAGGGATTTAATCGGATTGTCAGAGAAACAGTGATATGGAAATTGAGAATGAAAGGATGGCTGTGCTTATTTTCTCAGTTACAATATGAATGCATCACTATTTAGGTTTGACTGATCCAAATATCCAATTTCTGACTTAAATATACAGATATAACTTTTTTATTCATTAGATTTTAATACTTATGCAAAATATGAATACATAAACTGGTGATAAAAATTGGACTATCTAGTTGGTAAAGACCAGACTCTGTACTTTGTTTTCAGTTTGTAATTGATACTCAAGTAAAAAATGTTCTGCTTAGGTACAAGTAGTAATACGCTGGAATAATTCAGAAAAATTATCAACAGTTTAAAAATGTCCTAATTCTGAGGAATTGAGGTAGGAGAGTGAGTTGGCATCTTTGAAATAGTTGGTAATTCCAAGCAGTGGGCAAGGGTTGGAGCTGAAGTTTCAATAAAATAAAATCATCCCAACTAAAGTACATGAGGAATAGATAGGCTTCAATGATATTTATATGCAGGAAAAGAGATACCTTAAAGGTTTTCCTAGCTAGTCAAAATGGTTGGAAAGTAGATGAATTTCAGTGCCAATGCATGGCTGAACTGGCAGAACACCAAGAAAAAACTCAAAAGTGTATATTGGCAATTGTATGTTTTCACCAGCAAAACAAAACTAGAAAATTTCTTGTTCCTCATGAGTACCTTCCACCAAAATCATTCCTTCCTGAAAAGTCTAGTTAATCTGAGGGACTCTACAAGGAAGGCAGAGAGATTTTGTCCAAAGGATAGGTAATGTGGAGGAAATACGAAATTGCAATCAATTATTGAATAACAGTGGGCTAGAGCTGTAATAAGGAGGAGGGGGGCTGTTTAATGAAACATTTACAAATTTGGCTTATACCATACTCAATGAATCTTTCATGTTTCTAAATATACAAAGATAAACTCAAAATGGATGAAAGACCTCAATGTGAGACAGGAATCCCTCAAAATCCTAGAGGAGGACATAGGCAGTAACCTTTTCAACATCGTCCACAGCAACTTCTTTCAAGACAGGTCTCCAAAGGCAAAGGAAACAAAAGCGAAAATGAACTTTTGGAACTTCATCAAGATAAAAAGGCTTCTACACAGCAAAGGAAACAGTCAACAAAACAAAGAGTTAACCCACAGAATGGGAGAAGATATTTACCAATGACTCTACAAAGGGCTGATAACCAAGATCTATAAAGAACTCCTCAAACTCAACACCTAAAAAACCCAAATAATCAAGTCCAAAAATGGGCAGAAGACATGAAGAGACACTTCCCCAAAGAAGACATACAAATGGCTAACAGACACATGAAAAAATGTTCATTATCATTAACCATCAGGAAAATTCTAATCAAAACCACATTGAGATACCACCTTACAGCAGTTAGAATGGCAAAAATTAACAAGGAAGAAAGAACAAATGTTGGAAAGGATTGGAAAAAGGGAAACCCTCTTACACTGTTGGTGGGAATGCAAGTTGGTACAGCCACTTTGGAAAACAGTGTAGAGATTCCTCAAAAATTAAAAATAGAGCTACCCGGGGCACCTGGGTGGCTCAGTGGTTAAAGCCTCTGCCTTTGGCTCAGGTCATGATCCCAGGGTCCTGGGATCGAGCCCCGCATCAGACTCTCTGCTCAGCGGGGAGACTGCTTCCTCCTCTCTCTCTACCTGCCTCTCTGCCTACTTGTGATTTCTGTCTATCAAATAAATAAATAAATAAATAAATAAATAAATAAATAATAGAGCTACCCTATGACCTGGCAATTACATTACCGGGTTTTTGCCAAAGATACAGATGTAGTGAAAAGAGGGCCATATATGCCCTAAGGTTCATAGCAGCAATGTCCACAATAGTCAAACTGTGGAAAGAGCCGAGATGCCCTTCAGCAGATGAGTAGATAAAGAAGATGTGGTCTATATATACAATGGAATATTACTCAGCCATCAGAAAGGATGACTACCCAACTTTTGCATTAACATGGATGGGACTGGAGGAGATTACACTGATTGAAATAAGTCAAGCAGAGAAAGTCAATTATTGTACGGTTTCACTTATTGTGAAACATAAGAAATAGCACGGAGAACATTAGGAGAAGGAAGGGAAAATGAAGGGGGGAAATTGGTGGAGGAGATGAACCTGAGACTGTGGACTCTGAGAAACAAATTGAGGGTTTTAGAGGGGAGGGGGTAGGGGGATGGGTATTAAGGAGAGGCATGTATTGCCTTGAGCACTGGGTGTTATATGTAAACAATGAATCTTGGAGCATTACATAAAAAAAAATAATGACAAAAAATCGTGACTAACATAACATAATAAAAAGTAATAAAAATTTTAAAAATAAAAATAAAAATCAACTGATGTTCTATGGGGAAAAATTAAATAAATAAATATACATCATCACTTAATACATATGCACTAGTGTTATAGGTGTGGCTTTTCTCTCACTAATGTCATGCAGCAAGAAGACAGGTTTGATACGTATTTATGTATTATCCACTCTAACTCTCTTCTTTGAGGCAGAGGGACAGGCCATTCTGATATCCTGGAAAGAGTGTTTTCAACCAGAGAAGAACAGAGCAGTTTTAAAAATATGAGGCACTTTTTTTTTCTATTTAAATTAATATTTTCATTGCTGTCTCATAATATGTATGAGTATTTCTTAAAGGAGTTTAAGGTGTGGATTCACTTTTCATAACTAATATTGTTCCAATTATTATATTTTATAGAACTATCTACATGAATCTTCAAATAAATTTATGTGAAGTACTTAGTACATTCCAGATACAGTATAAAAACAATAAGCTTTAGCAAACTACAGTTTATATATTTCATAAGAATAGCTATTAAGATCTTCACTTGCTAGTCAGGAAATGACAACATTAATCACTGAAAAATTAAATATTTGTTAAAAAGAAGAAAAATTGGGGCACCTGGGTGGCTCAGTGGGTTAAGCCTCTGCCTTTGGCTCAGGTCATGTTCTCAGGGTCCTGGGATTGAGCCCCGCATCAGGCTCTCTGCTCTGCAAGCAGCCTGTTTCCTCCTCTCTCTCTGCCTGCCTCTCTGCTTACTTGTGATCTCTGTCTATCAAATAAATAAAATAAAAATCTTTAAAAAAAAAAAAAAGAAGAAAAATTAAGTGTTTTTCAATTTTGTGATAATACTGCTACCAATTTCATTTTGTTCTTAGTTGATCATTACTGAAGTCTATACTTTGCCAGCTCATCTCAACTTCATAAAGAGTTTTGATTTTAGCCTTAATATTTGAAGTACATTCCTGCAGGATTTGATCATGTACATACTTTCCTGCCCTTTTATCTCTAAAACGTACAGCAGTAAATTCTTAGAATCCCTGAAGAGGAATAGGCAAAACTTTGTGTGCTTTATCCACCATGTTTTAGCTCCAAATATGTGACAAACTGAACTTGGTACTGAAGATGTCCATGAAAGCTTTGGTCTAATCAAGGAAACACAGCTGGGTATTTGCAGCACAGCTGCTGATAGAATGTGTGTGTGCTGTGTGCCATGAGAGCACAAAGGAAATATCCAACTGTGCCTGGGTTAGATGAAGGGATTGGTCTAGTGGCAGAGGAATGCTTGAACTTAACATGGGAAACTGAATAGAAATTGGGTAGGGAAACAATGGCTGGAGCATCCTGCAGGGAAAGGGAAAAGCTATGTAAAATTATGTGCGATCAGGGGCGCCTGGGTGGCTCAGTGGGTTAAAGCCTCTGCCTTCGGCTCAGGTCATGATCTCAGGGTCCTGGGATCGAGCCCCGCATCGGACTCTCTGCTCAGCAGGGAGCCTGCTTCCTCCTCTCTCTCCACCTGCCTCTCTGCCTACTGTGATCTCTCTCTGTGTCAAATAAATAAATAAAATCTTTAAAAAAAAAAATTATGTGCGATCATAAATAATGTGAAGAGGAGTAAGAAGAGATGAGGCCAAGCTGGGACTTCATCTTATAGCTCATTGAAAGATAGACATTGAAAGATTTCATTTTGCATTAGGAAGGGCAAGTTGTGAGAAAGAGGAATGAAAACAGAGGAACTAGTTAGTAGCAGAGTCCAGTGATTGATAAGGTCCCAAGGATAACATGTATTTGAATTTATTTAATAAGTATTTACAAAGTACTTACGAGTCAAGCCCCAGTCAAAGCATTTTATAAATATTAACTCACCCCCTGTAATACAACATCCCTATGAGGTAAGTACGGTTATTTTTATCTCACTTGTTTTTAAAGTTTTTATTTAAATACCAGTTAGTTAACACACAATGTAATACTAGTTTCAGGTGTACACTACAGTGATTCAGCACTTCCATACAATACCTGGTGCTCATCACAACAATGCCCTCCTTAATCCCAATCACCTATTTCAGCTATCCCCCCACCCACTTCCTCTCCAGTAACTATCAATTTGTTCCCTGCTGTTGTTTGTTTCTCTCTTTTTCCTTTTGCTTATTTGTTTTGTTTCTTAAATTTCACATATGAGTGAAATCATATAGTATTTATCTTTCTCTGATTTATTTTGCTTAGCATAATACAGTCTAGCTCCATCCATATTGTTGCAAATGGCAAGATATCATTCTTTTTTTTATAGCTGAGTAATATTCTGTTATATATACATACGTGTGTGTGTGTGTGTGTGTGTGTGTGTGTGTGTATTTTCACATATACACCACAATTTTATCCATTCATCAATCAATGGACACATGGGCTATTTCCGTAACATGGCTATTGTAGATAATGCTGCTGTAAACATCAGAATACATGTATCATTTTGAATTAGTATTTTGTATTCTTTGTATCATCCTGCTCTTTTGACTGAGGAGACCAAGGCAATTCTTAACCAAGGTTAAGAATTTTGCACAAGGTGACACAACTAATAAATAGTAAAGCCAGGATTTGAACCCTGGTAGTTTGGCACCAGCATCCTTACTCTTAACCAGTAGACCACAATCCTTTTTTATATTCTGGAGAAGGGGTTTATTCCATGACATAGGTAACTAGGTGGATGGTAGTAGTATCATTGCAAAGACACAGAAGGAGGAACAGATTATTATTATTATTATTGTTTTGGACAAAGTGTAGAGCTAATGAATTCAGACTTCTATATGTTGAGTTTGAGATCCTTCTCTCCAAAAACTTCCTCAGGCCTGAACCACAACAGGTAATTGTTGATTCTAGTCAATTGTTTCTAGAGCCCTAGAAACTAGAATAAGCATCAAAGTCAATGCTAGTCTGAAAGCTTCTTGGGGGAGTTGGTGGTTTCTGTAAAATAAAAGTAGTGGCACACTCCTGCTACCCACTACCTTACTCGCCCTAAGTAAGACCCCAATAAGAGGCAAATCACTGAGAGCTGTATGACAGTATATTTTTAGTAAAAGTCATTTCCTCTTCTTTCTCCTTAAATCCCATTGCAAAGATAAAAGACTTTTCACATTTTATTGAGCACATTTTGTGCAACAGTCACAGCCCAAAGTTCACTGAATTAGGTTCATTGTAACAAAAATTTCAAATGATAAATTCTAGATTTTGGTTTAACTCATTTAAGACAAGGCAATGAAAATAATGTCTGTCTAAGAAAACTAAACTCAGCCCAAACCCGCACATCAACTTCCACTGCTGTCAGCTAGAATTATCCTGAAATACTTAAAAGAGGTAAGACAGGTCTGTGACACTTCACTGTGCCAGGGCTTTTTGTCTGTTGCTTATTGTTAGTTTTATTTTTTCCCACTTGTGAAGGTTTAAAAATGGGTACAAGATAAAATGAATTTTTGAAGCAGACTTCAAATCTTTGGTGGATTCCATTCTTTAATATTCTAGCCTCAGGAGGAGAGGGAAATAAAACATTTCTCAACAAATAGGTAAGTCTTGACACACTGTCCTGTCATGCAACTAGGAAATGGGACTGAGAAAGACAAGTTGTTTTATATTTGAATAAGCATTCTTTCATGAGCAGTCAGTCCTCTGGGAATGTCTCTGAATTCATTCTGTAACTCCTAACTCTTCAAGATGCATACAATTTTCTCTAATTCAATTTCCGTAATATAAGGGCTCATTCAATAGTTTACCCATTGTCCTAGAGCGCAGTGAGTTCTCCCTTAATTCCTCCCAGAAGTCCACAAGTCAGGAAGTCAAAAAACCACTGCAGACAAACACTCCTAAATTTTTGGCTGAGTTTGTAGATTAAATTAGGGGTATCTCTCTCCAAGTACACGCTGTACCCATAACAGAATGACAGGCATGCCAAGCTACTCAAAATAGTCCTTCCAATACCAACACACGAGTTTGTATTAAAATACTATATTATTATCCTTGGATAGAATGAAATGACTTTTCCTTTTTGATCTTGCTTATGAATTTAATGAGTAGAATAAAATTCATAGAATTGAAAAAAAATAGCCTATAAATCCAATTTCATCTTTTCCTTTGGATTCATGACCAAAATACTGGACATCACACAAGGCATATTCACCAGAATGTCCAAGATCCTTCAATCTTAATATGCCCAACATCTTCCCTGTAAGATATTTCTACTTCAATTAGTGGCATCATTATGTACTCAAACCAGAAATCCAAAAGGACTTTTCTTTTTTCTTTTTTTTTTTTTTAAAGATTTTATTTATTTATTTAACAGACAGTGATCACAAGTAGGCAGAGAGGCAGGCAGAGAGAGAGGAGGAAGCAGGCTCCCTGCTGAGCAGAGAGCCCGATGCGGGGCTCGATCCCAGGACCCTGAGATCATGACCTGAGCCGAAGGCAGAGGCTTTAACCCACTGAGCCACCCAGGCACCCCCCAAAAGGACTTTTTAATGCCTCCATTTCCCTGTTCTCCACAACAATCAACAGCCCTGGCTTCATGTATGATCTAAAAATCTCTCAAGTACATTCTCTCTTTTCCATCACCACTGTCACAATCATGGCTTTATTTGCTTATGTTTATGGCCTGGCTCCTCTAAACCACATTCTCATCTTTCTTTATTCTCCAGTAAAGAGGTCCCTGAACACTCCAAGGTTTTTCATGCCTCCATCCCTTCAGTTCCAGAATGGCTCAGTTCCTTCAATGGCTACTATTTAGTAACATTTGAAACCTCTATCAAAACCCCACACAACTACTACTTTAGCTGAAAAAATTGTCCAGGTTTGCCTCTTATCCAGGTTTTTTTATTGTCATCATGTTTTACTCATATTTATTTTTTAACTCAGCTTCTCATTAGCTTTTTCATCTGGTTTTTTCTCCTCTGGTTCTAAGAGGGAAAGTTCCCAGGCAAGTGACACTCCATCTCTATCTCCTACTCTATGTCCTTCCTACCAAATGTCAGCAAGGTTCCACCTGGAGGGTGGATGAGTCTCTGCCTTTGTATAAACACCCTTCTCTCCTCTACTGATTACAAATACCTTTCACTGTCTCTTCAATACCCATCTCAAATGTATATTTGCAGCCCTATATCTGTTCCAAATTTCTATTTCATTTATCACTCTCTATTGTATGATCATGGGCAATATCTTTTAAGTTTGTCATGACTGATCTGAAAAAATGGGATAAATTAACTCTTGGGGTTGCCATCACATAATACTCAATAAGTACCAAGAACCGGTGGAAAAAATGCATCCAACTAGGAACAGAAAGCCATATAAAGTGTGTGGATACATTCATGCCATGACTATTTCAGGGATTAGGTGTAGCACTTTTGTAAGTTCTTATTATGTATATTTAAAAACTTAAGGCTCTGGACATAGAATTGATATAACTAGGCCCTTAATTTAACAAAATATCCTTACAGAACTTTAGAAAAATTAGAGAATATTAATGTCTGTCTACACAGATTATCTTTGTATATCATGAGGAGTAAAAGACATATTTATTCACACAGGAGACTGCTTAAAATGAAGTTGTTTGATGAACTTATGACTTGCCTCCATTTGGTGAAAGATGTGGAGAACAGAGACAAAAGGAAATGTAGACAAAATTAAATCACCTTATAACTTGCAGCCCATTGACAAATACTTGAGAGAGGCAGAGTATAACATTCCTCCAGGAATTCCCAAGGGTCTTAATGTTAATGCCTTTGCTAGAGGAAGAAAAGCAACCTTAGCTTGAAGATAGCCAGGCCTCTAGGATCCTGTAAGTCTTCTTTAACATATGAAAATCCTTTTGGAAACTCCTCTCGTCTCTATACCACAACGTAAAAGTATATAACCAATTGCTCCTCCTAAACCCAGGCAACTCTTTCCACCCATGGGTTCTGTCCCCCTTCTTTAATAAAACCATCTTTTTTTTGCACCAAAAATGTCTCAAGAATTCTTTCTTGACTGTTCACTCCCAGACCCTATATCACATGACATCAGTGAAATGGTCTGTGATCCATGGTAAGTGATGACCTTACATTCTATTATTTATGGATAGCATGCCTTTGCACTAACACAACCCAATATCAAGATTTCCTATGTAACTAAAATCTCAGGGAGTCATGAAGATTACCCCAAGGGTGGTTCTATTCTCCAAATAGAACAAAATCTGTTTGCTACCACCTTCATTAGATCATCTGATAGATGGTCTCCACAAAAAAATCAGTCTTTGTTTTTCTTGCTGTCTTTGTAACATTTGACACTCTTTTGAAACCTACCTATTTAAAAAAATTTTCCTCTTGGCTTCTACAATACTCAGATATCCTGATCTTTTTTAAACCTTGTCTATTCTGATTTTTATTTCTTCAGCCTAAAACCATGCATGCTTTACATGCTTTGATTCTGGGAATTCTGTTCTTTCTTCTCTCTATCCTTTCCTGATTTCTTGGATGGATGGATGAGCCCAAAGCAATTTCTCAAGCCCTGCATCTATTCTAAGACCCAGTTTGAAATTTCTCTCTCTTATGTATTTCCACAAAGATATTTCCATCATTCTATTAAACTCAATATTCTATATCCAAAGCTGATAATAATATCCCTCTCAAGGACGGATTCTCCCAGGACGCTTGAATGGCTCAGTAGGTTAAGTGTCTGTCTTCAGCTCAAGTCATGATCCTAGCTTCTCCCTTTGCCTGCCCCTCTGTCTGCTGCTCCCCCTACTTGTGCTCTCTGTCAAATAAATAAAACCCTAAAAAAAATGGATTCTCCTTTCTCAGCTAATGATGCCATGTTTTAGTTGTACCAATTTGATTAATGAACAAAAGTTTGAGAAGCATCTTAAGTATGTGTGTGTGTGTGTATATATATATATATTTTTTTTCCCTCAGGTCACTTGGAAGGCAGGGACAGAGTCTGCATGTTTTCATAATTTTTACTTTATTTTTCAAAATTTCTATCATCAACAGTGTTAGGCTTATCCAGAGTATTCAATCTAAGAAATAGCTGTAAAAAATATTTTCAAAAACATATACCTCAGAAAATGGGAGATCAAAAGAAATACTATATAAAATGTTATACTCTTAAGTTTGCAATATTTTGTTTGTTCATTTATTTATTTATTTTTGCAAGCAATTTTCATTAGCAGTTAGGAATTCTGAGTTTACTATTCCATTCTTATGTAATAGCATTTTAAGTTCCAAGATCTCTAATCAATGCTAATTTATAGATCAAAGTTTTCTAATTCAAGGATCTTGAGGGTTCAGGTTTATAAAAATTTTAAATAACACATTTCCCTTGGATCTATACCCACTAAAACAAACTCTCTCATCACTTTCTCCATGGTACCTAAAAATATCCTACAAAGCTGATGAAAGGAGAAATCCTTCATGCCTAATAATATCCTACATAGCTACTGAAAGAAGAAACTCCTTTGTTGCTCCCGCTGATGGGAACTGAGTGGTCACTTTTCCCACGGCCCTCAAGATCCCTAAATATCATATATTTAGGTAAAACTCACAATTGACTGAAACTTGTCATCTCATTGTTTAACCCTCACACATGAGATGATTCAGATTTGTTTATTCAACTGCAAACTATTTTCTGAACTTAACATAGAAACTCAGTCAAACCAGTTCTTGGGCTGTGAGAAGACAGAAAGGTCACGGGAAGTCTACAGAAAGCAGATAGGAAGAAGCAAGTTCTTTCCAGGATACCAAAGACTTTTGTCTTTAGTGAGTTCCATGGAATAAAGCACGGAATTAAGCAGATTAATGGTTTTAGCATTACAAATGTACAGGATCTTAAAAGGTTAAAAAAAGATGCTGGGGTAATTGTAGAGGGTGATTATAAGCCTAATGGAAAAAAAATCTATTTTTCTTCCTTTTTTGAAAGCTTTCTTTCCCCCTCCTGTTTTTATCCCTAATAATAAAAACAAAGGGGTCAAAAACAATACAGAGAGTGATGAACAAAAGGAGACAATGCCATTTAGGGATCATTTAATGTTTGTGTGGTCCTTCTGCTTTAATAATATTCAGATGCTCAACTACTTATATTTCTTTTTTTCGTCCAGATTTTAAAAATACAGCAGTAAAAGATGTGAGAGGTCAACAGGAAATCTATCTAATGGTCAGAATTTAAGACAACTACATTCATTTTATTCTCCCTTCCTTTTATTTAGTATCAAGATTCTTTTGAATTTGCACAAAACAAATATTTTACAGTTCAGAAAAAATTTGCTTACAGTTTTCCTGCACAAATGGACAGAAATCCTTGGTAGGCAAACTGTTCAACCAAGCGTAGCATCATAGAGTGCTGTAGAATGTTGGTTACCATGAGAAAAGGTCATCCATGTTAAGTCCATGGTTTTGAACTTTGCCTGAAATGGAGTTTGGGTTTGTTTATTTGTTTTTGCAGTTCTGGGTCTAGGAAGGTATTCAGGGTTGGGAATTTTCTTTCTTTTACCCAAATAACACTTGTACCCATTTTACTAAGAAACATTTCTATTGGACCATCTAAAGCAGTTCATCAGTAGTTAATGCCCATTTCAGGTACCAACATAGTGCTGACAAACATTCCCTACACATTACGAAACCTCTGCTTCTCATTAGAAACAAGAGTACCACTGAAGTATAGATTCAAAAATCTGTATGAGAGGTCAGTTTTTCTTACCTGTTTAGACACAGAGTTAGTCACAAAAAGTTTGAGTCAGGTTGTTTGTTTTTAACCCCTCATGGTACGCTTTCATTTCAATTACTTTGTGGATTAGCCCACTATGTGTTCATCAAGCATTTAAAACTCATTAAAGATTCAGGTGTTTTTTATTTTTCTAAAGCAAAATGCCTGAAAGAGCAACATGTGGAAATAAGCTCTAACTAGATAAATATCAGTAGACGGAACTGATTTAGCAAACCATATCCAAAAACAATCAATATCTCTTAAACTCCTCAAATATTTCTTTATTCTAATATACTGAGTTGGACAATGAAATATATAGCTAACTAAATCACTAACATAAAGCAATTGCTCCTGTATTTGTCCTTCAGTGAATAAAAGTGCTTTGGGCCATTAGTTTGTAGTTTGTGAAAGTACAGGATATATGAAGTGGAACCTTCTGGGGTCAAAATTACATCACCAGGTTTTTTCCGTCCTTGTTTATTTTTTTGTGGTATATGCTGTTGTTATTATTTTGTTTATACACTACTATCTTCTAAATAGAATCTTCAGTGAGTTTGGCCAGCCAGAAGGCAGAAACTGGGAGACAGTAACCTCAAAAATACCTGGAAATTTCAGAATTGGGGGAAATCATTAAGGCTGTTTACCACTCATTAACTCTAGCAACTAAAGGAACCCCCACTAACACTTAGATATGGTAGGGTTGCCAGATTTAGCAAATAAAATTAGGGGATACCCTATTAAATTTGAATTTCAAATAATGATTATCTTTTATTTCATTACCCCATGCAATATTTAAGACATTTTATTTTAAAAATGTATTTGTTATTATATGTTAATAAAAATAATTAATAAAAAAATTTTTTAAGTATTTGTTGTTTACCTGAAATTCAAATTTAATGGGGCATCTTGTATTTTTTTCTGGCAAACCTAGGAAGTAGCAGGCAGGACACACTGCAGGTAACAAAGAGAGGACTGTGCAGGGGTCACTGCTAAAAATGAGCCCACATGTCATCTTTAGCATTCACAGCTTAAGCAGCTGATTTTCAGTCTATGTTGAGAGTAGACCTAGGACTGTTATTTTGTCAGTGTAGACCATCTAATTTTCATAAATGTAAATGAAGGATAAAAACAAAAGCACCACTCTGAAATAAAGTGAATGATTCTACCTGAGTAAAGACAGCTGCCAAATGATGGTGTCTTTCTTCTCAACACACCCAAGATTCTTTTTAAGGTATTTTAATTTTTTTTTTTAAGATTTTATTTATTTATTTGTCAGAGAGAGAGAGGGAGAGAGAGCGAGCACAGGCAGACAGAATGGCAGGCAGAGGCAGAGGGAGAAGCAGGCTCCCTGACGAGCAAGGAGCCCGATGTGGGACTCAATCCCAGGACGCTGGGATCATGACCTGAGCCGAAGGCAGCTGCTTAACCAACTGAGCCACCCAGGTATCCCAGGTATTTTAATTTTTATTGAAGTAATTATTGTACATAGCTGAGAAATCAAACAACAATACAATGATATAAGGAATAAGAGTCCTTCCCAATATGGAGTCCCAGTTCCTAGAGGCAACTTTAAACACATTTTGTTGTTTCTCCTGGTATTTATGTTCATATTTCCAAATTTTACGTATAAAATGCTATCAATATTTTAGATAGTATTTATGATTTTTGACTATAAAATATTAGGATATAGCCTTTTCACATAGCCCATCCTTCCCCACTATATATATATATATATATATATATATATATATATATACACACACACATACACACATACACACATACACTTTCCTTCTATGACCTCATACCTATTATCTCAATATAGTTAAAATTTAGTCTTTAGCTGTATAGAATAACATTTATATCATTATCAAGACATAAATAGAATATAAGTATAATCATATAGTGTGTATTACATTTGTTTTCTTGTACAACTTTTGTTTTCCCTGGAGTTAATAATAGCCTAAATTTGTCAATGCTTACTTTTTTATGCACTAAACTCAAATTTATCCCCAGATTCTTCTAGAGAATTCTAAAACACTTTTCAATATGTCAAACACAACCAAAAAAATTGTAAGTTCCATATTATTTTTTCCTTAAAGTTAGCCTTTCTGAAGCCTTCTGTCCTCTGATTTTGATCTCAACTAGTTACAATGTAGTCATGCTACCCAGATATTGTACTAGGATTTTTGTTTACTGTCATCATGGGATTTCCTTCACACCTTCTGTATTGACTTCTCTAGGTCCTAGATTCTAGGTCCTTCTCTTTCTTGATTTAAGCCCTTATACTGACAGAGCACATTTTTTAGGACTTTGGGAGGAAGAATGCATGGGTAGTATATAAAGATTCCTAAGAACCACAAAGTCACACCATTTATCAAAAAAAAAAAACAAAAAAAAACCAAAAAACTACATTGATCATAACATTTTTAGAAACAGAAAGAAATTGTAAACTACCCTTCATTTTAGAAATGAGGAAAATGAAACTGAAATAGGTAAAGAAACTCTCATTAAGGTTATGCTACAAGACTATTCTTATAAGGAATAAAGAAAAACTTTTTTTTAGCTTTGGGAGGAAGCTTGTGATATTCTGAAATACCAGGATAAATATGGGCAAAGGCGAGAAAGAGAACAAGCATTAGTTATATTCAGACTAAAAGAACTCTTCATAACCCCTGTTGGGTCTGGTACTACCTTATTAATAATGATACTGAAATGAATATATTTACTACTTATTGCACGGGCCTCCATCAACTAATAACTAAAGACAGAAAGAGCTTAAGAGCAACGGTGGTTCTACTAATCTCTTTGAAGTCAATTAGAAAAGATTAAAAATAAAAATAAATACTATATTCTTCTGAAGATTCACATCCCAAAGTTCAAAGGAATCTCGAAGTTATTCTCCTTAAAGCAATAAAAGGCCTTTCTTACCCCTAACCAATCTGATTGAAGGAAAACCTCAGTATCCTAGAATTTCTCCTGGTATCAGGAATCTTTTAGTAAAACTAGGGACCAGGCATCTCTGAGAATTCCTTCATCTCTAAGAAGGAACTCCCTACCATCTGTGGGAATGAAAAGGATCTCTATTCCACGTAGGGAGCACAGAATAAGAATATTGTCTCAGCTGAGCCTAATGAAAATAATTTTGGACAGGACAGTGCCTTTGTAATCCCTCAAATTACACCATGGACTGGCCTGGGTATAAAAGCGGAGGGGGGGGGG